>NC_033621.1:9173108-9195985 GCF_001540865.1 Ananas comosus
ACGCCTGCCATAGAAATCTTCTGCGGTCCCCTCCGAGTCGCTACGGATCCTCTCATCGAAGCCTTGCTGCAACTCCTAGCAGCGTCAACCCGGCCCTCCAACTCTCGAAGCGTCCACGCTCCGGCTTCAACGCGAGATTCCACCGCGCCGAACTCGCTTCCGGAGCTTGTAAGACCATTGAAGATTTGGTGGTGATGTTAACTTTTGAAAACCATGAAGCCTATGAGCGGTTCCACCTTTAATCAATCTCTATCATGATTCTCGCCGTAACGGAAGTAATCGAGTACGCAACGACGATAAGCGAACTGTTGCCGATCTGCTAGAACACTATCATATAAATCGAAGCATTGAACGGGAAGAAAACAAGTTTCTAGGTTTGGAATTGTAAAACCATTAAAAGACAAATATAAAAATCTAACGCCACATAGCTTATTTATAAACGAATTTAGAGAACACAATCAAGAGATAAACATAGAAATAAATAAAGCAAAAGTATAGATATAATAAATAACAACAACTCGTGTCGTCCCTCAGACAGAGAATAGATACGAAAAAAAAAGAGAAGAAAAAAAGAGATACATGAAGAAGAAAGAATATCAATCAACGTGAAAAAGAGAAAAAAACAACGAGACAATATACAAAAAAAACAAAAAAATACACTAGGTGACAAAAACCCCACTGTTCCCGCTGCCCAGCCAGCGACTGCCAAGTATCGGGAACCGGTCCTCTCAAACCTCAGACGCGTCCCCTCGCTGTGCGACAGAACACCAAGGTTCGGCGAACGGCTCCTCATCACAGGAGACCGTTGCATCAAGTTTCTACGCAGTGAGGACTTGGGGAACCGGTCTCTCCATTTCAGAGACCGGTCCCAGAACACAGAAAGTTAGAAAATTTGTTTAAAAACAATCTAAGCCTTCTGAACTTATTTTAATCATTTATCTTCACCACAAATGATCTTTTCTCCATACTTAGGTGTCGATCTTTCCGATGAGTCTTTGTCCTCCATTTGAATCTTTTCTCAAAAACTTTGCGATCAACTCTTCAGACTCCAACAACTTTACGAAATTCGCCACTAATAAAATCTCTTAACAGAATGCAATAAGCAACATTCCTAGCATGCTGATATGTTACTTGGTATATCAAGTATCTAACACATGATGCTAAGAAGCGAGTCCAGGTAATCCAACTACTACTCTCTATCTAGTAGTGATTAAAACCCACTCGACACCATGTCGATTTCCATTTCCAATCAAGGACCTACCCAAGGTAGTCCAGCTTGTGCCGCCTAAGTGCCTGTGGTAGCCCAACATTCCTGCTCTTGGAATGTGTCTGTCCTATTCGACCCCGTAGGCTTCTCAATACCGCACGAGCGAACATAGGTCGCGTAGGCTAACTCTGGAGTGCCGGCTTGTAGGGAGCGACCCTTACAAGCATGTGTGAATGAGCACAAATGACAAACAAGCGTAGTCCAAGTCTCAAGTATCCAATCATCATGTCTCTAACATGGTATAGTCACTAGCATCCCGAAGATCTAGTTCTAAGTCACAATGTGAAGTTTCGACATTCATTACGCCTAGTGCCCCTTGATGACACTTAGACAATTTCATGTTCAACATGTTTCCAATCCCTCAATGGCCCTATTCACTAGGTTTAACCATGTCCCGAGTTCAATGCCGCTTAATGACATTAGCCCTCTAAATCACATAATAACCAAGTTCGGTGCCTCTATATGGCAACTTTGTTATATCTCATGTCTTAATTAAACTTAAATTTGAATGCATGTATCATGACTCATTTACACAGCAGAAACATGAAACCAAGTCTCATATAGAACGCCGATGCAACCCTATGTCTCTCAAGCAACCCTCTACTACATAGAGGTCCAAAATTTCATTACATGTAACATAGTCATTTTAAGCATTCTAAAAATCATAATAAATACACGTAACATGAATTTGCATACTTTTTCAATTAACGATACTCAAATCATCACAAATGAGATTTTCTCATTGTGTGGCTAGGTCAAACCCACCGAACCGTCGCGTAGTCCCTCGTTTCGCCGGAAGAAGTTGTCCACGAGTCTCAAAATACCCTAAAAGTATTGAGCGAAGAGATACACGGGCATTACGATCAACTATAAGATCAAACATTAACAATTATAGCAAAAGGGCTAAAACCCACCTAATGAGTGAAAAATCTCTCTCAAGCTCCAAAAGAGAGCTAAATCCCTTCCAATCCAAGCCCAAGGAAGATTCTAATCCAACTAATTTAGCTCCAAAAGCCCTAGATTCAAAATACCCAAAATAAGCCCTAAATCTCCATTCTAGGGTTTCATTTCAAAAATTCTAACAAAACAAAGATCAAAAGGAGAAAACATGTTTCTAACCTTCCAAGAAGCTCCCAACTAGGCTCCAAATCAACCAAGGTTGAAGATTTCCTCCCCAATGAGCTCCTCTCCAAGATCCAAGCCTCCAACAAGGGTGGAAAATGCTCTAGGAAGCAAAAGAGAGCAAGAAACCACCTAAATCCAAGCAAAAAGGGAGATAAAATCCAAGGAGGGTGAAGAGAGGAAGTCCCTACCTTCTTCTCTTGTGTTCTCAGCTCAGGGAGAGCTCCAAGCGGCGTGGGTACTGATATAAGGGTGCCACAATCGCGAAAAACCCCCTGCAGATCAAATTGCTCAAATTCTGCCACCTTGTACCGGTACACGGGCCCCTATACCGGTACAAGCCCCACGAAAATCACAACCCGAGGCTCGGGTTGGCGGGTTCTGCGGCTCTGTACCGGTACAAGCCCGGTGGCTGTACCGGTACAACCATCAACCCTGTACCGGTACAGCCATCAGTTTGTACCGGTACATAGCCCTGAAAACAGCAATCCGAGAGCAGCCTAAGTCCAACTTTTTGGTGACCTTAGGACTACTCTAACTACCTCAAATCTCGGGATACGAGCCGTGGGTCGGAACACTGTCAACGACCTACCAGAAAATCTAGAAATGCTCAGAACACAACTTAGACACTCGAACCTCACAATTGCAAAGGTCCAGTGTGTTACATAACCCTTCTTATTTAATGAAATTTCCACTCAACCCAAACTTTTGCTTCTAAACTTCCTCCAATATTAGTCTCATACACCATTTTCTCCGTACTTTGCCCAGTTTGGCCAAAGTTTGGGGAAGTATCCTGGAAGTTAGAACACTACATTCTCCCCTTCATAAAAATAGTTTCGTCTGCAAAACTTAAATTCATACCTCAGCTCGATTGTTTAAAGAGATGAGGATAGTGCTCTCGCATCATGCCCCCGAGTTCGCAGGTAGCCTCTCGTTCATCGTGATTGCTCCATTGGACTTTAACATACGGAATCATACGACTCTACAATTCCTTCGTTTCGCGAGCAAGAATGCACATTGAAAACTCCTCATAAGTCATATCCTCATGAAGCTCTAATGGTTCAAAATGGAGGACATGAGTAGGATCATGAATGTACTTGCGGAGTGTAGATACATGAAATACATTGTTAACTCCCGCAAGCTTTGGCGGTAGTGCGAACCGATATGCCACGGCATCAACGCGCTCCAAAACTTTATATGGTCCAATGTATCAGGGACTGAGCTTCCCCCAAATTCCAAACCGCTTCATACTATGCATAGATGACACCTTCAAGAAAACGCGGTCTCCAACTGCAAACTCAAGACGTCACCGGCACTTATTTGCATAACTCTTCTGGCGAGTCTCCGTTGTCAAAAGCCGTTGGCGAGCAAGGTGGATCTTCTCTTCTGCCTCCTGTAACACATCCGGGCCAAGGGCAATTCGTTCGCCAACCTTACTGTAACGACCCAGCCCACTAGCAATAATAACTCGTTCGGCCCAGCCAACAGCCCAAAATGCTTAAGCCCAGTTGTTATTACTAGTGTCTAAGTCTCTTATAAACCCAATGACAACCCCATTTCCATCCGATGTGGGATTATTAGGGGTGTCACACTTACTCCAATGTATAGGAGATCAACACTTTCTCCTATAGAAAGCTTCGAATGGTGCCATTCCAATACTCGCCTGATAGCTGTTATTATAAGCAAACTCGGCCATCGGCAAATGAATGTGCCATCCATCTTTGTAATCAAGTACACATGCTCGAAGCATATCCTCAAGGATTTGAATTGTTCTCTCCGATTGGCCATCACTCTGAGGATGAAATGCGGTGCTAAAGTCGAGCCGTGTGCCAAGAGCATCCTGTAGGCTCCTCCAAAAATGAGATGCTAATCGGGGGTCCCGATCCGATACAATAGATGCCGGAACTCTATGGAGCCATACAACCTCATCGAGGTAGACTTGCGCTAACTTGTCACCCGACCAAGTGGCGTGGATTGGTAGAAAGTGAGATGACTTCGTTAAACGATCCACCACCACCTAGATTGTGTCATGACCCCCTTGTGAATGGGGTAGTCCCATGACAAAATTCATAGCTATATCTTTCCACTTCCAAACAGGAATTGGCAAACTCTTATGCTTCCCCACTGGAAGTCGATGTTCCACCTTCACTTGTTGGCATACGAGGCATTGTGTCACGTAGCATCCAATATCCTTCTTCATCCCAGGCCACCAATAGTGCATTTTTAAGTCTTTGTATATCTTGGTGCGACCTGGATGAATGCTATAGGGAGATTGATGAGCTTCTCGTAGAACTTCTCCTCGTGCCGCACCTTTTGGAGATCCGGGTCTGAAAACTGTTGATCCTTGATCCTCTACAACAAGGTCAGTTGAACGACAAGAGCAGTAAGTATAACTAGGGCGTCCAGAGCCACAACCTCAAGGTTGAATCGCCGCATTTCCTCAAGCAATGGCGGCTGACCCGTGATCAATATTGCAAGGTTTTCCATTGATTTTCTACTAAACGCATCCGCCACCACATTAGCTTTTCCCAGGTGATATAGAATGGTCACATCATAATCTTTCAATAATTTCAACCACCTGCGCTACCTCATGTTCAATTCCTTCTCGGTGAATATGTACTTGAGGCTCTTGTGATCTGTGTACACCTCGCAATGTTCACAATACAGATAGTGTCTTCACAACTTAAGAGTGAAGACCACCGCAGCAAACTCTAGGTCATGAATGGGATAATTCTTCTCGTAGGTTTTCAACTGACAGAAAGCATACGCAATAACTTGCCCGTGTTGCATTAGAACACATGCAAGACCTTGATACAATGAGTCGCTATACACCTCAAAGTTCTCCCCCTGAACTAGTAGGGCGAGTATTGGAGTTGCGGTTAACCTTTCTTTCAACTCCTTGAAGCTCTGATCACGTTCGTCACTCCACGAGAATTTAGGTCCATTATGCGTAAGGACGCGTCAGCGGGATAGTGATCTTCGAAAATCCCTCCACAAATTACCTATAATAGCCAGCAAGGCTAAGAAAACTGTGGGCCTCCGTAACATTCGTAGGATGAGGCCAATCCTTAATTACCTCCACTTTTCCCGGGTCAATAGATATTCCACTTTCATATATCACATGACCCAAGAAGGCGACCTCACGAAGCCAAAAGTCACACTCTTCTTCAACTTGGCATAGAACTTCTCCTCTTGGAGGACTTTTAGCACAATTCTTAAATGTTCTTCATGCTCTTCATCACTTCGATAGTAGACCAATATGTCATCTATGAATAACACGACAAACCAGTTTAGAAAGGACTTGAAGACACGGTTCATTAAATCCATGAATGCTGCCAGCGCATTTGTAAGCGCAAACGGCATAACCATGAATTCATAATGTCCACATCGTATACAAAATGCAGTCTTGTGTACGTCCTCCGGCTTGATCTTTAACTGATGGTATCCCGACTGAAGATCGATCTTCGAATACACGTGCACTAGAGGTTTCCTTCTGGTAGACGAGTCTCAAGTCTACAGTATCACTGGAGCTAAAGTGCAGGTGGTTGTTAAGAACAAGGGTACCGAGCGTGACCAATACGAGAAGTCACATGGTAATCTACTTACTTGTCAGTGACGTTCTTGATGCTGCAATGATGTGTTTGATCCTTTGACTTGCGACATCTCGGCTACTCACTGACAGGGTTGTCGTAGTTTGACTGCATAATATCATGGAGATTAGTCATCATTTTTTAGTAGTGCATGTTGGCTACCACAGGTCTATAGTAGGAGTGGGAGAGTATTCAAAAGAATCTACTGTCCTTAGTAGAAAGGTTAATGTCCTATGTGATTTATGAGATTTAGTTCAAGAACTCTCTGGCCAGAGTAAAAATGGTACATCGGAAAGAAGTTTTCGAGAATACCATATGAACTAAGGTTAAATGAATTTTACATATAACCAGTGATGGGATTTGACGAGCTACTATAATCTCCACTGTGTTGGTACTTACAACAGAAGGATTATATCACATGCTAACTGTAAGAAAGTGCATTCTCAAAATTCGAGAATTGGACTTCGCTTAGAATCGACTAATTGTCAAGTGGGTATGCTTCGGAAAAGCCGAAGAAGTCAAAAACCGAAAAAGTGCATTGCAACGGACCTTGAAGAGCAAACTGGTGAAAATCTGCACTTGGTAGATTTTTGCTCTCGGGGACTGGTCCCTGGTATGAGGGACCGATTCCCGTAAGCATTGTGTGCGGCAGAGAGGGTCTGCGCACAAGTATTGCTCTCGGGGACCGGTCCCTGCGGGGAGAGACCGGCCCCCGTACGCGTAGCCAGCGAAAAGAAGAAAAAATCGGCTAAGTCCTGAGAGTTCTGCTCTCGGGGACGGGTCCCTGGGGGGGAAAGACCGGTCCCCATACGCGTAGGAAGCTGGGCAGAGCCCTCTGCCTACAGGAGAGGCTCTCGGGGACCGGTCCCTTTATCCCCGAGCACGAAAATTGCCCAGTCTGGGCAGTGTGAGAGAAGCAAAGTTGAGGGGCTTGGATGCAATTGTTGCATTAGTTAGGGGTATAGAGGGGAGATCACCCTCTCTCCCTCTCATTTTCACACCCAACTCTCTCTCTCTCTCTCTCTCTAAGTTCTCTCTCCCACTCTCTTGAAGTGAAGAAGGAGAAGAAGGAAGGGAAGGAGAAGAAGGTGGAAAAGAAGGAGAAACAAGCTAGAGAAGGGCCTTGGTCATCCTTTTCTTTCTCTCCACACCATTGGAGCAAGCTTAGAGATAAGCTTTTGAACCCTACAATGGTAGAAACCTAGGGTTTGGATTTCTTGCTCTAGAAATGGTTTGATTAGAACTCTAGCATGCTTAATAGAGGTTTAAAGCTTAAATCTAGAGTTTGATTGGGATAGTTTGCATAGATGCAAACCTAGGGCTCCAAATTGGGGTTTTACGTAATAGTGAGGTTTGATCTCAATTAATGGCATCTAAACCTAATTGTTAGGTGTCTAAACGCGTTGGCGAAGACGGATTGAGCATTCGTCAAGCCGGTGAAAAGTTATCGGCAAAACAAGACCGATTGAGCTTCGTTTCCACCTAGGAGGTTGAAGCGACGGTGAAGCGAGTGCCGAATAGCGTTCTTAGCACCCCGATATCGTCGAAAGGTGGGTGGTGTCATCCCGAAGCAACCGGGTTCCTCTCTATGTCTTAGCACACCATGATTTGCATCTCTTGCATGTTGCATTGTAGGATTGCATTGTTTTTCATTCCTTATGCTTTCTAATTGATATCATAGTGTGAGTTGAATGCTTGGTATTATGGATAGATGAGGATTGGGTCTTGACATTGAATCCTATTGTCACGCCCCGGGACCGGCGGAGGCCCTCCCGGTAGCGTGCCCAGACCCGCCATATGTCTACACATATAAGGCGTCTACAAGAAAAGCGGAAGTAAAAGCAAGAGATGGAACAAATAAAAGAAGTGAAATAACAAGCAACTAATGATATCAGAGCGAGTAAAGTTCTAACATCTATACTAATAGTAATAGAACATAACAAATACATAAAAGTAAACATAAGCCATACAGTATCAGCCTCTAATACAAAAATGGTGGTCTCTAGTACACGGGCAAAAACTCTCCACCTCTCCAAAATAAAATACAACGAGAGGTAGACCACCTAGCAAGTCGTCCTCGTAGGAAGCTAGCTCGAAGCAACTCCCTTCCCGCGGTCCCTAGCCTCACCCGGAGTGGAAGGCTCTGAAAAATATCGAAAAAAAGAGGGCGTGAGAACTATAATTTATAGTTCCCAGTGGGCAATTACTGACCTCAGCTCATGCTCCACTAGGCCCCAAAAATAAGGGTAAGCAACGATAACAATAATGATAAGCTATAATGAGCATGTAAATAAACTGCTGAAAGAAAGCACAAGTAAAATACTATACTACTATATCCCTCACAAGCATGATGTCGAAATGTTGTATATCTATTCTATCATAAGGAAAAGTAACCAATGGCAATAGTTTACTAATACAACCCTTTATTCATACATGATGTATAAGCTCTATCATGGCAACCAAGTATACTGTGATGAAATAGGTAACGGTCAAGTATACCACATGTCTCAACCCTATGATATATGCATGTAAATGTAATCCAACTACTATGCCTATTTAGTAGTGATTGTTCAGTCTCAAGCCGTGTCGATTTCCATTTCCAATTAGGGACCTACCCAAGGTAGTCCAGCTTGTGCCGCCTAAGTGCCTGTGGTAGCCCGACATTCCTACTCTTGGAATGTGTCTGTCCCACTCGACCCCGTAGGCTTCTCAATACCGCACGAGCGATCATAAGTCGCATAGGCTAACTCCGGAGTGCCGGCTTGTAGGGAGCGACCCTCACAAGCATGTGCGATATGGCACAAAGGGCAGCAGCAAAGTCCAAGTTTCAAGTATCCATCCTCATGTCTCTAACATGTATAGTCACTAGCATCCGAAGATCTAGTTCAAGTCACAAGGTGAAGTTTTAACATTTGCTACGCCTAGTGCCCCTTAATGATTCTTAGGCAATTTAATATTCGACATGTTTTCCAAATCCCTCAATGGCCCTATCCACTATTCACACGCGTCCGAGCTCAATGCCGCTGATGACATTAGCTCTCTAATTCACATAGTTTCTAAATGACATCTTGGCAATATTTCAGTCACAAGTAAATGTAGGTTCACATGCATGAATCCGAACTCATTTATACTATAAGAAATGATACACGTCTCATATAGAATGCTAAATGCAACTATGGCCAATAAGCACTCTCTACTACATAGAGATCCAAATTTCATTATATTATGGTAGGCCTTTTAAGCATTCTAAATTCACAATAAATACCAATAACAAGAATATGCATGCTTTTTCATTTAACAACATTTAATTAAGCACAATTGAGAATTTCTCATTGTGTGGCTTGGTCAAACCCACCGAACCGTCGGCAGGGTCTTGATTCGCCGAACAAGTTGTCCCCGAGCCTCAAGATACCCTAAAAGTGATCAGCGAAGAGATACGAGAGCATTACAACCATCCATAACATCAAACATTAACCTAGGAGCAAAAGGGGCAAAACTCCAATCAAGAGGAGAAATCTTCTCCTAAGCTCCAAAAGAGAGCTAGGACCCTTCCAATCCAAGCCCTAGGAAGGGTCTAAACCAATCAATTAAGCCTCAAAAGCCCTAGATCAAAAAGCCCAAAACAACCCTAAACCTCATTTCTAGGGTTAAAACTAGCAAAGCTTCCAAAACTAAGAATCTAGAGGGGGGAACCTTGCCACATACCTCTAGGATGCTCCAATCCAATCTAATCTTCTAGGGTTGAAGATTGATCCACCACAAGGCTCCAAAAGCAAGCTCCAAGCCTCCAAAGATGGGAAATAAGGAAGGGGATGGTGCTCAAGCAAGCTCTTCCCTCTTCTTCTCCTTTTTCCTTCTCCTCTCTCTTCTCTCTCTAGAATGCAAAGGTTTGAGAGAAAATGAGAGTGAGAGGAGGAGAGGCTGCCTATAGCCTCTAAGGTAACAAATCCAGTTAGGCCCCTCAAAAACCCAAAATTATATCAGCCGAAACGGGCAGTTTTCGCCCAGAGGGACCGGTCTCTCCCCAGCAGGGACCGGTCTCTCGCTGCGAATCCGAAAAACCAGCGTTCGGGAACCGGTCTCTCCCTGCGCGGGACCGGTCTCTCACTGCGAAGACGCGTTCGGGAACCGGTCTCGCCTGCCAGGGACCGGTTGCCTCAGGCTGCCTCAACACTGCTCACTGAGGGGACCGGTCTCTCCCTCCAGGGACCGGTCCCCGAGAGTGAAAACTCTCAGGACTTGTCTAAAGTTCCAGATTTCGAACTTTTCGGGTCGGGGAACATTTTACAACCCTCCACCAAGTGTGGAAAAGCTCGAAACACAACCAAACACTCGAACCTCGCAATTTGCAAAGGTCCAGTGTGTTACACCTATAGTGCCGAGGAAAAGAGATGGACTCAATAGTTATCTAGTGACATGATGAGTAGCATGTGATTGACAAATGAACAGAACGAGTGGCATATAACGTAGTGTACAATGACACTAGTGACATATGAACTTAGGGATAGGTGGACTCCCTAGTGATGGCTCGTTGAACAAAGAACATAGTGTAGTTAAATACTTACCCATGGACATTAGGATAGGTGGATTCCCGAGTGACTTTTAGCCCTAGTTAATAGGTTATCCTCGAGTTGAGAGGATGGATCATACTCACAGTCTGTTTATACTTGTGGTGGTCGCGCCACACAAGTCGTCGTGCACTACGGAGTTTGGTACGAGAGGGGCAGAGTTGATGTCCCACAGACGGTCCCGGGTTTGAGAGCGAGGTGAGTCTCCTTACCATATGGGATAGCGAGGTGAGTCGTGGGCGACCCGAGGGATCGCCAAGGATTGAGTAAATAAGAGAATAGCACTGTCATTGAACATTTGCTTATTGGACATTGTAGTGAACATAGTGGCATGTTAGTAAACTACTTACTATATGATGCATGCATACATTACTCTTGATTGGGCATAGTAGCATAGTTTTCTTACTATGTCATTTACAGTTTTTATATCAATCTACCTATCTATCTGCTTTTGCCCACTCGGACCTAGTGGGGAGATCGGCGGCCAAACCCACTGGGAACTATGGACAATAGTTCTCACCCCACTTTGTTGCAGGGCCTAGTTCGAGCGCGCCGTGCGAGGATTGCGGCAAAGGTATAGCGCCCGAGCAGTAGTATAGTAGCTTTCCTTTTTGCATTAGCATCACCCTATGTATATGAGTGAATTATGTTGGTGAGGATTTGGAGAGCTATGGATGTATTTTGGTGGTTATCTAGTAAACCATGTATTCATTTTGGAAAAGATGTAAATGTAACTTGAGGTAAATGAATGCAATGTGATGTAATAGCTAGTAGATCTCTCTTTTGTTCACTATATGCACATGTGACTCTTGCTCTTAGTTGTTGGCACTTGTTGTGCCCTTCGTTGATTGTGTATGTATAGAATTTCTATTCCTGGGCAAATTCTTGTACACGATCTGGTCGTTTAGCCTTGGGCAGACAGGGGAGATACTGTCCATTCGGCGTCTGTTCGACGCGCCCAAATCGGACCGAATTAGTAGCGGTCTCGGGGCGTGACACTAGCTGTACCTAGAGGTTCTGATATTTGGTTATGTTAGATTGCCACTATATGTTGCTAGACGTCACTAGTGGATTGTGAGAGCCTATAGAATAAGGAGCGATTGATAATTCTCAAGAGGTTTAGAGTCAGAATGGTTCTGATCCATTGGAAGGAGTTCTGATGATGATTTTAATAGAGATTATCATAATGTTACTACCAGTTAGAACTGAACCTATGGGGTTACACACATATGAAGTCGTGTGCCATTTAAGTGTGTGGATGCGATAGAAGTGTTCTATTTAATTACCGAGAACATTGTATGGTTCATAGTTTGACTATAGAACTATTTTATAATTATGTAAAATTATAGGGATTAAGATGCAAAAGTTGTATTATGAGTTTTTGGATTATTGTAAACGACGTTACAATGAATCTAACGGATAAGATCTTATTCAAATCGGAGATCATTATATTTGTAGGAGATATATTATGAGATATATTATGATATTTTTATTAATCTTAATTGGTTAGGAGAATCTAATTAATATATCATAATTCGTCTAAAATTGGAAATCTTAATCAAATTAGATTTGATTTAGATATTCTTATATCATATAGGATTATGATAAAGAGAGAGGATATATATATACACACACACATATGGGTATGAAGATTAATTAATGAAGAGAAGCATTAATTAATTATAGCCAATTTTCTCTCCCTCCTTGTCCGTAAGGTGGTGGTCTCCTCGGGTAGTGTGCCGTGCAGAGGAGTCAGCATATTCTCTTCCAAATGATCTCCGGTGTGGATCCCATTTTCTCGGTTATTTTTCTCGGTTCGTTCTGTTAGACGCTAGCACGACCTTGGAGCGAAATATAATCCATTACGTTCAATTTTGGAGATTTGAACGACTCTTGAAAGGCTTCACCGACTTCGCGTGGATGCCGATAAAGGCCGGGCGCATGTGTGGCTACCATCGTAGAATCAATATCAATCCGATCGCAAGTAGTGTAGTTCTACCCATGGAAATGTACAATTAAATTAAGTTTAATTGTTCAATGGTTTTAAATCACAACTCGAGGGATCCTAGGCCATTGCATGTAGATTAAATAGTTTAATCTATTTTTTGAAAGTTTTTAAAATTTTGAAAATTAATTTCTCTTCCGTTGCAATTTTTCGGTTGCATGCATTCTTTCATAGATGATCTTGAGCTTTCCGATGAGATGATCAAGCCCGCGCACGAGTTAGATTTTTCCGGCGCTTCGACTGTAAGGTTAGTATTTTATTATTATAATTTTGAATCAAAATTTTGGTAGATTCTTGACAATGGATTTTAGGAGAGGCGGTTTTGATGGATTTTCGTTGAAATTGAAGCTTGGAAGTCGATTTCTAAGTGATTTAGGTCCTGATTTCGCGAGCGTTTTGCTGAGAAACTTTTTCGAGCCTTTCGGAGTATTGTGGCAGCCGTACGGATAGGGAGATCAGCATCGAGCATCTCGCCGCTTCGATGATTGTTCATTTTCTTGGATTCGCGATTTAGATGGGTTCTATATCTCCGAAAACAGTGAGCTTCCTTCTACGTCTATTTTATATATATGTGTATATGTATATGGAGTGAGGCTACTATGCTATCGGAAGCACGGAGCCTTCCGTGCTTCCGGCTCTTTTTCGATGTTGCGACTTTCGAATCGTCAATCGGCTCCGTTAAACTTGATCTAGAGTATTTGGAGTACCTAGAAAATAAATTTTATTATTTTTCGATATCATTTGCCTAGTGATCGAATGGGCTCAAAATCAACAAATTTCAATGGCCGTAGTAAGCCGTTTGCAAGTTTAACGGTGTAGAAATATCCAAATCACGTGAAATTTTGATAGAAAATTCTTTATACTAGATAAAACAAGATCAATATATTTGATTTAAAATTTTAATGTCATATTATTACATTTTGTAAGATTTTTATTTTCAGCCGTTGATTTTGAGTCCCTTCGTTCACTAGGCAAATGATAACGTAAAATCATAAAATTTATTTTCTAGGCACTTCAAATACTCTAGATCAAGTTTAACGGAGCCGATCGACGATTCGAAAGTCGCAACATCGAAAACGAACTGGAAGCACGAAAGGCTCCGTGCTTCCGATAGCATAGTAGCCTCACTCTATGTATATGTGTATATGTACAAGTTGCATTTGCAGGTTCATATGGCAATAGAGGTTAGTGAAAAGTGAAAATTGGATGTTGTATATGAACACTAATGAATGTTAGATTAATTGGGCAATAAGGCATATATATGTCTATGGTGCATGCGCAGGTGCATGTATATGATATTATATGATGATAGAGAGTAGTACTAGCATGAAATTAAGTAGAAAGAATGGATTATATGAAACATATATGTATGTAGTGATCTCAGCTAGATGGTGCAAGTAATAGGTCAAATTGCTCTAATATTTTGAATTTCTATTAATTAGTACACGATTTTACATATACCAAATTAGGCCAGGAGGGGCCGTTTGACATCACATATATGGCTGTGAGTTATCTATTGTTCATCTGCATTACATATATACACTATCTAATTGCCATTTTGGATTAATTTCATACAGATTCCTGCAAATATAGTGAATTGCAAATATATTCCTATAAAATTCAACTTTCATATGTTGTCCCTACAAAAGTTCTAATATTTTTAAATATGTCCCTCTAGTTGTTACCGTTAAAACACTTTTTATTTTATAAGTGAAATGACCTTTTTGCCATCACAATATGTCGCTCCAAAAGTCCCAATATTAATTAAAGAGGGATAAAAAGGTCAATTCACCTCATTAACTAACTATGATTAAGTATTTTAGCTATGGTTAACAATTTTTTTCTAATGGATCCTAACAGCAGGGACAAAAAGATAACAGATGAAAGTTGAACTTTATAGGAATATATTTGCAATTCACTATGTTTGTATGGACCTGTACGAAATTAATTGCATTTTATACGTTGATTAGTTATGTTGAAAGATACATGAGAATGATTTGTGAGCTTTTTGATAACTGATTTAGTAGCTTTAGATTAGCGAAATCCCAAGTGTGGATATATTGCTTCTATGATAATAAGCCATGAGAGGCCATTGAACATGTTTATGCATTGATTAATTGTATGGCATAAATTATGATCTATGTGTTAAAAGTCATAGGTTAGCGCGGCAGTAAAGAACAGCTTGTGAGCATTAAAAGGTATGTGATGACTCTATTATGCTATCGAAGGATCAAAGGGCAACTATGCAGGAGGGGGGGCGTTAGGGGGGGGGAAGCGGAGGGGGGGTTGGGTTGTTTTCTTTGTTTGTTTGTTTGGGTGTGTCTTTTTTCAATGTATTTTTTTTGTTGTTATTTTTGTTGTTTTTATACTATGTCTATTTGATGGATTTTTTCTTTTTTGTGTGTTTGTGGGTTATGTGTTTTGTGATCTTCTATTGTCTGAGTTTTGTCTCTTCGTTGTTTTTGCTTGTTTATTCTGATTTCTTGATTTTGATGAAGTAGTTGACAACTAAAAACTCAAATAAAATTAAATTAAGATAAAAATTGCACAACCAAATATAAGAAGAAAATCAAACTCAAATAACACAAATGATTTATCTTTGTTCGGCCTTTCTGCCTACTCCAGTCCGGTCCTTCTTCTCCTTGAGGTACTGATTTCACTATCACTTGGCCTTTTGAACAGGGCAAAACCAAAGCCACTTACAATCACACAAAACTTCTTTTACAACATCTCAATGAAGCTCATAATTATAAATCAATGAACAATTAAGACTTAGAGAATTTTTCTGAAGTTTTGTCACAAACAACATCCAAGCCCCCCTTTAAATACACTAGTCATCATTTCAAAAATGGAACAAAAGGATAATTAAATCATAATTGATTTCAATTTGAATTTTAACCATATTTGCAAATGCATTTGAATTAATTCCAAAATGAATTCGAATTCATACCACATTTGCAAAACTCATTTGAAATATTACTATATTGAAAAGCTCATTTGAAATTATACTAAATTCGTAAAATCCTTTTAAATTAATACTAAAATGTAAAACTTTTGAATTCATTCCCCATTTGTAAAAGCTTTTGAAATAATACCATACTTATAAAATTTATTTATATCATATTTCATATTTTTTAAATTCACACTATAAAAAAATCAATTTTGAATTTATATCATACATAAAATCACTTTCATACCATATTAAAATAATGGCTAATTTGACATTAAGCTCAAATCAAACCCAAAAAGTGATTTGGTCAACTTGACTAGACTGATCGGCTCAAATCCGATAAATTGTAAAGAAGTCCTCCAAAATTGTTGTGGCACTTGCATCCAATTTGGTACAATTTGATCTTGTCCGGACCAATTTGAACAATTTGTTTGAATGGTTACCTTTCATCAATTGCGGTTCGGCTTAAGCTACTTTAAATTCAATTACAACCTTAAAGTGCTAAGTAACAAATTAAATTCAAAATTTGTTTGTTATCATCAAAATTTATTATTGGATAAAATCTAACAATCTCCCCCTTTTTGATGATGACAGACAATTTGAAAAGATAATAAAGAAATAGATACCCCCTCAAAATAAGTACAATAAAAAAATCTTTCAATTAAAAAAACTTTTAAAATAATTTTGAGGTAACCTTTTCTTCTCTCCCTTTTGTTATCATCAAAAAAATTAATTTAAAAAGATGAATGAGGAAAAAAAAATTACACAGAAAACCTTATATCACAAAAAAACAAAGAAGATGTCGAAACAAAAGAAAAACCATAGTGCTAAGAATCCACAAAAAATACAAAAAAAAAAATTTAACAAGTGGTATTAGAAAAATTACAAAGTTTCAATATTGATTGCACTAATATTATCACATCGAATAGGAGTGTTAAAAATTAAAATCCAAAATTTAACCATTACCATTTGTCGCTTGACTTTGTTGAGTGCAGGCATACCTACAAAAAATTTAAGTTAAGAAGGGTACCCAAGTGGATTTGGGTCCACTTGTGTTAGAACCTTTCACCATCCAAAGTTGTCTAAGTTTAAATTTATTTTTAAATTGACATTGGGTTACATGATGCCCTATTTTGTTACAATAGGTGCATAACACATTTTTATTGCCATTTGCATATTTTACAAATGGCTTAAAAATATTTTTCTTTTGACTAGACTTGTGTTGATATCCAAGTCCGGTCTTATCCAAATAGGATCTTTGATTACCCAACATCATGTTTAGAACTTTTGTGCTACCAATGAATCTTTCTAAAGTGTTTCTTGAATCGTTCCAGTCCTTCTTTAGAGATACATTTTCAGTTTTAAATAAACTAGTATCTTTATAATTTTCGCCATCACTTTTGGTCTCAAGTTGCTTCTTTAATAAATTTGACTCAGTTTTTAAACTTTTATTTTTAGATTTTAGTAAATTTAAATTGGAGATTGAAGATGTTTTTTTTTTTTAAAGAAGCATATTTGGGACCAAATTATTGGGATCATCATAAAGATCATAAAAAGCTTCTAAAAGTTCATCGTAAGTTAAATTATTTACCTCATCTTCTATGTTTGTTATGAAGCAACAATTCGAAGGTGCATCGTCATAGGTAAGGCTTAAATTGGAGACCTCCTTGGTTGATTCCTCTTTGTCGAAATTGCTATCATCACTCCAAGCGGCGGAGAAGACTTTATTCTTTTTTTTCTCCTTTTGGGGAGACTTACTTTGATTTTGGCAATCATAACTTATGTGCCCTATTTTATTACAATTATAGCGTTTAACATCCTTTTTACAAAAGTGTGATCTACCATTACCTTTGCCATACCACTTAGCTCCATGTTTTCTTTATATGATCTTCTTTAATTTTTTGATAAGAAGTGAGATCTCGTCGTCAGTGGCATTGTCGGAATCGCTTCCATCTCCCTTATTAGAGTTGAGAGCTATATTTTTCGTTTCAATATGGATTATGGAAGTAGAAGGCTCCCTCTTTAATTGTAACTCATAAGTCATAAGGGACCCTATGAGTTCCTCCAATGAAAATTTGTCGAGGTCGCGCGCTTCTTGAATGGCCGCCAACTTTGGTTCCCAAGGTCCATTTTGAGGAAAACTTCTGAGTATTTTTCTAACAAGATCTGCATCAGAAAAAGCCTTTTTCAAAGCCTTTAGACTATTAATAATATGGGAAAACTTCAAATACCCCCCTTGTGGTTTCACTTTTTCGTACTTTAGTACCCTGTGGTTTAAAGTGTATCAAGTTAGTACCCTGTGGTTTTGCACTTTTTCACTTTAGTACCCTGTGGTTTAAAGTGTATCAAGTTAGTACCCTATGGTTGCGCACTTTATCACTTTAGTACCTTGTGGTTTAAAAACCACAGGGTACTAACTTGATACAAAAATAAAACCACATGGTACTAACTTAATACAAAAATAAAACCACATAGTACTAACCTAATACACTTTAAACCACAGGGTACTAAAGTGATGAAGTGAGAAACCACAAGGTACTAACTTGATACAGTTTAAACCACAGGGTACTAAAATAAAAAAGTGCGAAACCACAGGGGGGGTTTTGAAATTTTCCCTAATAATATTGGTAAATCTAGTATACATATTAATAATGCTTTCATTTGGTTGCACACAAAACATTTCATAATCACGAGCAAGCATATTTATCTTAGACTCTTTTACTTGGTTTGTCCCCTCGTGAACAACGGCTAATTTATCCCAAATTTCTTTTGCAGTTTTGCTTGTGAAAATCCAGTTGAACTCGTTTGAGTCAAGAGCACAATGAAGAGGAGTTCAAATTAAATTTACCTTTGTCCTCTACCTTCCACGTGCTAGTTGCGGTGGTAGGCTTGGTGTAGCCATTTTCTACAATGTCCTAAAGATCAAAATCTAGGGATTGTAGAAAAATTTGCATCCGCACCTTCCAATAGGTATAGTTTGTAATATACCGAAACCTCGGTAGATTGTATTAAACTTTTAGTCAACCGAAGTGCGAAGTTGATCGCTTCGGAACACTTTGGAAAGTCCGAAATGCGTTGGAATGGCACTTAAGGGTGTTAAAGGACCTTGGTGAGCAGCTAGGTAGAAATTCTGCAATTTTCGCAGAAAACATGCTCATGGGGTCCGGAGCCTTGTGCAGGGTCCGGACCCCGTAGCCGCAACTGGCCCAGTGCAGGCAGTGTGCAAAGTGTGGAGTTGGAGGGGTTTTCTGCAATTGTGCTTTTTTGGGGTTATGTGTAGGGGGTTGAGAGCTCATCTCCCTCACTCTCCCTCACACTTACAACAAAAAAGAGCTCTCTCTCTCTCTCTCTCTCTCTCTCTCTCTAAGAATCTTTCTCTCTCTTAGGGTGGAATCAAGAGGAGGATTTGGTGGAGAAGAAGACTTGGAGATGAACCTTCTTCCTCTTCTTCTTCCTTGGCTCAAGAGAAGGCTAGGTTTTGAGGTAAGCTCCTAGAGCTCTCATGGTAGAACTTTAGGGTTTGGTTTAAATGCCCTAGGAATGGATCTAGATGAATCTCTAGATGGTATTATGCTTGCATTGCTTGAATCAAGGGGTTGTATGTAGTGTTCTTGTAATAGTGGCCTTCTAGGGTTTGGTTTGGGGTTTTTGCCATAGGTTGGGTTATATATAAATTAACCTTGTAGACCCCTAATTGAAGGTAAAACCGACGCATTGGGAGTTTCGGTTCGAAGATCCAACGAGTCTACACGAAGAAATTAAGGAAAATTCCCATTTCGGCTGTGTTTGCCGTGGTCAAGGGGAATAGGCGACCAAAAATCACAAGAATTAAATCATAGCACCTTAGCAATCCTACAAGGTAGGTGGTGTTATCCGAAATCCATGAATTTTCTTTTATGGCTAAATGTCACTTCTTGACCATATATGTGTATATGAATTTCATGCATTGTTGGGTTGAGTTGAGAATATATTGCTTGCATTCTTTGAGTACAAGATGCATATGAGATGTTAGTGAGCTATTGAACAAGTTGTAACCCTATGAATGTATGAATTGTGACAAAAACCTACTTGAGGCAAAGAACATAGTGACATCAATGAATGCTAGAGTTGAACACATAGTGTGTGTGGCATTAATGAGTCATGAATGCTAGAATGAGACACTTAGTAGTGTGACATTAATGAGTATAACAAACCTTAAAGAATGAGACACTTAGCGTGTGTGGCATTGATGAGTATAACAAATGCTAGAGAGCTAAAGAATGCTAAAGAATGAAACATTTGCATGGTGGCATATGTGAACATAGCATCCTCATAGTTGGGGCATCCTTATAGTTAAGGATTTGATTGAGCATTGCATCCTTATAGTTAAGGATTGGATTGAACTTGGTATCCTTATAGTTAAGGATTGGATCGTACTCATCTATAAGTCTTGGCTTGAGGGCGGTCGCACTCCCTTGAGCGATGAGCTCCGGAGTAGTCATCACTGGGTTGAAGTTTCCCCAGAGGACGGTCCCGTCGGGTTGTATGAGTCTCCCTGATAGCAGGGATTTGAGTTGGTGAGTTTTAGGCGAAACCTACGGGTTAACCAAAAGGATTGAGTATTGGAAACGAGATTTGCATGCATCATGAGCATCCTTATTGATTGTATCTTGTTCAGGCATGTTAGCTGCATTTGTATAGCTTGGTTACTTATCTATTTTTTTATTTCTTCTATTAATCCTGATTTAGACCTAGTGGAAAAGTCGGCTGTTTGAAGTAAAAAAGAAAAAAAGAAAGAAAAAAAAAGGATAAACTAATCCTAATCATAATCAAAATCGATTAAATTCGGACTCATACAATCCCAATAGGTCTCATGTTGACCGAGAAATTTTGGGGCCAATAATTTAAATCCATAATAGGCCCATTCATAAATGTGAATTAATGGGCCTTATGAAAGCCCTATAAAATTTTAGGCCTATACAATAATTCGGGCCTCATCTCAGCCCAATGGATATTTGTGTCCAACAAGTTTCATCAAAGTGGGCCAATTTCAGCCCAATTCATAGGATCACGGCCCACATTTTCACCCACGTTTGAAAATTCAATTTCGAATATCATATTCAAATTCGATATTAAATTTTTAAACCCACAACCAACTAGAAAATATATGTTATCCTAACAACCCTATTCGAAATTCGATTTCGAATTTTGAACCAACTCCTAAAATATCACTCAACCAACATCCATTCGAATTTTGAATACCTATCAATCCCACAATCTATTCAAAATTCAATTTCGAATTTTGAATATCTATCCATCCAACAACCCATTCAAAATTCGATTTCAAATTTCGAATTTCGAATCCCCAACCAACTCTAAAAATATCTTCCAACTATCCAACAACCCATTCAAAATTCGACAACTGATTCAAAATTCGATTTCGAATTTCGAATCCCCAGCCAATTCCCAAAATATCCTCCAACCATCCAACAACCGATTCAAAATTCGATTTCGAATTTCGAATCCCCAACCAATTCCCAAAATATCCTCCAACCATCCAACGACCGATTCAAAATTCAATTTCGAATTTTGAATCCCCAACCAACCCCCGAAATATCTTCCAACCAACCACAACAACCGATTCAAAATTTGATTTCGAATTTCGAATTCCCAACCAACCCCAAAATATCTTCCAACCAACCACAACAACAGATTCAAAATTCGATTTCGAATTTTGAATTCTTAACTGACTCCTTAAAATATCTCTCGCCACCTCTCCTATTATAAATATGAGAATCAAAATCAAACGTCGGACGATACGATAGATGGAAAAAAAAAAATAGATAGATTGCTACACACGTTCCGACGTACAAAATATTCAAAGAATGAGAGATCACCGAGCCGCTGAAAGAATTGGAGATCGTCGAGCCGCTGAAAGGAGGAGAGATTGTCGAACCGCAGAAAGGAGGAGAGATCGCCGAGCCGCAGAAAGGATAAGAGATCGCCGAGCCGCAAAAAGAGAGAAAGAAAGAAAAATAATAATAATAATAAAACACATCAAAAAAAAATCTCTTTTCTTCCCCCATCCTTTTTTTTTTTCTTTTTTTAGGTCCTGTGATCGTAGCCATCTGTACCATCTAGATGACTTCAATGGGAGAGTGGAGGGAAGCCAACGGCTCCCCGTTTCTTCGGGCCTCTCAATACCCCATTCGAAGCTGTTAATTGGTGGGATGGATGATCTACATTGTCGCGATCACCTCCAGCATCGCCGGTTCGGTATTTTCGAAAGAAGAGGGGAGGGGAATCTTTGATTCCCCGTTTCTTCAGACCCTTCAAAATATTTTGAAAATATCGAACCAAATATGCCGGTCGAACCGATCTACGCCACTGTCATCATCTTCACCGACGTCATCTCCAGCATCGCCGGTTTGGTGTTTACAAAAGAAGATGGGAGAGGAATCTTCAATTCCCCATTTCTTCGGACCCTTCAACATCTTTCAAGAATATCAAATCAAATCCGACGGCCGAACAGATCCGCGCCATCGTCATCATCTTCACCGACGTCATCTCTAGCATCGTCGGTTCGATATTTTCGAAAGAAGAGAAGAGGGGAATCTTCAATTCCCCATTTCTTCGGACCCTTCAACATCTTTCGAAAATGTCGAATCAAATTTGTAGGCCATTAAGATCAACGCCACCGTCATCATCTTCGCCGCCGTCATCTCCAACTTTACCGGTTCGGTGTTTTCGAAAGAAGAGGGGAGGGGAATCAAAGATTCCCCGTTTCTTTGGACCCCAAATCAAGATCAAACGGGGATTTCTTCGGCCCCCAAATCAAAATCAAACGGGGATTTCTTCGGACCCCAAATCATAAATCAAACGGAAATTTCTTCGGACCCCAAATTAGAATCAAACTGGGATTTCTTCGGACCCCAAATCGAGATCAAACGGGAATTTCTTCGGACCCCAAATCAAAATCAAACGGAAATTTCTTCAGACCCCAAATCAAACCAAATTGTCACGCCCCGGATGTCTCGTTCCCCGGGCACGCCGACAAATCCGCCGTATACAAGGAATTTCCCCTGTATACGAAGCGTCAAAAGTACCT
Organism: Ananas comosus; assembly: GCF_001540865.1. Lineage (NCBI taxonomy): Eukaryota > Viridiplantae > Streptophyta > Magnoliopsida > Poales > Bromeliaceae > Ananas > Ananas comosus. The sequence goes on from NC_033621.1 coordinate 9,195,698, forward strand.
GTAAATATACAATACTACAAACAGTAGCATAGAGCTGCTCAATATACAAAGCTAAACAACTGAGTTTCATATACATAGTCCAAATCCAAAATACAAAGCTACTCGCACCGGCGAGTTAAACAACTATGTACATAAACTCTAAAATAGCAACTACCTGCAGTAGGGGGGTGCCTCTAGCTCTGTCAGTCGGGTAGGGCTCTACCTCGCGACGCCCTTGCCTCGATCCTGATCCGCGGAAGGCGCAGTAGCCGAAACCTGTGGCTCTGCAAAACATAGGTAACAACTGGG
>NC_033621.1:9207283-9224913 GCF_001540865.1 Ananas comosus
TTTTCTGACACGCGCAGCTTTTCTTGACTTCGTAAGTTCTGGGCCGTCAAAAGTTGTGGGCGCACAGAACACGAGGAACAGCTTTTCTGACACGCGCCGCTTCCTCTGGATTTGGGCCGTCAGAAAGTTGTGGGCGCCCAGATCTCGAGGGACAACTTTCAAAAGTTGTGGGCGCTCAGAAAGTCGTGCTGACTTTCTTGCCAGACAGCCCAGATTGCGTGCGCCGCTGCTTCCACAAAATCTGGGCGCCCAGATTTTGCGCCGCCTGTTGTCGCAACCTGTCAAGTCAAACAGTCTTTGTGTTTCTGGATCACCCGAACAGCAAACAGGCAGGATCCAAAAGGTCTCAAAAGATTCGGATCCACTTTCGGGCGCCCAGAACAGGGTCCAGAAATTGCAACTTTACAGAACACAGAATTTGAGCAATTTTTGAATATTTAAAAGTCCTTTTCACCTAATCATAAATTTAGAATTTTGTATAAGTGATCTATAAGGTGATAAGATGAATAGTTTAAACTTAACTCAAGGTTTCTCACTCTAATCATAAGCATAATATTAATCAATTAAGAATGGAGAGAGTGAGTTTGTCTATTTGACAAAAGAAGCAGACACAGCTTCAAGAGGTGAAGCTTGGTGCTAGAATATTGCCCATCTTGAATCCTTTTTGAAGATAGAGAGATCTAAAATACAAGACTCAAGATAAAAAGATTAGTCCAATAATCGTGATTATTTGTTATCATCAAAATCTAATAGACGATTAGGGCAACTAGGCCAACAGAAATGACATGCTTGTAAGAACAATGACACTCTCTTGACTACTCTAGAGTAGAGCTCAAGAACATGTTCTATGCCTAAGTTAATAGTACCATGATAGTGGAAAAGATTTTAATGTTATATGTAAAGTTGGAGTATCCTCACATGTTACTATTGGATACTAGCTATTGTTCATATGCTCTATAGTATTATTCTAAAATTCCGATCAAGGATCGATGTTGAAAGCATTACCCGTAAAACATACTACTGGAGACTTGTTGACTGTGGATTATGCTTGCTTGCCATTGTGCTCATTCGCACATGCTTGTGAGGGTCGCTCCCTACAAGCCGGCACTCCGGAGTTGGCCTACGCGACAGTTGCTCGCCCGTGCGGGATTGGGTGCCGAAGTGGATTGCCGTGGGGAGTGTATACTACCACGGGGCCATTAGGCGCGGCGCAAGCTGGACTACCTTGGGTAGGTCCCTGTGAATGAAAAGAAAGTGCTAAAGGACATTGGACAGTAATGAATGATCACCGGTCATTGTGTATAGTTTCTGCTTACACATTCATATATATGTTCATGCTTACAGTAGCTGCTATGCTTTTATTGTTCAATTCATTACTGTAGAAAGCTATTACATGTTGTTTACATGCTTATTAATTGCTTAGCATTGGAAAGGTATCCTGCAATTACATGCTCATTACTTGTTAGCATCATGCAATTATTGCTTTTACTTTCCATTTAGTACATCATGAGCCTAGTGGTGTAATTCGCCGAGGCTGGCGACTTACCCACTGGGAACTATTGTTAATAGTTCTCACGTCCTTTTTATGGTTGTTTTTACAGAGCCATCTACAGGAGGGGCTAGGGATCGTGGCAAGAGAGTCGCGTCTAGCTAGACTTTGCTAGGAGCGTGCTAGTTGATCACCTTGCTACTCGGGCTACGGCCGGGGGTGATGTCCATTGTATAGAATGACTACCATTATATAGATGTTTTTGTGTACCTTGTATTGTATATGAGTTGTAGATCCAGATGTTATAGTTCATACTTCTTCTCCTTCTGCTGGGATTTTGGATTGTATACTCTTTGTTCTTTTACTAATAGTATATCGACTTGTACATTGCTCTGATATCAGGATAGGACTCTCTTTGTTTTACTTCCTATCGACGCGCTTTCTTCGTAGACGCCTTATATACTGCAGGTGTATGGCGGGTCTGTGCACGTACCGGATATGCTTCCGCTGGTACCCGGGCGTGACACTTAATGTGAAGGATTAAGCCAAATTCCAAAAGCTTACCACAATGTGAACGCCGCGACGAAAGCACGCCGCTCCAACGGGCGCACGAAAGCTCGATCCGTCGCTCCCAACCCGTTCGCAAGCATCTTCTCCGCCAACACCGCGAATTTGAGCGAGAGATATAAAGAGATGAGAGATAAATCTAGAGAGAGAAAAAAGGGTTTCTCTCCCCCTTCTCCATGCGTGCGTGGGTGTGTGGCGTGTGTGGTCGGCTGAGGAAGAAGAAGCAAAAGGCTTTTTTATACATTACACCCCAAAACACTATTCACTTCCGGGCAGTTCGAAATCTGATATCTTTTGCCGGAACTCCCTGAACATCCGTTTGAGCTCAAATTTGATAGTCATGTTTGGTTTTACTTAACGAGTCCAAAGAAATTTTAATATTTCAGTTTCGACCCCGTTTGGTCACCGAAAGCTGTACCGAACTGTAATCTTTATCAGATAGTTGTCGGATTTTATTTTCCACCTTTCGGGTGTCAGAATAATATGAAACTTTAAATCTAGCCTCATAAAAATAATTCTGGCTTATCCTCCAGTTTTCATAATTTTCTGACACTCTACATTTTCTGCTAATTTATCTGTCCCGTTTCCAACAAAAAATTCTAAATCTTCTGTTTTCATTCTGATTTCAGCACAAGTCATTTCTGACTTATGTTTTACTTTTCTAAATCCAATAAAAATAGCTTCTCACACTATTTTTATTTATTTTTATTTTTATACCAAAATCTGGTATGTTACATTCAGATCCACTTTAGGGCGCCCAGAACAGGGTCCAAAAATTGCAACTTTACAGAACACAGAATTTGAGCAGTTTTGAATATTTAAAAATTCTATGCACCTAATCATAAGTTTGAAATTTGTTTAAGTGATCTATAAGGTAATAAGATGAATAGTTTAAACTTATCTTAAAATTTCTTACTCTAATCATAAAGCATCAAATTAAGAATAGAAAGAGTGAGTTTGTCTTTTTGACAAAGGAAGCAGGTATAGCTTCTAGTGGTGAGCCTCGGTGCTAGAAAATTGCCCATCTTGAGTCCTTTTTGAAGATAGAGAGATCTAAAACATAAAACTCAAGATAAAAGATTAGTCCAATAATCGTAATTATTTGTTATCATCAAAATCTAATAAAAGATTAGGGCCACTAGGCCAACACTTTTGGACTACTTGTCCGGTTGACACATATAACTATAGTAGCGGTTGTTACATGTATACTTGTAGTTCCTTCTTTACACTTATCTTGCTACTATAGTTTTGATATCCATGTATGCATTCAGTCCTTCGTTACAGTAGCGGTAGTTGTGTGTTCTGTTATTGTTCTACTTCCTTTCAGTTTATAGCTATTGTATTTATTATATCTGTTCATGACCTTGATTATCTCTTCTTAATCCGGTGAGTATTCCTTGCCTTCGTCGGCTTGCGGTACCCACTGGGAACGGAGACATGTTTACATGTTCTCACCTCCCCCACTATTTTCAGGTATTGCTGGCGGTGAGGATTGAGACGAGACGTGAGACACGTTCCTAGCGGTCGATAGAGAGCTTCCAACCTAGTTTGTGTGGTTTAGTTGCTACCCTTTTTATTTCTGTTGTTATATCCTAGATATATTGGTTCAGTTGGTTTTTGTTCAATTGGATAAATGTGATTTTAGTAAATGAATTAAAGAACTTATGGTTTTCCTTGAGATGAAAACGATTTTCTACCCCTCGTGGTAGCGTATTTTAAAGAAAAAGAGTTTCCGTGTGGGAAACGGTTTTGAAAAGAATTTTATTGGTTTTTATGACTTTTAGTGTTTCAAAATAAGTTTTCAAGTGGGAAACATTTTAAAATGATCTTATCTGTCACGCCCCGAGCCCGCCTCTTTGGTCGGTTTCGGCACGCCAACAGACCGCCGAACGGACAGGGTTTTCCCTGTACCGCGGACAGAGTCTCCCCTGTACATTCAAGGCGTCACAATCCATACAAAGCGCGAGGTTCCAAACAGGAACAATACTCAACAACGATTGTATAAGGAAGGTATCAAACAACATAACACATCCTACGTTATTACAAGCATTCCCATTAGATTCATTTTTACATCACACTTGCATATTAAAATTTACATCACATTATACATTCTTTGATTCATACTTCCAAATACAATCAAGTTCTTTCAATTAATGCATTCTTGGTTCTTTTCATTTTTATACCCCTAAGTAGCCGACTCGGGATACTGCTATCTGGTCTCGGTGGTAGGGCGCTAACTACGGAGCTACGCCCTTGCCTCGCGCCGCCGCGCCGCTCACGTGCGAACCTGTAACAACCCAAAACAACGTGGGGTGAGAACAAACTCCATGGTTCCCAGTGGNCGTGCTTCCTTGGTACGGCCGAACGAAAGAGAAAAGGAGAGAAGAGAGGAGATAAACTCCTCTCTCTCTCTTCCCTGCATGCATAAAAGAGGGGGGGGAGGTGATGCCACATGGCATTACACATACTCACACATGTGCACTCACACACACACACACACGTACCCTCACACACACACTTATATATATATACTAAGTGTAGGGATACTAGTATACTACACAAATCGAGATCAAAATGGGGATTTCTTTAGACCCCAAATCAAATTGCAAAATTAAAAGGGGATTTCTTCGGACCCCAATTCAAATTAGAATCAAACGGAAATTTCATCGGACCCCAAATTGAATTGCAAAATAAAAAGGAGATTTTTTTGGACCCCAAATCAAATTGCAAAATTAAAAAGGAATTTCTTCGAACCCTAAATCGAATTGCAATCCTTTTGAACCCAAATCCAAATCAAATCCAATCGAAAACCACCACAAATAAAACCCGAACCCAAATCCAAATCAAATCCAATCCAATCCAAACCCAGAACCCAAATCCGGACTCAAATCCAAACCCAAAACACAAATAAAACCGGAACCCAAATCCAAATCAAATCCAATCCAAACCCAGAAGCCAAATCCGGACTCAAATCCAAACCCAAAACACAAATAAAACCTAAACCCGAAACTCATGTCAAGTCCACAAATAAAATCCAAACCAAAATAAAGAACCCAAACCCAAAATCCAAATCAAATCCCCAAACCAAAACAAAGTCTACAAATAAAATCCAAAACCAAATCAAGTCCACAAATAAACCCAAACTTGAACCCAAATCAAATCCAAACCCAAACAAAATCAAGTCCACAAATAAACCCAAACCCAGAACCCAAATCAAATCCAAACCCAAATCAAATCAAGTCCATAAATAAAACCCAAACCCAGAACCCAAATCAAATCAAGTCCACAAATAAAATCCAAACCCAAAACCCAAATCAAATCCAAACCCAAACCAAACCAAGTCCACAAATAAAACCCAAACCCAAAACACAAATAAAATCCAAACCCAAAACCCAAATCAAATCCAACCCAAGTCCATACACCAAACCTCATAAACCATAAACCAAGTTCATGAACCACCAAGCCCATAAACCATGAACCAAATCCCACATCCTATGTACCAAGTTCATGAACCATACACCATATTCCATGAACCATACCCAAGTTCATAAATTAAGTCTCATGAACCATAAACCAAATCCAATAAGCCAAGTTCACGAACCATACACCATAAACCATGAATCATACCCAAGTTCATGAACCGAGTCTCATGAACCATAAACCAAACCTATAAACCATACACCAAGTTCATAAATCATAAACCAAGTTCACGGACCATACCTTATGAATCATGAACCATGAACCAAATGAACCAAGTTCATGAACCATACGCCATGAACCATAAACCATACACCATGAACCATAAACCATACACCAAATTCATAAACCATAAACTATGAACCATATCCATGAACCAAATCTCATGAATCATACACCATATCCCATGAACAATGCCCAAGTTTATGAACCAAATCTCATATACTAAACCCAATAAACCATATTCAAGTTCATAAACCAAATCCAATACCCAAATCTCATGAACAATAAACCAAGTTCGTGAACCAAATGAATCAAGTTTATGAACCATAAACCAAATCCTTAAACCAAGTCCATAAACCTCATGAACCACGAACCATGAACCAAGTTCATAAACCTCATCCATGAACCATATCCAAGTTCATGAACCAAATCCCATACACTAAATCTCATGAACCATGAACCATATCCAAGTTCATGGACCACACCTATGGACCATATACCCAACCTCATGAACCATACACCAAATACTATAAGGCATACACCAAACCATATCCAAATCTCATGAACCATATTCATGAACCAAATCTCATGAGTCAATACCTAAATCCCATGAACCATGTATCAAGTTCATGCCCAAAGTTCATCATGAACCTTTTCTTTACTCTAGTACATATACCTAGAGTAAAAAAAAAAATGAATATCGGCTACCCCTAATACATATACTTAGGGCTAAGTCAGCTCCATCGCCTCAGCACATATAACTAAGGCAAAATCATCCCCAAACTGACAGAAGTTCTCACTTTTACAATGTAAAATCGCCTGATTTGAACATTGCTAATTCGGCGATTGAACTTGTCCAAGAGGGGAGACAGTCGGACTGTCTCCATCGCGACCTCGTCCCTCGGCTTGACACTGCTTTGTCTTCCTAAGCGAAAACCGAGTTCTAAATTATATACATAGAATTTAGTCAAATGATATCAAGTTCATTCGAACTCTAATATATATGCTTAGAGTTCATCCGACTAACCCTAACACATATCCTTAGGGTCTATACTACCTATTGCTCTAGCACATATATCTAGAGTCGAAGTCAAACCAAGCTCGACTGGTCCTAACACATACACTTTGGGTCTAGTCAGCCTTTTGCTATCTACCTAGAGTGAAATTCATACCTAATTGAGCTTTAGATTTGGTCAACTTGACTAGGCTGGCTGGCTCAAATCCGATAAATTGTAAAGAAGTCCTTCAAAATTGTTATGGCACTTGCATCCAATTTGGTATAATTTAATCTTGTCCAGACCAATTTGAACAATTTGATTGAATGGTTACATTTTATCAATTGCGGTTCGGCTTGAGCCACTTTAAATTCAACTACAATCTGAAATTGCTAAGTAACAAATTAAATCCAAAATTTGTTTGTTATCATCAAATTTTATTATTGGATAAAATCCAACAACTATTTGATTTAGGAATTGCTCTATAATTATAGTAGTATCATTCATGAGTAGTGGACCTTCTATGAGTGCGTTGAGAACTTGGTATTGGTTATTTGTGATCTTTTGATCATCACATAGACTCTACAAATGCCACATTGAGCATGACAAAGTTACGTGCTATTAGACTCGGTAGGGGTCATTTCCCTCAAGTGTCGCTCCGGATGCTGGCCAGCATAGCAAAGATAGTAGCCTAAATGTGTAAGGACTGAGATTTTGGCAGTGTAGCTAAACTCTCTGTTGATGATGTTTTTGTGTGTAATTTAATTACATAAGCACTCGTCAAGTTTCAGGAGAAAACGAGTTAGAATAGAGAAGTTACGCGATAAATACTAATCACTTAAAGTGAATAGTAACTCCGATTTTTCAGAGAGGCTGATGAGTAGAGTTGGCTTCTAGCGTGTATCGGACTCGATTCATAGCTATCCAATAGCTCGTTTTGAATGGTTCAGCTATTCTGGACCAATGGCACTGACGGATTTCAGATTTGATGCACGATTTGCGAGAAAAACTGGAAATACGTAGATTGTATGTATCTGTGTGTAATTTTGCCATTTGGAGAGAGATCGGGTTTCGTCGCAAATCCGTGACCAAACGAGGTGAAACAAAATCAAAAGTTTGATGTCTCTGTCGTGCAGATCGTACTGGTGCAGCCCATTCGCAAATCTGACGGACGGATCGCTAGATATCATGCGTTTATCAAGGAAGGGTCCAATGGATCATTTTCGTATTTCACGCGAAACCCCTATATTTTATGTACCGAATCGAGTGAAATCAAACATGGGGGTATGTAATCGTATGTGACTCGCACAGTGAGGGACTCAGATTAAAATACTGAGTTTGGGAGGACTTTAGCACAAATTGCAATTGGTATATATGTGCTATTTAGGGTTTTCCTAGCCTAACCCTAACCCTAGCTAACCTATTACCTCGACTGCGCCCCCAGCAAACTCCACCAGGTCTCTGCCCTAACCGTGCTCGCACCCCAGCCGCCGGTGAGTGATTCCAGCCACCGGAAAAGTCAGCGTTCCCTTTCCCCCATAGTTTCCAACATCACCTCCCTTTACCCTTGCTTATGCTGCTGCCATAGTGGCCCCACACCCTTGGGCTCCACCTCTGACAGCAAGGCCCGACCCCGGCGACCATCCCCGTCGGTCGCCGCCGCCCCCGAGCGCCGCCATCGCCGCCCTGCCATGTTGCGGCCAGCTAGGCCGAGCTCAGGCCGAGCTGGGTTGCAACAGCTGCCCACGTGCCACAGCCGCCAGGGGCCGCTGCTGCCGCCTTCCCCTGAGCCCCGGTGACCTCCTCCGCCGGCCATAGCCCTCCCCGCGCGCCGCCGCGGCCACCCTGACAAACTGCGACCAAGGCAAGCGAGCTCGGACCGAGGCAACTCCAGATCTTAGCCCGTGCGTTGCCACCGTCCAGGATCGGCCGTGCCACCTCCCTCCGGCCTCCGAAGACCCTTCTCCATCGCCCGGAGCTCCCCCAGCTGTCGCCGTGGCCGCCGCTGCTCCCTGTGCCCGAGCTTGGCTCATGCGTGCTCGGCTTGCTCTGCCACCGCCGCCTTCCGCCGCCGGCCAGCGTGAGCGCCGGCTCTGCCTGGCCGGCCACACCCGGCCACTGCCGACGCCCCGGTGCCGGTGCTCCCTGTTGGGAGGGCTGGACCCATGCTCTCCACGGGTTAGTGGGGCTAGGGCATCAGTGCCCGTCGTCCCCGCCGCCTTCCAACGCCGGCCGACGCGCGCCCCGGCCTCCCTCAGTTGCCCACACCTGCCTGCCGCCGGAATGCCCGCCTCCTGGCTGCGCTGGCCGTGCCCGAGCTCCCCATGGTCCGGTAAGCTAATTTCAGCTGTTTGGTTACTGTTACGGGGTTGGTTGCACTATTCTGATGATCCGAGTTCACCCCGACGCCTCTGGAAGTGAGCACGGTGATCTTTGTTCAGTGCTGATCACAGTGCTCACCTCATTTGGGGTCAACGAGCCTCGGATTACAGAATTAGACGTGTTTTAGTTTCAGTGCGCGCAGTTCGCAGATTTTCGTGTCGCTCCCACGCTCTCCACAGTGGTCGGCCATGCTCCAAAGTGTGAGCACAGCCTGCGGCATGCCGAAACCTGTCAGCGGATGTCTCGGCTTGACTGAATGATCATCGGTTGCGCTGTCGAGCCATAAAATCCCGAAAATCGCATAAAATAATGTGATTTCATGTAATCGGGGGAGTTTTTATGCATTTGTGCTTAGTGTGATTGCTGTTGGCAGTGTGTGTGGGTAGCGGGTGGCCTCTGGACTGATTGTCCAATGCCCCAGGCCCTTGCGGAGATTGGAAATTGATTTTCAGTGCGTTCGTCGGCAAAAATCCGCCGACGGAACGTGTTTTCGGTTCGGAATTATTCCGACGGTGCCTTGTGACATTTTATGTCATCGCTGAGCCTTGTTGGCAGGTCACCCACGTCGTTTCGAGGGTTCAGAAATGACGGGTGAGCAACGGTGGGTTCCGGTGTCGAATTGGACACTTCCGGGAACCCGAATTGGAATAATTATCCGACGATAATCGTTTCGATGTGAATTAGTGTGGTTACTGCCAAATCCCATGAATAATGGTGTTTAGTGGCAGCGGGTGACTCGTAGCACTAGTCGGTGCGTTCCTGGATAGTTCGTGGGTCCCGGCGGAGTCCCGGTGCGATTTTCGGGACTTCCGGCGAGTTACGGTAATCGATTTCGAAAAACCGATATCTGTGGGCTTGTTTGTGGGGTTGTGGATTTAGTGTTTATTATTTGTGGGTTAGACACTAACCCAGTGGAGCCTCCTTAGGTCCGGTTGACGTTCTTTCGCAGTCAGGAGGCAGGCGCAACATTTGTACAGGTGGGTACTTCCATCCGAAGTCGGTACAGTGGTGTACGCTCGGTGATATCTTCTTACCCTTGTTCTCTCGTTGTTATCTTGCATATATATCTTTATATATAGTGTTGAGCCTAGCACCCTTGTTGTTCTCATTATACTCTACTCGGTTGTTTTTCATATCTAGTATCATGAGTAGGAGTAAAGCAGAATTATGATTGCATGTGAGATCAGTGACCTACTTTGTCGGTTTTGGTATTCCGTATCCGTGACCTTTTCGGTCGGTTTCTTGACTTATGTCATTCGATGACCTTTGAGGTCGGTATACCCTGCGGGGTGGGATTGTCGGCTAGTTGCCGACAGATGATTATAGTTTACTCAGATCTACTATTTGATACTCTTGTGACCTATTGGTCGGTTCTTGCGTATACATTTAGTTGACAGTGAGCAGTACATGCGCACTTTTGGGAGGATGTTGAGTTCTTCCATCCTAGTTGACCTGAGTGGTCGATTCTTGTGCTTCCTTACAGTTTGATGACCTATTGGTCAATTTGCCCCGAGGGGCGGTGATTGTCGGGTGGTTGCCAACGATTGGTCATTGAGCATATCAACATCGATCGCCTGAGACTCATTCGCATTTCACGAACACCAGCAGTCTGATCCACCGCGACTAGGTGTTTTTTTCCATAAAAGTGGTTGGGCGTGCCAACCCGTGAGCCCAGCGGTCAGAACTGGGTTATATGCAGGTAGAGTGGCAGTGGGCTTTTGCCTGAGGTCCTTAGACCGACACGGCGGTTTAGATTGGGTACTTTTTGAGGATCAAAATGGCAACCTAAGAGGGGGGGTGAATTAGGTTTCTAAAATAAAAATCCAAATAATAAAGCAAATTAAAAATCCGATGCAAGTAAAAGTGAGGAGTTTAAAGAAATGCAAACTCGAAAAGTACACAATCGATTTGTTTCGAAGTTCGGCACTTTGACTACGTCCCCGCCAACTTCTCAATACTAGAGAATGTTGAATCTCCACTAGATGATGCTTTTGCGGGCAAGCACCAAGCCTTCACACCAACTCCTTCTTCTTCTCAAGCTTCAAGACTTTGATTTTCTCTCTTTTTACAAAATTAAATCTCACTACAAATTTCACTCAAGTATAAAGAGAGAATTGAGAGCTAAGAGTATTAGAGACACTGAATTTTTAAGCTTAAAATGAACTATCTAGTTGCTGCTGAGAAAGGCATCAATACCATCTATTTATAGCCTCGGGCAGCTTTTGTCCGTTGTACTTTCGGGCGCCCTAAACCTGTTTTCGGGCGCCCAGAAGTTGTGCACGCCAGCTGCCTGTCAGACCACGTGCGCCGCTTTTCTTGACTTTGTATGTTCGGGCCGTCAAAAGTTGTGGGCACCCAGAACACGAAGAACAGCTTTTCTGACACGTGCCGCTTCCTCTAGATTTGGGCCGTCAGAAATTGTGAGCACCCAGATCTCGAAGGACAACTTTTTTTGACAGCCGAATTTTCCTGGATTCGGGATCATTTTGGGCTTCTAGAAGATGTGAGTGCCCAAATTTTCAACGCGCGCGCCGCTTGCGTCAGAACTTTTTGGGCGTATACGCAACCTGTCAAGTCAAACACTTTCGGTCGCCCTAAACTGAAATTCGGGCAACCAGATCCGATAAAGAAGTTTCTGGACCACCCGAACAGTAAACAGGCAGGATCCAAAAAGTCTCATGAGATCTGTCACAACCCACGGCCACCCGCCTATTTGGCCGGGTCGCGGCGCCACCGACAGACCGCCGAACGGACAGGGTTTTTCCTGTACCGCGGACAGAGTCTCCCCTGTATATTCAAGGCGTCGCAATCAATACAATGTACGAAGTTCCAACCAGGAACACATTTCAAACAAAGATTGCATAAGGAAGTATCAGAAACATAATCTACTTGTTATTACAAGCATTCACATTCACTAGATATATTTTACATTACAATTTTATTTTACATTTAACTTCCAAATACAATCATACTTTTATTACAAATTATTACAATCTTACTCCTTTCATTTTCTTACATCCCTAAGTAAAGCCGACTCAGGGTACTGCTATCTCTGGTCTCGGTGGTAGGGCTCTAACTATGGAGCTACGCCCTCGCCTCGCGCCGCCGCGCCGCTCACATGTATACTTGTAACACCCCAAAATAATGTGGGGTGAGAACCAACTCCATGGTTCCCAGTGGGTGCGGCCACCCAAGGAAAAAGCTCGACCAATAGGTGTAACACACTGGACCTTTGCAAATTGCGAGGTTCGAGTAATTGGATGTGTTCTGAGTTTTTCCAGACTTTCTGGTGGATCGTAGACAGTGTTCCGACCTATGGTTCGAACCCCGAGGATTGAGGTCTGAAGCCTAGCACCAAAACCCGAAAAAACAGATTTTGGTTAGCTCTCGGGTAGCCTTCATTGGGCTGTGTACCGGTGCAGGGTTGATGGCTGTACCGGTACAGGGTTGATGGTTGTATCGATATGGGATTGTGTACCGGTACACAGGCAGCTTCCCAGCCAACCCGAGGCTCGGGTTTGGCATTTTCGTGGGATGTGTACCGGTACGTGGGCCCGTGTACCGATACGAAGTGGCAGTTTTTGAGCAGTTTGAACTGCAGAGGGGGTTTTCGCAATTGTGGTCTTCTATATAGCACCCCACGCTCCTTGGGGCTTTCCCTAAGCTGAGGAAGGAGGAGAAGGAGGTAAGAGAGCCCTCCTTACCATTTCTTTGGATTTATACCCCTTTTTGTTGGGATTTTGGTGGATTTACTCCTCTTTTTGCCTTTTGAAGCCTTTTCTACCATTGTTGAAGCTTGGAGCTTGGTTTTAGTGCATGGTTGAGGGAAGATTTTTGGACTTAGAGAATTTAGAGCTTGGATTGATGCTTCTAAGAGGTAATTTACTTGTTCTCTCCCTCTAGAATTGAGTTTTATTGTTGGATTTGAGATAAAACCCTAGAACGAAGACTTAGGGTTTGATTTCGGCATTTTTGATCTAGGGCCTTTGGAGCTAAATTAATTGGATTAGAACCCTCCTTTGGGTTGGATTTTAAGGGATTTAGCTCTCTTTTGGAGCTTGGGAAAGATTTTCTACTCCATAGGTGAGATTTTAGCCCTTTTGCCTTGATGGTTAATGTTTGATCTTATCGTTGATCGTAATGCCCATGTATCTCTTCGCTCCTTACTTTTAGAATACTTAGAGACTCGTGGACAACTCCGTTCGGCGAAACGAAGGACTACGCGATGGTTCGGTGGGTTTGACCTAGCTACACAATGAGAAAATCTCATTTGTGATGATTTGAGTATCGTTAAATGATAAAGCATGCATAATCATGTTATATATATTTATTATGAATTTTAGAATGCTTAACATGCCTATGTAATGTATAGTAAATGTTTAGATCTCTATGTGATAGAGTGCATGCATGTAAGATATAGCATTCTAGTTGAGACTTGGAACCATGATTCCTATTATGAAAATGAACATTACTTTCATGCATTTAACCTTCATGCCCAATAGTGAAATTAGGGATTTTGGAAGCCTAGAGAGGCTTGGGGACTTAGACTATTTGAGAATTTGGGCCAATGTCATAAAGAGGCATTGGGCAAGAGAGAGGATGGTCAGGCGGTGTGCGGGTCTGTGCACTACCGGATATGCTTCCGCTGGTACCGCGCGTGACACTTAGATGTGAGATTAACGCCACAATTCCAAAAGCTTATCACAATGTGAACGCCGCGACGAAAGCACGCCCGGCTCCAACGGGCGCACGAAAGCTCGATCCTCGCTCCCAACCCGTTCGCTAAGGCATCTTCTCGCCAACACCGTCCGCGAATTTGAGCGAGAGATATTAAAGAGATGATAGATAAATCGAGAGAGGAGAAAAAGGGTTTCTCTCCCCTCCTTCTCCATGCGTGCGTGGGTGTGTGGCGTGTGTGGTCGTCTGAGAAGAAGAAGCAAAAGGCTTCTTTTATACATTACACCCCAAAACACTATTTCACCTTCGGGCAGTTCGAAATCTATATCTTTTGCCGGAACTCCCTGAACATTCCGTTTGTAGCTCAAAGTTGATAGTCATGTCCGTTTTACTTAACGAGTCCAAAGAATTTTAAATATGTTTCAATTTCGACCCGTTTGGTCCACCGAAAGTTACAGGAACTGTAATCTTTATCAGATAGTCTCCGGATTTTATTTTCACCTTTCGGGTGGGTCAGAATAATAGTGAAACTTTAAATCTTAGCCTCATAAAAATAATTTCCTGGCTTATCCCTCCAGTTTTCATAATTTCTGACACTCATACATTTTCTGTAATTTATCTGTCCCGTTTCCAAACAAAAAATTCCTAATCCTTACTTGTTTTCATTCTGATTTCAGCACAAGTCATTTCTGACTTATGTTTTAACATTTTCTAAATCCATAAAAATATGCTCTCACAGTATTTTATTTATTTTTATTTTTATACCAAAATCTGGTATGTTACATTCAGATCCCCACACCTTTAGGGCGCCAGAAACAGGGTCCGAAAAATCCAAATAACTTGACAGAACACAGAATTTGAGCAGTTTTGAATATTTAAAAAGTTCTAATGCACCTAAATCATAAGTTGAAATTTGTTTAAGTGAATCTATAAGGTAATTAAGATGAACTAGTTTAAACTTATCTTAAAATTCTTAACTCTAATCATAAAAGCATCAAATTAAGAATAGCAAAGAGTGAGTTTGTTTTTTACAAAGGAAAGGCGAGGTATAGCTTCTAGTGTGAGCCTCGGTGCTAGAAAGATTGCCCATCTTGAGTCCTTTTTGAAGATAGAGAGATCGTAAAAATAAACACTCAAGATAAAGAGATTATCCAATAAATGTAATTATTTGGTCTATCATCAAAATCTAATAAAAGATTAGGCCACTAGGCCAACACTCTTTGGACACTTTCCGGTGACACATATACTATAGTAGCGGTTTTGTTCCATGTATACTTACAGTTATTCTTTTAGAGTTTGTCTGCCTACCTATAGTTTTTGATATCCATGTATCGGCATTCAGTCCTTCGTTACCAGAGTAGCGGTAGTTGTGTGTTCTGTATGTTCTACCTTCTTTCATTTATTAGCATTGGTATTATTATATCTGTTCATTGCCTTGATTATCTCTTCTTAATCCGGTGAGTAATTCCTTGCCTTCGTCCGGCTTGCGTACACCACCTGGCGAAGGAGACTTTTTCACAATTGTTCTCACCTGCCGCCCACTATTTTCATGGTATGCTGGCGGTGAGGATTGAGACGAGATCGTGAGACACGTTCCTAGCGGTGAGTAGAGAAGCTTCCAACCTATTTTGGTGTGGTTAGTTGCTACCCTTTTTATTTCTGTTGTTTATATCTAGATATATTGGTCAGTTGGTTTTTGTTCAATTGGACTAAAGTTGATTTTAGTAAATGAATTTAAAGAACTTATGGTTTTCCTGAGATAAAAACGATTTTCTACCCCCTCGTGGTAGCGTATTTAAAGAAAAAGAGTTTCCTGTGGGGAAATCGGGTTGTGAAATGAATTTTATTGGTTTTTATGACTTTTAGTGGTTTCAAATAAGTTTTCAAGTGGGAAACATTTTGTAAAATGATCTTATCCTGTCAACGCCCCCGAGCCCGCCTCTTTGTCGGTTTCGGCACGCCAACAAGACCGCGAACGACAGGGTTTTCCCTGTACCGGCCAGGACAAGTCATCCCCTGTACATTCAAGGCGTCACAACATCCATACAAAGCCGCGTAGGTTCCAAACAGGAAGCAATACTCAACAACGATTGGTATAAGCGAAGGTATCAAACAACATAACATCATCCCTACGTTATTGGACAGAGCATTCCCATTAAGATCTTCATTTTACATCCACACTTGCATTATTAATTTACATCATTTCACTCATTCTTTACACATACAATACCACAATACAATCAAGTCTCTTTTCAATTAACTGCATTCTTGGTTCTTTGTGTCATTTTTATACCCTAAGTAGCGCCGACTCGGGACAATACTGCTACGGTCTCGTGGTAGGCGCGCTACTACCGAGCTACCGCCCTCTGCTCGCGCCGCCGCGCGCCTCCACGGAGGGGCGTGGCGACACCTGTAACAACCCAAAAAGCAACGTGGATGAGCAACAAACCCATGGTTCCCCAGTGGGCTACGCCACCCAGGAAAAAAGCTCACCATAGGTCCAAGAGGCACTCGCAATCAATGTTAGTCCAAAAACCATTCTATAGATAGTATATATATACCGTATATATACTTACTATATACCTATATAGTGCATGTATATACTGTATAATCATCATATAGTACACACCTATATATATATTACATATATATATACTATAAAATCCATCATGTAATTACTGCAACTAAACAGCATAACACTCGCTGACGAATATGCAATATGCCAAATCATGCGAACTCATTGAATACAAATTGCATGATTCTACTCTTATCCTCTTAACCATTCTATCCCCATTGCATTACACTATCTACTATTATTCCTTTAGCGAGTACTGTTCTTTGATTAGTATCCTTAATATCATATCTTTACTCTTTATTCCACTTTATCTTTATTCTTTATCTTCAACTCAACCTTAGCCAATATCCATTTTGCCATCAATCAATCATTTGATATTAACCAAATTCCCAACTATCCACTCCAACATCGCATTGAAACACACAAACAGTCCGCCTCAAAACAAAACATGGGTGAGGAACATAATACACACAACAAAAACAGGTCTCAGCCTTAAATCCTTCTCGACTGTAGGTCTGCAACGGGGTGAGGAATGCCATCAACCCTCGACCCACAAGTTTGAGCTCTACTCAATGGCATACGGCGAGGGAAACAACATACCGTTAAATCAAACTGCCGGGGAGGAGAAACCACATACCCACAGTTATGATTCTCATTAGCATTCTCTTTACCGGCGAGGAGAACCAACATGACCCGTCTGAATCCCCCCCGCCTTGTCGGCGAGGAAGAAGCCAACCATAACCCCACAGTTATGAGCCCTGCCCTCCGATCGCCAAGCCTTATCCGCTGCACCCTAGGCAGCCTTCATTCCTAGCGGATTCCGGAATCCACGATTACACTACCTCAAGGGTTGGTCTCACCCCTACTAGTAATCGACCTATCTAGGTCCAAAGCCTTTACTCCAACCATAAAAGTTACATCACTTTAAGGTTCGTTGCTTTCATACCCATACCCTCCCAAGGTTGTTAACACTAGGTCCATTATCTCCTTTTCTACCGTAGGTTCACCCCCTTGACCTCAGTTCTTCTACCCTTTATTTCAGCCAACCTATGTTCTCTAACATTAGGCTTTACTGGCCTTTCTCCGTTAAACCTACCTGTCATTAACCACTAGGTTCATTATCACTCTTGTTCAAGCCTTATATCCGCTTGACCTTAGGTTCATCCTGTCAAATTCTGTTCAACCCTATGTTATTAACACTATGTTCCAATGCACTCGATCTATTGTGTTATATATATCGTCCACC
>NC_033621.1:9224938-9232626 GCF_001540865.1 Ananas comosus
ATGCACATGTCATATACTTAACATCTTTACATTAGGATCTCCACAACATGCTTATCATACTTTCTCTTTAGCATTCTTATTTCATATCTATATGCATTCTTACATTAACATTTCTACGCGTGCAACATGACTAACATATGTCATTTACTTTATGCTTTCCACTTAACATTATTCACACTATGTCATTATGCATTACTTAGCATTCTCGCACTACGACCATATGCATTGTTGGGTAGCCCACATCATATCCTTTTCATGCATTTATACATTCTATCATTAGCTACCATTACATGCATCAACATGAAACCATCACTCTTAGACATAGAGGCGACCTAGTCGCTTCGGTAAACACAACCCACCTTAAATTGCTCTCCGATTGCTTGTAATCACTTGCAATCGGCCTCCCGCGGCACCCGTGACCCGGTTTGGCCCGAACTCTTGCGCGACCACCTGAACAGTCACCAATCCGCGATCCGTCTGCTCTGGAGTTTAATCCTCGATACCGTGATGCTCCAGATCCGTTTTCGTGATTTTTAGACGTTTATTCCGCGTGCTGCGGCTATCTGTACCAAAACTGATTGTTTCGTCAATAACTTTGCGTACACTCGTCGAATCGTCGAACCGAGTGTTCCATCGCGTTCGTTTGGTCCCCAATTAGGTTTACAAAGGATCAATTGAGATCAAACCCAACTATTTACAAAAACCCTCTTTTGGAGCCCTAATACCTCACTATTGCAATTAGCTTCATACAAGCCATTAATCTTGCAATAAATGAGATCAATTACTTCTAAAGCATCATTAAACATCATCTAGCTAAGCTCAAAGAGGTCTAAATCATGCCCTAGCCATTCACCATGAGAGGCTCAAAGAGCTTACCTCAACTAGCTAGGAAGAAGATGGAGAAGGGGATGATGGTCCTTCTCTTGATCCTCCTCTCCTTCTTCTCCTTCTTTTTCTTCTCTTTCTTTCTCTTCTTCTCCTTCTTTTCTTTCTAGAGAGAGAGGGAGAGGTTTTGGTGTGGGAGAGTGAGAGAAATGAGAGAAAGAGAGAAAGGATCCTCTCTATACACTCTCATAAGTGCCATTTTGCACTTAAGCCCCTCCACAATGCTTCCCTCGCAACAGCCCAAACTGGGCATTTTCGGGCTCAGGGACCGGTCCTTAGACTTGAGGGACCGGTCCCCGTAGGGTCCAAAATTTCAGCATCTAGGACTTAGCCAAATTTTCAGCTTTTTCACCGTTTTCGCTCGTTTTCACTCGTTTGACATCCGATTCGTTTCAAATCGAACCGAGACTCTCCAAACATATTTTCAAGCGTATTTTCATCATCTTTTCATCCACGCTAATACCGGATTTAGCTCATGGTACAACATAACCTTTCGGATTCCGTTTTTGCACCTACGCGCACCGAAACACCCGATTACTCCAGAACTTCACCGAACTTCACCGGGACCATTCCAACGGCTTTCTAAGCTAACATTCATCGTAACTTCATGAATTAGAAGTTCGGTATATTACAATAGACGTGGATTTATGGATAATTATGATGAAATAAACGTGATTGTGAATGGTGTATGAATATATTTGTATATTCAGTTGTGGTGGTTGTATCCGTTATGTATCTTGTACTTATGCGACGCCGTGCAAATACAGGGGAGACTCTGTCCGTGTGAACAATGGACTTCCTGTATTTGTGGCGGATCTGGCATACCCTGGGGGTCAGGTTTTCAAAAAAATTTGGGCGCTTCCGCATTGCTTTTAAATCAAAAAGGGACCCTGGAGCGTGACAAAATGTTGTTGTTACACCTGCGAGAGTGTGTCCGTGCACTATGCCGGCGCAGACTTGACCAAACTTATGAGCCGGTCGTCGCGATTAGGTACTATTACTTCATTTATTTATTAGAATCAGCTTTGATGCATACTCTAGTCAATTTATCTCATGTTCATTATATATGTGACTTACGAGTTGGTCAATTTATAATTGAATCACCATATGTTGATTGGATTGCATGTGTGTGAGTGAATGATACCTTGTATTTATTATTAGTCGTCTTCTCTCCTGTTCATTACATGTGTAAAGGCATGATAGTTTAGTAGGTGTACATCATTCATATTATGCTTTGTTACTCGTTTTATAGCATTGCTTACTATACTTTCTCTGCACTTGCCTTTAATAAACCTAGTAGGTCAGCCGTAATTGTCGCTGACCAAACCCACTATAAATTATTTTTTAGTAGTTTTCACGCCCTCTTATTGTTACTTCTCAAAAACATCTACGGTGATAGATGATCGAGATAAGGGGATCGTGTTGTAGATAGCACCTCCAACCCATGTATATGAATTTTAGAGGACCACTAGTTAATTGGTTTTGGGATTGTATACTATACATCTAGACGGGCAAGGCTAGGGACTTTACTTGTATATTTTATTTTGGAATATATGATTGCATATTTGTATGAATAGTAATAGTTATTTAGTTTAATTCAACATATATCGCTTTGATACTTTGTGTTTAGTTGTGGACTCTGAAATTATTAATATTGACTCCCCAATTTCTTTGCTACTGCTATATTTTGTTGGACGCTTCATGTGGGGACGGCAAACCTCTGTCCGTTTGACGAATCTGTGCACGTGCCCCGATAGCATCCGCTGTGGGCTCGGGACGTTACACTCCTCGCCCGAGGAAAGAGAGCCCCAAATCTCCTTTCTAGCGCATGAGGCTTTCAGGAGTAGGAATTAAATTAAAATTTAGGGTAAATTCGTAAGGAAAAGTTTATGCAAAGCAGTAAATAATAATTTCCTCTCATACCTGAGTACGCTACAGAGATATTGATGATGGATATTCAAAATTCCAAATTCAAAACCTAATTACTTTATTTATTATTAACTGTGTATACGTCGTCGTCTGTTTGATTACCAAGCAACCTGAATAAGGATCCACCACGAGAATACTGCATCCTTAGGCCTTGTTCCGTTTCGTTGCATTTTTTTTTAACTTTTTAGAACACAAAATTCTATGTAATTGAATACGCATGCAAATAGGTTTGCACACGCATGCAAATAGGTTTGCACACGCATGCAAATAGGCTTGTTTCTGGTTGTCCTGATGCCATTAATTTGCAATGCACCCTCGCAGGCGATGGGGGATAACAAGTTCTTCAAATAATAATAAAAAATAAAAAAAAAAAAGCAAGAAAAAGACTAACTATCAAATCGTTATCTTTTTGTTGTCACACAAAACACTTTGGATGGAAGGATTCTAAACAATCAGCCATCCACTCGTGCACCCACGCANGCCATCCACTCGTGCACACTTCCACGTAAAAGAAATTCTGTTTAGAAAAACAAAAACAAAAAAAAAAAAAACAGCACCAATTCCCAATAAGGCCTCGAGTAGCAGGAAATCCAAAAGGCCAAAAACAAAAAACAAAAAAAAACAAAAAAAAAAACAAAAACAAAAACAGAGGCCCATACCGATTTCAGAATAAAACTACAAAAAAAAAAAAAGGCTAGCATTGACATCTCACTCTGTAAACACGTAAACCGGACCCAGAACTTGCAGGACAACGCAGCACAATTCCATCACATAACTTACAGATCTACTTACAGGAGGGTAAGATTAGTGTGAAACTCTAGCTTTAGCTGCCACAGTTCAATCCTGAAATACTGGCGAAGAAGTATAAACTCACAGTATCTTTCAATCACTCTCATCTTCAACATCTGCAAAATAGCATCCAACAGAACAGTATAATTATCAAAAAGGACTAAAGGCATAAAGACAATAAGCATCTCAACCCCGAAGAGGAGGAAACATGCATTTGTTGATTCTAGGATAGGACATGAAACCAAGAGAGTTGGACTGCACAATTTCTGTCAACTCTTATGTAATTTTGCTAAGGCAACAAGTTGCAGATCAACAAGATCTCAGCATTGAACATCATTACATACTGAAATGTTTAAATTACCTGTAGCTAATGCTTAAGAAGTACAGGAACTTCACAAAACTTCTCGCACAAGGGTTCTTACTTGGCATATACTATGATACAATTAATTATATGGAGTATTTGATCAGAAGCCACAGCGTATGTTTCACACAGAGGTGATCACTCAGTTTGGCAGGTTGTGCTTGAGCTCGAAATCAAGGCTTAGTTAAAATTTACCATGTCCAAACACACATGCTTTCATGCTTTGATAGATCCGGAAAAAACTGAAAAATTCGAAAGCATTTGGAGCTCTCCTCACCCAGTTGCCATAACATGGTGGTGAGAACTCATACCAAAAAAGCAAATAGATTGTTTGAACACGTAAGCAACCTTCGATTTTTCACAGAAATCATCTATTCAGTAAGCATGTCCAGTCATTTTGAGGCTGGACGGGTTTATGTCAACTTGATTTTGAGTTTCTCTAAGTGCTTTTGGGTTGTACTCAGGATATGTTACAATGTCAAGATATACCTAGACTTGGGCAAACAACAGGCCTTAGCTAGGTTCAAGCCTGTCCACGCTTGGCCCTGCTAAGACTTTCTGTACCTATTTCGGGGTGTGCTCGACCCTAAAACAGCCAATTCGAGCTTAATTAGGCTGTGTACGAACTCTGATTGGGCTGGGTCAACCAAAAGAAACTGAAAACCTCAACACATTCATCAAGCCTCTAATTTCAAAAGGACCCAACCCAACCCAGGGAGTCAGACTGTTCTGAGCTTAAGCTACAAGTCGTGCCGAATTTGCCCAAGTTTATTGCCTCCCCTATTTTACAACAATGCTGGTATACATGTTGGTCATATTTGCAATAATTTGATATAGAGGCAAGACATCTGTTATTTTCATGAGATTTTTTATTTTTCTTCAACATATTTTGGTTATGAAGATTAAAATAAAGGCTAACTTACGAAAAATCCCATTTGCACTTTAACCCGCATCTCAATCACCCCCTTAGGTAAAAAATTGCATTAATTTACACCCTACACTTTAACATTGTCTCAATTAGGCCCCCACACATTTGGGTCAATTCTTGAATTAATTGTGAAACTTTACTCAAATTGTTTTGGCAAATAACGTCGATCTTATATTTGAACATACATCTAACTTTCAACTCATATTATAGATCAAAAATTAAAGAAAAAGATCTTTCTTTTTTTACTACAACTGAAAGAAGGGCAAAAGAGTATAGCCCTCTAGGCTGTATTGATGAGAATAAATAATATACAAATCAACCTATCATAGTAATAATACAACCAGAGATACCATATAGACCTATACTATATAAGGCAATAAATAATATAATATTAAATATATCCTATCGTACTAAATATATCCTATCATACTAAATATATCGTAACATTGCCCCGCAAGCTAAGCATCCATTGGTCGGATGCAAAAATTGGTCTGCAGCATGGAGAATTGAGAAGGGGACAAGGGTTTGGTGAAGATGTCAACAAGTTGCTTATCAGAAGATACATAGACTAAGTCCAAGTCACCGGATTGGACTTTTTCGTGTAAGAATTTATAATCAAGCTCAATATGCTTTGTACAAGCGTCAAGAACAAGATTGGCAGCAAGATATGTGGTGCTAAGGTTATCACAATGGATACAAATAGAACGCCATAAGGAAACACCAAGATCACGAAGCAGACTTACGGATCCAAATTGTCTCAAAAAGCATGTAAGCCACAACGCGATACTCCGCTTCAGAATTAGAACGAGAAATAGTAGGTTGTTTCTTAGCCGACAAACAAGATAAGATTAGGCCCAACAAATATGCAATACCCTAAAATAGACCAACGTGTATCCGAACAACCGGCCCAATCAAGAATCTAAAAAGGCGACAAGCGAAGGATTGATAGCGTGAGTGATAGAAATGCCATAGGAGAGCGTGCCCTGAATATAACAGAGAAGACATTTAATTGCTTGCATGTGTGGCTCACGAGGTGCATGAAGATATTAAGCAACCAAATTGACAGCATACGAAATATTGGGTCCTGTGAAGGAAAGATATTACAAAGCACCAACCATCTGATGATAGGTGTAAGGATCTTCAAGGAGACACCCCTCATGAGACGGGAGACGAGTAGTCGGAAAGAGAGAAGTGGAAATAGGTTTACTATCAAGAAACCCATGACGCACAAACAGTTGATGTGCATATTTTTGTTCAGTCAGAAAAAAGACCAGAAGAAGAGCAGTTAACCTCAATAGCATATAGTGGACCTAAGTCCATTGCAAATTCCGGTTGCAAGGTGCCTATAAGAGGTTCCAAAAGAAAGGACGAGCTTCCAATGACAATAATATCATCGACATATAAAAGAAAAATAAGAGTGCCAAAAAAGGAGTGACAAATAAATATCGAGGGATCAACGGTGTTTCCAATGAAACCTAGTTTAGAAAGAAATGAAGTAAACTGTTGAAACCAAGCTGAGGCGCCTGCTTGACACTATAGATCGCTTCGCGTAGACGGCAAACATGATAAGGAAAAGAAGGGTGGACAAAACTCGGTGGTTGTCGCTAGGGGTGGAAACGAGCCGAGCTCGAGCGAGCTTATGTCAGCTCAAATTCGNTTAGACTTACCCTTTCTTTGGGGCCTAGTGGTGCATTGAGCTGAGGTCAGTAATTGCCCACTGGAAACTATAAATTATAGTTCTCACGCCCTCTGTTTTATGTTTTCTTTCAGAACCTTCAACGCCGGGAGAGGCTAGGGATCGTGGGAAGGGCGTTGTTTCGAGCTAACTTTTCAGCGAGTGACGAGTTGATAGGTGGTCTACCTCTCGATGTTTATATTTTGAAGAGGTTGAGAGCTGTACCAGTGTATTAGAGACCATCCTTGTAATATACCGAAAATTCGGAAAATAAATGTCGAACTTTACCGAAAATTCGGAAAATAAATGTCGAACTTTAATCAAATTGACCAAAGTGCGAGGATGGAACACTTCGGAAAGTCCGAATGTGTTAAAATGATTAAAAGTGAGTTACGGGAGGTTTTCGAGAGCTAAAGTTGTGAAATCTGCATTCTGCAGGTTTTCAGCTCTCGGGGACCGGTCCCTGGTGGGAGAGACCGGTCCCCGAACGCGTATGAAATGAGACAGCCGAAAAATCGGCTAAGTCCTGAGAAATCAGCTCTCGGGAACCGGTCCCTACCCGAGAGACCGGTCCCTCGAGAGACCGGTCCCACAAAGAGAGACCGGTTGCACTGCGCGCAGCAGCTCTGGCTGCGCTGCGACGACGTTCGGGAACCGGTCCCTAAAGGAGAGACCGGTCCCTGCCTGCGCGAACTGCCCAGTTCGGGCAGTGTATTAAAGTGAAAGTTGAGGGGTTTTATTGCATTTTTGCAACCCATTGAGCTATGTTAGTGGGTTGAGGGGCTTTTCCTCTCATTTTCACCCTCTCAAACACTCTCTCCTCTCCCTCTCTCTCTCTAGAAGACAAAGGAGAAGAAGAAGAAAGGAGGAAAAGAAGGAAAAGAAGAGGAAGAAAGTGAAGAAGAAGACAAGGATAAGAAGAAAACCTCTCCTCTCCTTCCTAGTGCAAGAAAGGAGCAAGCTTTGAGGTAAGCTTTGCCCTTTTTCATGTTAACTCCCAAACTAGGGTTTTGGAAAACCTAGAAATGATTTTTATGGAGCTTTTGGAGTATTGGAAGCTTTTCTTTTGCTTCTTTTGAGATCAAGGCCATGGAAATGGTGAAGCTTGAGGTGAGCTTCAT
>NC_033621.1:9234099-9275432 GCF_001540865.1 Ananas comosus
GAGTTGCTTCTTTTCAGGAAGCAATGGCACCTCGACGTCGATCGCAGACAAGGTCGATGCCGGAGGAAACGAATGCGGTGCCCGAGCAATCCGGAGCGAGTGGCGACGGAGAGCTTAGGGAACAAATGGCCGCGCTTATTGGCGTAGTGCGGCAACAAGCGGAGTCTGTTCAACGCCAAGGGGAACAGATTCATCGGCTCCAGGAGACCTTGGAGCGCCAGCAGGCGGCGGCGACCCAGGCGGGTGTCGAGCATGTCGCGCCCCCTGTGGTAGTGCCGAGTGTTGTTGAGGGAGCGGCGGCAGCAGCCGCTGTTCTAGTTACGGTAGTACCGGCCGGGTCGGGAACCTCTAATCCCGATAGCGCGACAGTGGATGCGGAGCTAGAGCGCACTTTGGCGGCTCTCATTCAATTCAAGAAGTTCGACCCACCTAACTTCGAGGGCGGTTTGGTGGAGCCAGCGGTTGTGGAGTCGTGGATCGACTCAATGGAGACGCTCGTCGAGGATCTCAATACCTCGGAGAAGGATAAAGTGTACCTCGCCACCCATTGTCTTGAGGTAGCGGCAAAGGTGTGGTGGAAGCGGATGAAGCGGGATCGTCCTATTGACCTTCCGCTTATGCTNCTTGACACTATAGATCGCTTCGCGTAGACGGCAAACATGATAAGGAAAAGAAGGGTGGACAAAACTCGGTGGTTGTCGCATATAAACTTCCTCAGAAAGAGAGCGGTGACAAAATGCATTCTTCACGTTAAATTGTCAAAGTGGCCACCTAGACGAGAATGAAATAGAAAGAACAGTATGAATAGTAGTCAGCTTGACGACCAGAGATAATGCCTCGTCAAAGCCAATACCTTATTGTTGCTTGTAGCCCTGAGCCATAAGTCGAGCTTTGAAACGCTCAAAAGAGCCATCGGCCTTCTGCTTGACCTAATACACTCACTTGCAGCAAATAAGGTTGACGAATGAGGGAGGAACAAGATCCCAAGTAGAGTTGACCAATAAGGCATCAAACTCTTCAACCATAATTGCATGCCAACCTGCATCTTGAGAAGCCTCAGCAAAAGAGTTAGGCTCGGTAGGAAGAATAGAGATCTTAGAAGCAAGAAAAGTGGTAGACTCAGGCAAGCAAATCCTTCATCATGGATCGGGTGATCATAGAGTGAGTACGGGAAGGTAAAGGGGAACTGATAGGTGTAGTAGGTAAAGCAGAGAATGCTATCGGTAGGGCGGCATCAGGTTTGAGGGGGGGTGGTGAGGGGGGGAGGTGGAGGTCCAAATTGTGGGAGGTGCCGGACCAGTAGGAGAAGTGATTGCAATAGGCCAGGATGTATTCCGTCTGATATAAACCCGAAGTCCAGATTGACCAGCAACAGAGGCATCATTCTCATAGCGAACCTGTGTGACAGTATGATTCAAGGTGGTAGTAAAGTATGATAATAACTCAGGCGGAGAAAAAGACTGAGGAAGTTCATTGGTGGACAGAGTACTAGAATCATCAGCCATAGAGAAGTGGATGAAATAGACCCAGAAATTGCATAAATAGTAGACGGACTCTCACCCAGTACAGAAGGATTAGAAATAAAATTATGAAACATATGAAAATCTGAAATAGTAGAAACTGGTGCTGAAGAGGTGAAAAATTTTGACAGGAATAAGGCGACACCTTCAATGAAAGTAACATGTCGGAAAATGAAAACTTTACCAGTGCTCAAATAAAGACAACGAATACTTTGTTGCTTAGCACAGATTCCCAAAAAAACACAAGGAAGCGATCGGGGAGAGAACTTGTGATCACTGATCAACAATATCCTGTAGATCGGGATAACACAAACATCCAAAAACTCCGACAAGTTGCAAGTCAAAAGAAATACAACCATGCAAAAAAGTGTATGGTGATTTTCCTTTCAAAATAGTAAGAGTACGATTCACAAGAAAAAAAGCTAAATAGCATCAGTCCGAAAAAGAGGCAAGCAAGTTTTTTCAAGCAAACTTGTAACAACATAAGTGTCTATGCTTCCTCTCAGCTATGCCGTTTTGTTGTGCTATGTGGACAAGAAGAAAACCCGTGAATAATCTCATTTCATGAACAAGGAGAAGAAAATTTTTCATTTACATGACCACTGTCAAATTGGAAAATTTTAATTCTGTTATGAAAGATGTTTTCAACCATTAATATAAACTCCAGAAATTTTGCAAAAACCCCATGCTTAAATTTCAAAAGATAAAGCCAAGAGTAGCTAGAGTAATCATTGACAAAAATGACATAATATTTATAACCAGAAACAAAATGAACGGGTGATTGTCATACATCAAAATAAACAATTTGAAAAGGAAAAAGAGAGATTATGAATCATGAAAAGAAAGTTTAACATGTTTGCCCACATTACAAGAATTACAAATAGATAATTTAGTAGCCAAATTATTATCGGAAACAACTTTATTGTCTTTAATAGATTTAAAAAGAACGGGAAGACTAAGATGACCTAACCGTCTATACAAATATCTCCACTAACTATGGATGCAATAAGAGCTAACTGTTGCAGAACAGGAAGACTAGGATGACCTAACCGTCTATCAAGGTTTAAAGTGTCGTGGCACGAAAGCGTGCCGCTCTTTCCCTGGCACGGTACAGCATAAGCACGCTTTTGTGCCTACACGTGGTAAGCGTGCGTGCCAATGGATACCATGACCTTCTACTGGCACGCTTTGGTAAGGACTTATTTAATTTTTTTTTGTTCCAACTAGCTCTTATAATATTATTTTGAAAGGTTTAGACAAATAATTATGAATATTTGCTATGTATAGCTTACTATACTTATCAATTAACATACATGTAAGCATTTTGTATATAAAATACAACTATACCTAATGTAGAATAAAAATTAAAATACAATAATAAAATTTCCAAGTAAAATAATTATTGATTCGATTAGGAAGCATATAATGACTAGAACAACCAGAATAAAACCGCAATTACATCTATATTTTTTTCTTTTTTATTCTTTAAAAAATATCTAATTAAAATTTATTTAAGAGATCGATTTTTGTTTCCTTGATTCACCGAAAGCTTCGTGGTGCGATAAATTTTGATAAAATAATGGGTTAATTACACCAATGGTCCCTAACCTTCACACTATTTTTCAATTTGGTCCCCAACTTTTTTTTTTTGCAATCAAGTCTCTAACCTCTTGATTTCATTTCAATTAAGTTCCAGCCGTTAGATAGCTGTTAAAATTGACGAAAAATGCCACGTCAGCACCCTGTCAGTGCCGCGAAGGCGCCATGTCAGCGCCGCGGAGGCGTCGTGTCAGCGCCAAGGTGACGCTGTGTCAGCGGATTGCAAAAAAAAAAAAGTTGGGGACCAAATTGCAAAACGGTGCAAAGGTTGAGGACCAATGGTGTAATTAACCCATTAAATTTATGAATTCAAAAAAAAATTTAATTTAAGATTTAAATTTTAAATTTAAATTTTGATTTTGGATTCAAATTTCAATTGGAATTCAAATTGCGATTTTGTATATAATTTTTAATTTTTAATTTTTAATTTTAAATTCAAATTCACATTTGGAATTCTAAATTCTAATTTAATTTCAAACTTCGATTTGAAATTTCAAATTCAAAATGTGAATTTGAATTCGAAGTTTAAATTCAAATTTAGAATTGAAATCCAATCTTAAATTCAAATTTAAATTTTGAATTCAAATTTAAAATTTAAAATTTAAATTTTTTGAATATGATTTTAAATTTAATTTCAGATTTTAAATTTAAATTTCAGTTTCAAAACTTTCATTTTAAATGTAAATTGAAATATCAAAATCCAAATCAAAATTTTAAATTTTAATTCAAAATTTAGATTCAATTAAAAATTTAAATTTAAAATTTGACTTTCAATTCAAAATTTTAATTCAGCTTTAAATTCAAATTCAAAATTCTAATTTCTCATTAGTTTAAAATTTTAATTTTAAAATTATTTTTGAATTTAAATTTAAAATTTTGAATTTTTATTTTTAGAGACAAATGAAAAACGTGCAAAGTTTAGGGACCTAAATTGACATGCAAAAGGTTGCCAAATAGACGCTGACGTGGCGATTCCGTTAATTTTAACAGTTTTTTTAACGGTTAGGGACGTAATTGTAATAAAATCAAGAGATTAGGGACTCAATTGCAAAAAAAAAGTTGGGGAATCAAGTGAAAATTGGTGCGAAGGTTGGGGACTACCGGTGTAATTAATTCTAAAATAATTTGCGAAGAAAAAATGGATGTCTGTAGTAGAAGCGAAGGGCTCGGGCCGACCAAGCCCTCCGCTTCCACCAGAGACATCCGAGCGGAGTGCGGTGGGCAAAGCCCCCCGCAGTATGGATCGAATATGTCAATTAAAAACTTGCTCCTATATTGATAAATAAAAAAAAAGTAAAATTAAAAAGCAAAAAAAAAGGTGAAAAAAAGACAACACTAAACCGGTGCGGAGGAGGGGGATATGGCATGGTACCACAGTCAAAAAGAAAAAAAAAAGAAAAAAAAAAGTGAAAAAAATCAAAAAAAGTAAAAAAAATAATATAGCCGCGGGGGGGGGCGGGTTTGTACCCTAGAGAACAAAAGAAAAAAAGTAAAAGAAAAAAGCAAAAAAGAAAAAGCCAAAAAGCCAAAAAAAATGTGCCGCGCGCCGGTAATGGCGCGCGGCATGCACTTGCGTGCCGCTTTGTCTCGCACGGCACGCACCTGCGTGCTGCGAGACTTGAGAGAGGGTGCGAGACCCCCCTGTACCCCACGATACGTGCCGCCCCGTGTCGCACAACACAAGACGGCACATTAATCATTGCTGTCTATGTCAAATATCTCTACTAAATCTAGATATAACAAGAGCTAAATGTTGTTTATTCCCTATACTTGCAACTTTAGAAGAAGAAATTGGATAGAGTAATGTTCACGAACTATGGCATCTGAGAAGCGTCCCCATTTCCTTGTCTTTCATAGAAAAACCAGACAAGTCAAATTTGAAAGTAGAATTATTATCATGACAGAATTTGCGAACAGAAAGTAAATTTCTTTTAATAGAAGGAACAATAAGAACATTTTTTTAGAGCAAAGGAGTTGGAGGATGTATTCAATTATCTCACTTGTCTGAGTAATATTCAGTAAATTTTCATTACCAACAAGTCGTTATATGATTGGATGTTCCAGTGTCTGCAAACCATACATCCTCATCAGGCTCATGAGGGGGAGGGGGGTTGTAACCCAGAGAACAAAAGAAAAAAGTAAAAGAAAAAAGCAAAAAGAGAAAATGTGTGGCACGCCGATACGTGGCACGCGGCATGCACCTGCGTGCCGCTTTGTCTCGTGCGTGCTGCGAGATTGGGGGGGCCTGCGAGACCCCCATGTACCCTGCCCCCTCCTTGGGGGCAAGATACGTGCCGCCCCGTGTCGTACGGCACACGGCGGCACATTAATCCTTGCCGTCTATGTCAAATATCTCTACTAAATCTAGATGCAGCAAGAGCTAAATGTTGTTTATTCGCTATACATGCAACTCTAGAAGAAATTGGATAGAGTAATGTTCACGAACTATGGCATTTGAGAAGCTCCGTCCCCGTTTCCTTGTCTTTCATAGAAACACCAGAGAAGTCAAATTTGAAAGTATAACTATTATCATGATAGAATTTGCGAACAGAAAGTAAATTTCTTTTAATAGAAAGAACAATAAGAACGTTTTTTAAGAGCAAAGGAGTTGGAGGACGTATTCAATTGTCTCACTTGTCCGAGTAATATTCAGTAAATTTTCATTACCAGCAAGCCGTTATATGATTGGATGCACCAGCATCTGCATACCGTACATCCTCATCAAGCTCATGAAAGTTTATTACAGCGAAAGTCTGAGTAATTTCATCTCCAACAAAAGTATGACTGAAGCGTTGCCTGCACTGAAGAGCACAATGATTGAATTTTCACAAATCTGACAGTGTACCAGACCATGGAATATATGGTTGTTGGTTTGATTGAGTATTATTAGGCTGAGGATATGGACAGTTTCCATGACATCCGTGACTGGAGTATGAATTGTGTCTACCACGCTATCCTTGGCCTCCGCGCTATCTACCCCCAAGACCGTCACGAGTACCTCATCCACGGTTTGCATAAAGTGCTTCTCCATCAATGATGGGAGTAGCAAATAGTGTTGTCAAGCTGGCACGACATTGAACTTTTGTTTCTTGCATTAAGAGTAGGCAAAATTGTTCAAAGGTAGGTTTTTTTGTCCATGTATATTTAGAGAACCGCCAAAACCTCTATATTCTTTGAACAATCCAAAAAGAATAGTCATGACCAAGTTATGATCTGACTCGGTTTCGCCAATTGCCTGAAAAGCATCCCCGATTGACATAATTGTTTTCATGTATTCACTCATACCCATTGATCCTTTCTTGATACTTTGTAATTCAGACTTTAAAAAGAAAGTCGTAGAGGTAGTTTTGTCAAGAAACTATGCCTCAATTTTGTATGCATCATCGGCCGTTTTAGGTGAACTAGATATAATATGCTAAGAGATAAGAGTAGCATTAATCCAGAAAAGTATGGCGGTGTCTATTTTCTTCCAAACTAAATCTGGATTTACAATTATCTTTTTGTCAGTAGTATCAATTGTTTGAGAAGAAATAATACCAGATCCATCCACAAGCATAGTCAGACCAAAACTCTCTAAAACATTGAGAACCAGTTGCTTCCACACTAGATATGTAAAATCAATGAGTTCAAAAAGTATGAGAGTTTTAATGTTAACAATTGGTAGAGACAATATACAAGAAGACACGTTTGCCACCGAGAAAAAGAAATACCACCACAAAGGAGGAGAAAAGATAAGGGATTACCAATTTGAGAGTTTCTGATAAGGAAAAGGAATAGCAAATACCACTAGAAAACCAAGCTACACTCGGATGCTACCAAGTGTCCAGCGACAGTAGGATAAGCCAGGCAACACCAAGGAATTAGGGAAAAATCACAGAGAACACAGCTGGACCACAAGCAGCACCGCAGAGACCGAGCTGCTGCAACCAACAGAAAAAGCTATGCGGTATTCTTGGACTACCAACGACTCAAGCGGCCCAACACAGGGGGTCTAGCGACAGCAAGCAACACCAGAGAAGCAAGGAGACTGGAGCGGCACAACACAGGTGGTCCAGCAACAACAAACAGCATTAGAGAAGCAAGGAAAGTGAAGCAGCACAACACAGGGGTCCAATGGCAGCAAGCAACACGAAAGAATCAAGAACAATGACCGAGAGCCACAAAAGAAGAGATCACCTATGGATGAATATGAGATATTTGGTGGATGGTGGTTATGGATCAATATTCCTTAGTTAGGGTTTCTGCTCTGATACAATGAAAGAAGGACAAAAGAGCATAGCCCTCTAGGGTTGTATTGTATTGTGAGAATAAACAGTATACAAACCAACCTATTATAGTAATAATACAACCAGAGAAACCATATAGATCTACATTATATAAGGCAACAAATAATACGATACTAAATATATCCTATCATACTAAATATATCATAACAACAGCTACCAAAATTAGTAATTTGTTAGACAATTTAGTTTATATGATCATACTCAGTTGGTGATTATTACCATTATCGCCATTACTTACCAACTCGTTTTCACGGCATTTTATATCCAAACAACAATATCATGAATATTTTTGACCTATTTGAGACAATGGCAAAGTGCATGATGAAATTTGATTCAACTTTTCACATAGGGAAAAAATTGAGACGCAGGCTAAAGCACAAGAACATTTTTTCAATTTGGTCTAAGACCTACCGGTGCAAATGGATCCAGGTTGGAGTAGCTCCTACCCTGATCCACCTTGAATGGGGTGGTCAGTAGCGACTAAAAGTAAAGGAAAAAAATTAATTCGTTCGGAATCCGCGTTGATTAGCTAAGAAAATAGAGCTCCTTTCATCCGTTTCGATCTGCCAAAATCTACTTAAGACCCGCTCCCCGGACTTCCCTTGATCCATCTTAATCTGCCAAAAATCTACCAAAAACCCGCTCCTGCCCTAACCCACCCTGAACGGAACGATAAATAGGGACAAAATATATGATAAAAAACTCACCCCGAATATGATGCAGATCGGGCTTTTCGGGTGTACGAACGCCGTCGACGCCGCAGCCGCAATTAGAGCATATGGCTTGATCGACCGGAGATAGGTCCGGGTTGAGTCAAACCTACGAATTTCTAGAAGCATTCTATTCTAGAAGCATCTAGGGATATTTACTTCCTTGTTATTTGAACTTATCTAGTTGTTTGGAAAGTTGTTTACTTGGGATTTTTTTATTTTATTTACTTCCCTATTATTTGAGTTTATCTAAAAGCTTTTTATTTGGTAGGGATTTTATTGTTAGGATTTTTTTCCTGTGAGCTTATCACTGTCAGGAAAAACTCTTTAAATATTCTATGCATGGGACGATAAAGAATTAATGAAGAAGAATGTTATTTTGCCAATGAGCTGTGTTCTCTAATTTTCCTTCGCATTTACGCATCGATCAGAGCAAGCCCGTAGGGAGCGAGTCCCTTTATCTTTTTCTTTTTGCAATTCCCTCTTCAACTTTAAGTCCTTTTTCCCCATCAATGCCGCCTGCTGCTAGCACCATCGACGCCGCTTGCTGCCAGCACATCATCGCCGTCTGCTGCCCGCACTATCAACGCTGCATGCTGCCAGCAGCTCCGAATCCACCCACACTTTCTTCGCCTCCCGCTAATGATGTAGTCGCCGACTGCTTTCACTGCCATCGCCTTCTACCATCGCTCAATTGCTACGCTTGAGCCATCCGAGATCGATTCGTCGTCAAGAACTCGCTGTCAACTTCTTTAACTGCCAAACCTAAACCTATTCCTATTTCTTTTAATTTTACGTTCTTTCCATTTTCTCCTCTAATCCATTTGAGCCCTCCCTTTTGCCTGGTTTGCCTGACCCAACAGGTTGCAATTGTCGGATAGGCTGTGGACCCGTCACCCAACAACGAATCGAGCATCTTGCGGATCCCTTGTGCGCTTGTTCTTAATAATATCTCTTGCTGAGCCCGACAGGTTAGATCCGAACATCTCAAACCCTTAGTTACTTTCAATTCCCCGCCTTGCATTGCCTCACTCTTTAGGGTCATCTAAATTATTTAATTTGTTGAGTATCGAATATAATTCCTATTGTGCTAGCATCATATTGTGTTTGATGAGTTTCTCAACCTAGGATTTGTCCCAATTACATTTAACTTCCTAATCCTTTATCCACAAATCTTGCATCAGTTTTGGTATCAAAGCCCTAGGTTAATGTATGATCCTTAGGAGCGGAAAACTTTATCAGCCTTTACCAAAATCGTCGAACCCTGCGACGATGGATTAGATTTTACAACAATTGACCTCTTTGAACACTAAATTAGACGACATAGGAAACCGCGTTGCCGCCCTAGAAACGAACCCTGAAAGATTATTTGCACAAAACAATGATAACAGAGAAGAAACTGCGTTATGCACCCCTCAACCCCATGAAGTTCATCGGATACAACCAAGATTTAATCCAATCTTTCAAAATGAAAACTATGTTTTCGAGATGACATAACACAAAAAGTAAAAATTGATGCACCCACTTATGATGGAAAGTTCGATCCTAAAACTTTTTATGGACTGGCATATTGACATGGACCAATATTTTGATTGGTACGAAATGTCTGATAACCGTAGAGTACGTATTGCCAAAATGAAACTCACCGTCACGGCCAAGCAATATTGGATAGGCGTTGGAAGGCACTTAGAATGACTTGGCAAGGAGCCTATCACTTTATGGGCTGAAATGAAGGCTAAATTGAGAGAGAAATATTTGCCGACCACGTACAAACAATAATTGTACAATCAATTAAATGCATTTCAGCAAGGTTCTCTATCAGTTGCCGAATACATGGCCAAGTTCGATGAGATGAATGTCCGTTGTGACACTCGAGAAGAGGAAGAGCGGACCCTTTCACGATTTCGCAACGGCTTGCACGGGAAGTTGTAGCACGATATTGCGCGCACCGTGCAGCCACAGTCAAGCAAGCTTTTCAACTCGCCTTGGAATACGAAAAGTATTTAAAGGCACCTGCTTGTCGAATCATTAGGCAATGGGATGATAGGTACACAAGGAGCACCAACACGAATTTCAACAAAACGAACAGTTTTCAAAATCAACAAATCCACGATCCTAAGAGCAAGGGTTTAGCTACTAACAAAACCAAACCGGGAAACATACAAGGTAGGTGTTATAATTGTCGCCAAATAGGATATTATGCTCATAGTCCCAAGCAGAACATGTTTGCCCAACCAACTGACGAAGAATTTGACAACCTAGAAGAAATCGCACACACTGCCGAGGAAATCCCTAGTGACAAAAAAGGGTTAGAAACAAATGAGTTCGGGGAAAACCCCGTTTACAAGTCATGCGATGTGTCTTGACACAACCTAGGGAAGATGACGATTGGAGACGCACTTCTATTTTTCACACTTACACAAAGTGCGGAGATAAAAGCTGCAAAATCATCATAGATGGTGATAGTTGTATCAATGTGATTTCTGAAGCCGCTATAGGTCGTCTAAACCTTAAAGATGAATCCCATCCTAACCTTCATAGTGTTGCGTGGTGGACAAGACCACAATGCCCATAACAAGGCATTGTTTGGTTTCACTTTATTTTGCTACTATTCCGACCAGATTTGGTGTGATGTCTTTCCTATGGACGCCACCCATGTGTTTTTAGGAAGGCCTTGGCTTGATGATCTATCTGTCACACATTACGGTCGACCTAACACTATGTTTTTGCTCACAATGGGAAGAATATTGTTTTGAATCCAACAAAATCCTCTCAACAAAAATTTTTATCAAAAAACTCTAAATTCCCGAAAGATCCGAATTCAGGCTCCACTAAGGCTTCGTTTGGTTCGGGGTTAAGTAAGAACTAGTTATTCTAGGGATAGGGCTAAGTTCAGGGTTAAGGTAGGGTTAGAATAATTTTGTGTTTGGTTGAGAATTGGGTTTAGTCCAGGTATAAGTAAAATAGTGTTTGGTTGTAGTGAAATAAGAAGGATAGTGGGTTGTTATAAATAGATATAATAATTTTACCCTAATTTTTATATTTGAATTTTAATTTTTTATTTTTTATTTAAAACTTCAAATTTAAATAGATAACTTTTAAAATTAAAAAAATTCAAAATTATAATTTATTTTTAAATCTCAAGTTTAAAAATTTAAAGTTATAAAATTTAAATCAAATCTAACAAATATAAAATTTAAAAAATTGAAAATAACAATTTAAAATTTAAATTTTAAAATTTAAAAACTAAAAATATAAATATATATTTTAAGATTGCAAATTATAAATTTTTAAAATTTCAAATATAAAATATTAAATAATTATAAATAATAATTTAAAAATTAAAATTTAAAATTTAAAAATATAAATATTAAAGATTACAAATTAAATATTTTAAATTTTTCAAATTTAAAATTTAAAAATTAAAAATTAAAATTCAAAAATATATATATTAATTTTAAGATTACAAATTAAATGTCAAATTTAAAATTAAAATAATTAAAATTAAATTTTAAAATTTAAAATTTAAAATTTAGAAATTAAAAATATTAATATTAATTTTAAGGTTACAAATTATAATTTTTTAAAATTAATAATTTAAAATTAAAATTTTAAAATTATATTTTATTTTAAATTGAATTTGGGTGGGATTAACTTTAATCCCGATGGTGGGGGAGGGGGAGAGGGGGTGGGGGTTTGTTAACCCCACCGCAAATGGGCTATCCACCCCCAAAATATTAGTGTTTAGGGTTAAAAGGGGGGTTATCCCCCTTAACCCCCTCCCCTTTAACCCCCAACCAAACACTGGCTAAAGATTTTAAAAATCCTCCATCATAGATTTCAAAGACAAAACCTGTTCACATTGTTAACAAAAAAGAGTTTTGTAAAGAAATTAATTCTCAAGTTTTATATGCTTTAATCATCAAAGAGGTTTCCAATCCACCTAAACCCGTTGAGATCCCTCTAGTCATCAAAACCCTCCTCTCCGAATTTAGTTGCCTGACCCCAGAAGAATTGCGTGATGAACTTCCCCTACTTAGGGATATTCAACATGCAATTGATCGTCCCCGGCTCATCTTTACCTAGTTTACCACACTATAGGATGAACCCAAAAGAACACTCGAACTGAAACGTTAGGTAGATGATCTAGTTAGGAAAGGCTTTGTAAAGGAAAGCATGAGTCCATGCGCAGTACCAGCACTACTCACACCTAAAAAAGACCGAAGTTTGCACATGTGCGTTGACAGTCGCGCCATTAACAAAATCATGATTAAGTACCGGTTTCCAATTCCACGTCTGGATGATATGCTAGACATGATGGCTGGGGCATCTATTTTCACGTAAATTAATCTCCAAAGTGAATACCACCATATTCGAGTTAGGCCTGAAGATGAGAGGAAGACCGCATTTAAGACGAAAGAAGGATTATACAAGTGGTTAGTCATTCCGTTCTGCTTGACAAATGCCCCGAGTACTTTCATGAGGGTTATGAACCAAGATTTTAGGCCTTTCATTGGAAAGTTCCTGGCTGTGTACTTTGACGATATTTTGATTTATAGCCATGCCAAGAATGAACACTTATATCATATTCGCCAAGTATTTGAAATTTTAAGGAAAGAAAAATTTTACCTTAACATAAAAAAGTACGCTTTCATGCAACCTCGTGTCACCTTTTTAGGATTTGTTGTGTCCAATGATGGGGTATCAGTTGTTCCCAAAAAAGCGAGAGCAACTAGAGAATGGCCTGAACCTAAAAATATTCACGACGTTAGGAGCTTTGATGGCTTAGCAATTTTTTTACCGTAGGTTTATTAAAGGCTTTAGTACTATAATGGCTCCAATTACGAATTATTTAAAGAAGGGTGAATTTAAATGGACACAATCGGCCATTAAAGCTTTTAAAGAAATTAAATCTTTGATAACAGAAGCACCAATTTTGAAATTGCCAGAGGGAGAGAGTTCATCAGTTGACAAGAAAAAACGGCTCCATCGGTAGAGTTTTGAACCAAGAAGACCACCCGATAGCCTATTTTAGCAAAAAATTAAACGAGGCTAAACTGAAATACTCTACCTATGATAAGGAATTGTATGCCATGGTTCAAGCATTAAAGTATTGGCGACACTATTTATTACCAAAGGAATTTGTATTATTTTCTGATCATCAAGCCATTAGGGACTTCAATTCACAAAAAAACTTAAATTTTCGACATGCGAAATGGGTTGAATACCTTCAAGAATATACCTTTGTCCTAAAACATCAAGGCGGAACCGATAACCAAGCCGCTAACGCCTTAAGCCGAGTCGTGGCCACTTTGAACAATGTCGGGGTGAGCGCAATTGGGTTCGATAGCGTTAAAGAGGAATATCCCTCATGTCCGGACTTCAGCGAAATCTACTCCTCAGTTTTAGAGCGCAACTCTACTAACCCAGATTTTGTCATTCAAGATGGATATCTTTTTCGGGGTGTTCGTTTGTCCATCCCACATGGCTCGTTACGTGATTTTGTTATTGGGGAACTCCACGCGAGAAGCTTAGCCGAACACTTTGGTCCAGACATGTAATATCTGAAATTTTACCAATAAAGGAAATTCAGATTTTGAATTTTTAAATTGAAATTGTGTGTGTGTGTATATATATATATATATATATATATATATATGTGTGTGTGTGTGTGTGTGTGTGTGTGCGTGCGTGTGTGTGTGTGTACCTGGATATGTCGTGGATCGCAGAGAGGGTCGGTATCGTCGCAAATCGGCGACCAAATCGAACGAAACAAAATTGTAGATTCGATGCCCCAGTCGTGCTGAACGCGCTGGCACGATCCGATTGGAAATCCGACGGACGAATCTCCGGGAATCGCAAATTGTTCGCTAAGGGGTCGAAATTGGCAAAACGGAAAAATTGCGAAAAACCCAATATTTTACGTACCGTTTTGCGTGATTTTGAACATCGAGGTGCGTACACGCAAGATACACACGCTGGCAGGGACTGGGCTGAAAATAATCAGCTTTGGGGGACCTTTTTGCAAAAAGTACTCATAATATATATAGTTGCAACTAGGGTTTCATAGAGGAAACCTTAGCTCTTGGACTCCCCTCAGCTCAACTAACCCTAGCCGTCACCAGCAGCCCCTGCCCTAGCCATGAGCACACCCCGGCCGCTGGCAAGCTCCCTCGGCCGCCAGAAAAGCTGACCCTACCTCCCTCTCAATCTCTCTCTCCACCTTGCCTCCACCACTGTAGCCAACAACAACAGGGAATCACTCGCTCGCGCCGAGCCTTCGTTCTCTAGCCAAGAACCCCACCCTCCAGCACCGACCTCGCCGGCCCCCGCAGCCCGCATGCGCCGCCTGCGCCGCCTGGGCTCCCTGCGGCCGCCCAAACCTAGTGCAGGCCGAGTCTGGGCCATCCTGGCCTCCGTGCGCCGCCACCGCCCTTGATCGGCCGCGCCGCCCTCCTTGGGCTTCCGGCGACCCTCCGATCGCCGCTGTCGCCGACCTCGCAAGCTGCCAGCCGCCGCATTGCTCCCTACTGCTGCCCAGCGTGAGCCCGGGCCGAGGCTGAGCCATCTTCCAACCCGTGCGCCGCCGCCGACCGTGCTGCCGCCACCCACGGTCGGCGGCGCCGCCCTCCCTCGGTCTCCGGCGACGTGCCGCTGTCGCCCCGGCGCATCCCCGGCAGCCGCCCGGCTGCAGTTGCTTCTCGAACCCGAGCCGAGCCGCATGGGAGCGTACTGGTCCACCGCGCCACCAGCCGCTTCCTGCCGCTGGAAGCTCGAGCCACTGCACTAGGGGTGGCAATCAGCTCGTTGTTCCGAGCGCGTCGTGATTCGGCACTTCGAAATAGCTTTCGAGATCCGGCTCGTCGTTTTAGTAAACGAGCGACACGAGCCTGGCATTTTTCAGCTGTTTAATAACAAGCCGATACACGATTGGTCGGTAGCTCGCTCGTTTTGACCGATAACGCTCAAATACATATATTTATATTTATATAATTTTTTAATTTAGTATTTCTTATATATAAATAAATAATATATATAATATATATTTTTATTATATTTTTAGCAAAAAAAATTATAAATGCGAGCTTAATTATAAAAAGACTCATTTATAGTAAAGCTTCACACTTATTACATCAAGTCTAATGAATAAGATTTTATAAATTTTATTTTTTATAATATATTTAATCTAATCCTTTTTCCACTATTTCATTGATTCGTTGGCCAGCTCTGTAGCCAGCTCGTGTTCGGCTGTTATAAACGAGCCGACACGAGCTGGCCCGCTAAAACGTCATGGCCCGCTAACCGCTAAGTATCGAGCCGAAAATCGCAGCTCCGTGTTCGGGTTTAATAAACGAGCCAAACACCGAGCGACCCCAGCCTTAGCTTGTGTTCGGCTCGTTTACACCCTTAGCCCCCACTGATCGGCCGCACCCACCTCTGGCCGGCCCACCCGCCGTCCAACCACCACCGGCCACCCCCGGGCTCCAACTAGCTCCGGTAAGCTTTAACTAGTATTCTGCACACTTTTTTTGGGGTTCTGGTCGCTTTTCCAACGATCCGAGGACACCCCGACACTCCCGGAAATGAGCACGATGATCTCTAATCCGTGCCGAACATCGTGCTCACCTCCGTTAGGGACAGCAAAGCCTCAGTTTACGTGCTAAACGCGGTTTAGGCGTTGTGCGCGCTATTTCGCTGAACTTCGCGTCGCTCGCGCACTCGCCACAATGGCCGGCAGTGCTCCGAAGCATGAGCACGGCCTCCGGCACATCAAGACTTGACAGCGGGTGTCTCAGCCAGGCTAGTAAGTACTCGGTTTGCGCTGTCGGGCCGTAAAACCCCGAAAATCACATAAAATGATGTGATTTTATGTAGTCGCAGAGGTTTTTATGCAATTTTACGTTCCGTGGTTGATGTTGGCAGCGTGTGCGGGCAGCGGGTGACCTCTGGACTGGTTGTCCAAGGCCCCAGGCCTTTTCGGAAATTGAATGTTGATTTTCGGTGTGTTTTTCGGCGAAATCCGCCGACGGAACGCGATTTCGATTCAGAATTCTTCCGACAGTGCCTTAACGGTAGATCTTGTTGTCGCTAAGCCTTGTTGGCGTATCACTCGCGTCGTTTCGAGGGTTCAGAAATGACGGGTGAGCGACGGTGGGTTCCGGTGTCGAATTTGACACTGCGGGAACCCGAATTGGAACGATTATCCGACGATAATCGTTTCGATGTAAGGAGGTGTGTTTGCTGCCAAGTCACACGAATAATTGTGTTTAATAGCAGCGGGTGACTCGTAGCATGAGTTGGTGAGTTCCGGGACAGTTTGTGGGTCCCGGCGAAGTTCCGGTGCGATTTTCGAGACTTTCGGCGTGTTACGACAATAGGTTTGGGAAACCAATTCCCGTGGGTTTACATGTGGGGATTGTGAGTTAGTGGTTCGTGTTCGTGGGGTGGATTCTAACCCGGTGGACCCTTCGTAGGTCCGGTTGATTCTTCTCTGTAGTCCTGAGACCAGTGCCAGATACGTACAGGTGGGTACTTTGACCCGAAGTCGGTATAGTGGTACATGCTCGGTGGTATCTTCTTATCCTTACTCTTGTTATTACCTTGTATATATATATGTTGAGCCTTGCACCTTTATTACCTCTTTATCGCTCTACTTAGTTTGTTTACCTATCTAGCATCATGAGTAGAAGTAGAGCAGGTTTATNTTACATGTGGGGATTGTGAGTTAGTGGTTCGTGTTCGTGGGGTGGATTCTAACCCGGTGGACCCTTCGTAGGTCCGGTTGATTCTTCTCTGTAGTCCTGAGACCAGTGCCAGATACGTACAGGTGGGTACTTCGACCCGAAATCGGTATAGTGGTGCACGCTCGGTGACATCCTTTCCACTCTTCTCCTATTATTATTTTTGCATGATATATGTTGAGCCTTGCACCTTTATTACCTCTTTATCGCTCTACTTAGTTTGTTTACCTATCTAGCATCATGAGTAGAAGTAGAGCAGGTTTATAATTACATGTGAGATTTGTGACCTAGTTGGTCGGTTCTCGTATCTCGTACTATGACCTATTCGGTCGGTTCATTGCATCTAGCATTATGACCTACTTGGTCGGTTGGACTACTTGGTGACCTATACGATCGGTATACCCTGAGGGGTAGGATTGTCGGCTAGTTGCCGACGGTTGGCTATTAAGCATATCCTCATTGATTGCCCGAGACTCGTTTGCATTTCACGAACACCAGCGGTCT
Source organism: Ananas comosus (assembly GCF_001540865.1). NCBI lineage: Eukaryota > Viridiplantae > Streptophyta > Magnoliopsida > Poales > Bromeliaceae > Ananas > Ananas comosus. Next base: position 9,251,460 of record NC_033621.1, read on the forward strand.
GATTCACCGCAAGATAGTGTTCTTTTCCGTAAAAATGGTAGGATGTGCCAGCCCGTGAGCCTAGCGGTCAGAACTGGATTATATGCAGCCCGTGAGCCCAGTAGTCAGAACTGGATTATATACAGGTAGAGTGGCAGTGGCATACGCCTGAGGTCTACGGACCGATAGGGCAGGTTTCAGATTCGGTATTTTGGACTTGTCGTCCAGTTGATGCATACATACAGTAGCGATAGTTATTCATTTATACATCTCGTTCATTTATTATCATTGCTACTGTATTATCCTTACCCATACCTTTGTTTATTCTTGTTGACTGATGAGTACCCCTCGCCCTCGTCGACTTGCGGTTCGTGGGGAGCGTACCTAGTGATCGATAGAGCTGTCGGACCAGTCTCTTCGGTTTAATTCTTAAACTCAGTTTCTTTTAATAAGTGACTCAGAAAGTATTATGGTTCAGTATTTCATATTAATTGAATAATTGGGATTTCGTGAATGTAATAAAGGATTTATGGATTCTTGCAAAAATGAAAATGGCTTTCTACCCTTCGTGGTAGCGTGCTTTTAAAGAAAAAAGATTTCCGTGTGGGAAACGGAAACAGTTTTAAAAGGATTTTCTAGTTTTCCTGGTTATTAGCATTTCAAAACGAGTTTTCGGGTAGGAAACATTTTAAACTGCTAGATGTGGATTTATGAAACTTGTGATGAACTGAATGAGGATGTGAATGGTGTATGGATATGTGGATATTCATATGTTATGGTTGTATCTTGTATTTGTGCGACGCCATGCAAATACAGGGGAGACTCTGTCCATGTGAACAGTGAACTTCCTTTATTTGTGGCGGATTTGACATACCCTGGGGGTCAAGATTTTCAAAAAAAAAAAATTGGACACTTCAGCATTGGTTTTTAAATTAAAAAGGGACCCCGAGGCGTGACAAGACAACTATTTCTATAGTTGAGGATCGATTCTACTGGCCAAGCCTCAAAAGAGATGTTGTGCGCATTATGGCACCATGTGGGACTTGTCAAAGGGCCAAAGGTGGTCGGAAGAACGCAAGATTATACACGTCCCTGCCTACACCACATTCTCCTTGGCAAGATCTAAACATGGATTTTGTTTTAGGTCTACCAAAAATGATTAGAACGCACGATTCTATTCTTGTTGTAGGTGATCATTTTTCTAAAATGGCTCATTTTGTTCCTTGCCGTAAGACATCCGATGCTACTCATGTTGTAAAACTTTTCATGGCTGAAATTGTATATCTCCATAATTTACCAAAATCAATCGTGACTAATAGGGATGTTCATTTTGTTAGTTATTTTTGGAAAACATTGTGGAAAACTATGGGCACAAAATTATTTTTCTCATCTTCGCATCATTCGGAGACTGACGGCCAAACAGAGGTAGTCAATCAGAGTTTGGAAAACCTACTTCGATGTCTAGTCGGTGACAATGTTAAAAATTGGGATTTTATTCTACTGCAAGCAGAATTTGCAAATAATAGTTCAATCAATCGAACCACCGGAATGAGCCTTTTTAAAATAGTGATGGTATATGACCCAAACAAACCAATCGATTTAATTCCTCTTCCTATAGAACAAAGACCTAGTGAACAAGCATCTTCATTTTGACAACATCTACGGGACTTACATTACGAAATTCGACGAAAAATAATTTTTAAATAATGAAAACTATAAGAGGAGAGCTGATGCTCACAGGCGAGAAGTTGGATTTAAGGAAGGAGATTTGGTGATGGTGCAAATTAGACTGGAGAGGCTTCCACACGAGACTTTTAAAAAGCTACATGCAAAAAATATGGGTCCGTTTAAGGTTCTTAAAAAAATTAGGTCTAATGCCTATTTGTTGGACTTGCCATCTGACATGGGAATTAATCCTACTATCAATGTTGAGGATCTTACTTTATACTATCCAGATATACAAAATTCGTTGTCCTATTCATTTTCATCTCCACTTTCCCAAGAACCCTATGTGGGAAAAGAAAATTGACATTGAGGCGATCCTTGACGATCATATTGTGTCGACAAGGGATGGCGGAGAGCGCAACTTTTTGGTCAAATGGTTTATATCGGCCTAACGAGAATGCGACTTGGATTTTACAAGAGGAACTTCAGCGGTTGGACCCTAGTTTGTATGAAGAGTACATTTATAACAATTCAACGGAGTCGAATTTTTCAAAGGCGAAGAGAGCTGATGCGGATCGGGCTTTTCGGGTTTACGAACGTCATCGACGCAACAACCGCAATTTGAGCATATGGCTTGATCGACCCAAGATAGGTCTGTGCTGAATCGAACCTACGAATTTCTAGAAGCATCGTAGGTTCTAGAAGCATCTAGGGATATTTACTTCCTTGTCATTTGAACTTATCTAGTTGTTCGGAAAGTTGTTTTTTTTTATTTTATTTAATTCCCTTTTATTTGAGTTTGTCTAAAAGTTGTTTATTTGGTAGGGATTTTATTGTTAGGATTTTTTGTTTTGAGCTTATCACTGTTAGGAAAAGCTCTTTAAATATTATATGCATGGGATGATTAAGAATTAATGAAGAAGCAAGGATTCAAGTGCCGGCCGCCGGTGCGGCACGTACCGTGGCCCCAAGAAGCGGGCACGGAACAGAGGGGGTCTCAGACCCCCCACTCCGTGCCCTGGCACACGAGGCCGTGCCACACGAGACAGAGCGGCACAACAATGCGTGCCGCGGCACAGTGCCGTGCCGGCACTGCAAAATTTTTTTTTGCTTCTTTTTTTTGCTTTTTGTTTTTTTCTTTTTGTTTTATTTTTTGGGGTACCCGAAGCATTCTAGGTACCCTACAATCCCAAAAAATATTACAAATCGAAGATCTATTTGTTAGGCAAGTTAAAAAAAATTATAATTTAAATTTTTTTTGTTTTATCAATATAGGGCAAATTTTTAATTTACATATCCGATCCCTCCGATTCCACCACAGACATCCATTTTTTCTTTACAAATTATTTTATCAAAATTTGACGCACCAGCGAAACTTTTGCCAAATTAGAGAAACAAAATCGAATTCAATAAACAAATTTTGAGGCACATCAAACATAAAATTTTATTTCTGCGTTAGCAGATTGAAAATACCAATAAAATTAAAAGTTAAATTAAATTAATTGATACTTAAATTTATTTAATTTATTTGTCATACAATTTATCGCTTAATTTTTTTGATAGATCTACTAATTTTTTGAAAAATTAATTAAAAAATAATTTTTTTTCTAACCTGTAAAAATTTCTATTCTGCATCAGATATAGTTGTACTTTATATACAAAAAAGCTTATAAGTATGTTAATTGATGAGTATAGTAAGCTATACATAGCAAATATTCATAATTATTTGATTAAATCTTTCAAAATAATATTATAAAAGTTTATTGATGCAGTCACCGAGTGCTTCCACTGTCGTCACTTTCTACCATCGCTCGATTGCTGCGCTTGAGCCTTCCGAGATCAATTCGTCATCGAGAACTCGCCCTCAACTTCTTTAACTACCAAACCTAAACCTATTCCTATTTCTTTTAATTTTACGTTCTTTCCATTTTCTCCTCTAATCCATTTGACCCTTCCCTTTTGCCTGGTTTGCTTAACCCAACAGGTTGCAACTGTCGGATAGGCTGTGGACCCAACAACAAATCAAGCATCTTGTGGATCCCTTGTATGCTTGTTCTTAATAATATTTCTTGCCGAACCCGACAGGTTTGATCCGAACATCTCAAACCCTTAGTTACTTTCAATTCCCCACCTTGCATTGCATCGCGCTTTAGGGTCATATTAAAACTATTTAATTTATTGAGTATCAAATATAATTCCCACTGTGCTAGCATTATATTGCGTAGATGAGTTTCTAAACCTAGGATTTGTCCCAATTACATTTGACTTCCTAATCCTTTATTCACAAATCCTACATCAGAATCTCTCTCCAAGAAAATAGGGTAAAAGGTGGGAGGCCCCTCTCACCCTCGGATCCGCCCTATTTGCATCCCTACTAAGGTAAAAAATTTGCATTAATTTTCACCCTACATTTTAACACTGTCTCAACCCATTTGGGTCTATTCTTGAGCTAATTATGCTACTTCACTCGAATTGTTCGGCAAATCATGTCAAACCTATATTTGAACATATTTCCAACTTTCAACTCATATTATAGATCAAAAATTAAATAAAATGATCTTTCTTTCTTTACCACAATTATCAAAATTAGTATATCTTATTAGACAATTTATTCAGTTTATACGATCATACTCAGTTGGCCGTTATTACTATATCAGTATTACTTACCAACACGTTTTCATTAAGTTCTATATCCACACAAAAACTATCATGAATTTTTAGACCTATTTGGGACAATGACAAAGTGTGCATGGGGAAATTTGATGCGACTTTTCACATAGGGGAAAAATTGAGACACGGGCTAAGGTGCAAGGATTTTTTTTTCATAATTTAGCCTGGCATGTGAGTGCAAATGGATCCATGTTGGTGAAGCTCCCGCTAGGGCTGGCAAATGAGCGAGCCGGCTCGCGTTCGACTCAATATTTGGCTCGCTCGAGCTCGAGCTCGACTCGAAATTAAATGAGCCGAGCTTGAACAAAAAAAAAAGGCTCGAAATTCATTTCAAGTCGAGCTTGAGTATTACTCGGCTCGTTCGAATTAGGCTCGAAAAGCTCGAATATATATATATATATATATATAGGGGACCGCAATCATCCCAACCGTACAATTCTTGATCAAAGGGTCAAAAATTCGAAAGTATCAAATCCTCTATATTTCCGATAGCATAGTAGTTCTACACTATATATATATATATTAAAAAATATATAAATATAATATATTTTAATTATATATAGGCTGAGTGAATAACCTGAGTTTAGTTAAAATTGGGCCAATGTTATTGGTCCAAAAAAACAAACCCAATAGACAAATAAAAAAGCAAAATTCTACTAAATTCATACTTTTTTCCTTTCTTTCTTTCACAGAGCTCTAAATTTTCAATCTGTTTCTCTCTTTCTCTTTTTCTCTGTCTCTAACTCTAAGTGGCCAAGCCTGAAGCCCTCCAAGTCACCAAGTAACAGCATATGCCCGCCGTTGCCTATCTTGCTATTAATTGTGTACTTAAGAAAATATACATAATATTTTTAAAGTAAAAAATTATTTTTTATATAAAATTTTAATTTTAGTTATATATGATTGGATAGTTTAATACAATATTTACCTATATAATTTATTTATTTTTGACCGCATAAATGAAAATGAATAATATGGAGATTGAAGGCGAAAGAGAAGACATGTGAGGCTGAAAAGATTAGATATTCAACTCATAAATTATTTTTGTTCATATTATAATACCATATTTCATATAATTATTTTGTACTTTGAACTATTAGACATATTTTTGTATCAAATTGTAGATAATGTTCTATACAAATTAAACTATTGATCGTACGATGTTGAGAATTTCAAGCGGCTCGTTTAAGGCTCGAGCTCGCTCGACTCGAAATTAGGCTCGCTCGAGCTCGGCTCGAATTAATTTCAATCCAAGCTTGAGCTTAAATTTAGGCTCAAAATTAATTTCAAGCCGAATTTGAGCTGAGGTAAGCTCGCTCGAGCTCGGCTCGTTTGCACCCCTAGCTCCCGCCCTAATCCGTCCTCAATGGGGTGGTAAATGGGGCAATAAGTAAAGAAAAAGAATAGCACGTTGGGAATCCACCATTATCTATTAAGAAAATGGAGCGGAAGGTAGGGCATCCCTTCCTTCCCTTGATTCATCATGATCTACCATAAATCTACCAAAAACTTGTTCTCACCCTAACCCACCTCGAATGGAGCGATAAATGGGGGCAAAAAATAAGATTAAAAACTCACCCCAAATATCTCGCCAAGAAAATGGGGTGAGAGGTGGGAGACCACTCCCACCCCCCAGATCCGCCCCATTAGCATCCCTAAGTGGGGGCAAAAAATAAAATAAAAAACTCACCCCGAGTATATCACTAAAAAAATAGAGCGAGAGGTTGGAGACCCCTCCCGCCCTCGGATCTACCCCATTTGCATCCCTACTAAAGTCCTATTTGGATGTCGAAATAAGTTATCCATTAATAACTTATACCTTATGAGGATTTCTTTTGTGATTGCAAGTTAGGAGCTTGATTTAGCTCTTTCGAAGCTCGACAACCATGATTTAATAGGACAAAATACTTCAAATCTGAGGTGATTTATCTTATTCCAAGAAAATGACTTGGATGCCAAATATAGCATGCTTTTCTAGACATTTGATCCTACTCTTTCATCCACCAAATATTGCAAGCTTCTTGAACAGATAAAAGAGGAGTCAAACAAGAAGTTCATGCAACAAAGCATGCCCTAAAAAGAAAAATATAGAGATATCATCAATTTCATTGTCTACAGAAAGAATTATCTAGCTACAAAAAAGGTTCTAAAGTAAATTCTCCAACAAACTACTCTATCGCTTCCAGTTTATTGACAAAGAGTTATCTAGCATGCCCTTCATTTCAGAATTTCTTGATAAAGAATTATCTTGCTACTTCCAGTTTATTGACCCATAAATACTAAAACATACAGATATATGTAGACAAATACATGCTACAAGAGTTGGAGAAAGTAAAAGGAAAAGAAAATCATGCAATCATAAAGTACAATCATAATATCTATTAACATTTATTAACAACAAAGGTCACAATTGCATGGACAAGGCACATTAGGAATTTCTCATGGTTTCACAACTCATGCATCATGTGTTAGAATTCAATTTCCAATCAATATGCAAATTTTTGGACGACTCTTTCCTCCTATGGAAAGTTTCCTCTTTAGCCCACAAACAATTCACATGGCAAGGCTACTACTATTCGATTAATAAATTTCTTTATTATAAGGGTGAAAAATCTTAACATAGATCAATACATAAACAACAGAGTACAATTAAACTACACTGTGATGGTCCACAAGGTCCACAAACATGGCATAACTTACTATAATAAGAAAAATCATATTGTTGGCATTTTCATGTTTGTAATATTAATTAGCTGTACAATAAGTCAACCAGAATCTTATCAACGAAAAAAGATAAACCCAATTATGTTTTGGTTGTTGATTGGCTATTTCTGAGATTTCTCATTATAAGAAAGAAGGAGTTAAGAGAACACTTAAGTGACTACTTAAACATGACAATTGTTTGACCAATAATCTATCCAACAGGTATGATTATTGATTGGCTATTTCTGAGATTTTTCAGTTCAAGAAAAAGGGGTTGGAGAAAGATTGAGTGACTACTAGAACAAGACATAATTTTTTGACCAGAAACCTATCCAACAGGTATTTCATTAAGTAATGATTTGAATGTTTAGAATTCAAAAGCAGCCTGAGACACCAAGATTAACCAAAAGTATCATATCATACGTAAGCATCAACCAAGCTGTCACAATGTCTGGAATATAAAGAAACCTCAATGGAAATAAGAAAGTACAAATTATCAATCATTTGCAAAAAAAGCTCAAAATTATCATTGAGAAATCAAGTAGCCATAGAATGCCAACAGGTTCGCTAACTTCTTTATTATATGAAACGTAAATTGGAAAATGCATAATTTAGTATTTATCAGTTAACTTTAGGTGTCAACACCAAAGCATACCTTCACTCGAATCTCCACCATTGTTACCGCCATTATCTGTATCCTTTTCATTGTCATCACCATCCTCATCATCTTCATCTTCATCTTCATCTTCCTCTTCTTCATCATCATCACTCTCAACTTCTATTCTAGGCTTTGGTAGAGGTATGTAATTGATTGAAGATCTTCGGCGCGAACTGGTGACAATATTGCTTAGATCAATGCCTTCGAGTTCTCTTGCTCTTTCCTTTCTCTTTTTGACAGCCTTAATCTCTGAGTTTGACAATTTCAGGTTATTCCATACAGACAAAGATAGAACTAAGATTGCACATATCACCATTGATAAAAGCATTGACCTTTTGACCATAAAAAGGCAGCTGAATTTGATCTACTTAAAATATATATAATATATAACTAAAACCAAGGATACTTCTTTGGAACGATGATATTGTAGCTACAATTGCGACCTAGATGTCATGAGTGTGAACCTCAAAAATAGTATGTACAATTGCGACCTAGATGTCATGAGTTTGAACCTCAAAAATAGTATCTTCAAATGAGCCATAGTTTACAAGGCGCATAGGGGGGAGAGAGAGAGAGAGAGAGAGAGAGAGAGAGGCCCCACAATGCATGAACTTGTGCTCCAAGCTTTTATTGTATATAAGGACATGATACGCGTAGCCTGGTGACCCACTTCAACTATATGTTAGGTTTCATAACAAGGATTGCTCAACTCACAGGAGGCTCTCTAAGAAACAAAATTACCGACCCCGTAGACTAGAAAGAAGGTCAACCAGCATCCGCAAGTCGTAAAAGTGACTAACCAAAGTCATAACACCACGGTAGGAAGGTAGCTAAATTTAAGGGAAGAAATAGACATACCATGTGCCTATGAAGGACGACCTGGAAAGGCAGGCACGACAATGGCTGGGTACTACTAAGAAAGCCAAGCCAGCTCCATGAGACTGCTCACTTTGATAAAGCTACAGCCTACATGCCAATATGATACAATCTATATGGTGATGCATTTGCATTGGAATCTATAGCGAACAAATAATGCTAAAAAGATTAAATTTGAAGGGATACTCTTTTAGCTTCGCACACATATAACAGCCAACACTAATTTTACCTCTCTATGGAGTTTGGAGGAAGATGAATTACAGAACAAATCAACGATTTAGTGGCCTGTGACTTAGTTGCCTGTTTATATTAGGGACTCTAAATAGTTGTATTGCTGCAACCCCCATCAACGCAGCAAATGATCTCCATATCTCTATATCAAAGAATTGTGCAACAAGGGGATTCCAGAAAATATTAGTAGCAAGATATTGGAGAATTTATGTGTAGGTTTGGCTCACTGAAGATTCCAGATACTATGACACTTTGACTTGCAAACTCTGAAAAAATAGGACACTCAAAATTTGTACCAAAACATGAATAGATCCCCTACAAAATTTCACTAAATACTGAAACCATGGAAAAAATTTCAAAAAAAAAAAAGGAAGCATTGGAGAAGGTCAAGATCCGAAAATAATTGATGTTCACTTCTTGATGCAACATAACAAATTAACGAGTATAATTTCAAAATTACCTTAACAATGCCAATCAAATCTTCAACTGGTGAAAAAGTCTGATTCTTATACTACATTAAATCTGGCTCTTACTTTGCTCAGCTGTAAGAGTTCAAAATGTTTTTGCAGAAATAATGCAATATACAATAACAGTCAATAGTATACTAAAATTATCAGTTCAAACTTTTTAAGATGCTTTAGCTCAATAGGTCATTGCCACATAAATTATCATGAATGTGTGATTCTTGATTTGTTGTGTGAACAAATTGAACCTGAATATCTGGACAAATAAACTATAATAGGTTGCATACAACTTCTCAATTAAATAAAAGACAAATACAAAGATATTTGTTTCAAAATGCATATGCAAGTAGGCTAGCAGCATATGTCTCCATCTCTATCTATATTTATATCTGTATCCACAAATATCAGTACAAACATGGATAGGAACAAATGTGAGAAGTATGCTTGCATGAATGCATGCATGTATACTGAATGCCATAACTCTAGCATATAATATCCTTGATTTTAAAATTTGCCATATCAAATGTGTATCTGTAGATCATAGATTCTGTAGTCACCATCTGGCTATCCAACTAATGAGGCAAATGAAACCAAAACTTTTTTCCTTAGGCTTTAAATTTGAAATAAGCAGGATGTTCCCAGTTCTATAGAAATGAACATCTGACTGTGCATTGAAACGTGAATGTCTTGTGATAGCAACTCTACGGCGATAAGTTGTAAGATCTCAATGGCAATAACATCATATGCCAATCAGCTCAGTGAGAAGAATAATTAACCAAAGACTCAATATGTGTTGTCTAAATCCTAGAAAAAAAAACATAAGTAATAAAACTTCAACCTTTTTCAGTAGGATTACTTGACAGCCCTTCCTTTTCAAGCATCTCTTCTAACTCCTTTATCAGGTACTCCTCACGCTTGCTTTCAGGAGCTTGTTTGACCCTCTTATAAACTGATGGAGGGACACTAATTTACACCCAAAAGATAACTTGATTATGCTTGATTAAGTTTTATTCTGGAATAACAAGAGAGTGGAGAGCTAAGTACCTCATTCCACAAGATTTAATTATCAACTTTAGATGCTCTACTTGTTTCCCATATACTTGAGTGGCCTTTTCTCGTTTATTCTGCGTGTTAAGAAGACAAATGTATGGGATACTATATAATAACATGAAGATACTGTTGCTATTGAGAAACTCAGTACCTTCACTTTCTCCTCGGTGGATGAATGAGAATGACCATCTTCAGAAGAGTTTCTTCCATCTTCTTCTAAACTGCGATCTAAATCCTTTTCTGCTGGCTTTTGCCTTTTTATACCTTTGGTGCTTACTTTAATTTTTTGAGCCTCCTTTTTCAGCCTTTTCTCATTATCAAGTTCTTCATCCGCACTATGCGTATCATCAACATCAGAAGAATCTGATTCTTGATGCACTCTTTTTCGGCCTTTGCTAGTATCTTCTTCATCCACATTTTGCGAACACTTCTTACTGCTCTTCTTCACCCCATTTGTGGATTCGACAACTCCTTCACATGATTGTATGAGCTAGATAGAATCCAAATGAGAGGAGGGAAAAAAAAGGTTACAAAGAAAACTGCCATATTGTGCTTCTATAAATCGTAATATATAAAACTCGATCACTGAGTAACAAATAAAGCTTACTACATTAAAAACATACTTCATCTAATTCTTTGCTAATAAAACTTTTATAGGCATCAAGAGCTTTCTTCTTTAGTTTGAGATCATCTTCCAAAATCCTACGAACTTCCTGTAAAGTAATACGCCTGTATATGCAAGTAGATAAATTAATTTCCTTACGGAATGAAAAAATAAAAATAAAAAAAGACAAAATAAGAATATAAGTTAATCAACCCCAATAATTACATACTCTAAATTATCTCTTATGTAAGTAGTTCTCTTTTTCAGAGCCTTCTTTACCACGTCCTCATTGAGGCCATGAAATTCAGCAGCTTGACTATTTCCACTTTCATGCTCTGCTGGTACATTTCCATCCAAAGCAGAAGATCCGTCTATCTTCTCTTCGAGGCCACTGCTATCAGTTTTTAACTGCAAGGCTTCAGATCCTTCTTTGACAGTTTGAGCAGCCGTTGCTTTGACCTTTCCTGAAGTTTCAGACAGCTTCTCATCTTCAGCACCATAAAAGCACTGTTTCATCAACAATCAAACTAAGTCCATATAGCATCAAGATCACAAAACAGAAAACAATATCAACATGTATACTACAAATCAGAAGATAGAAAATGTTCAGGCCTCAGTTGGTACTACTACCGTACTTTTGTTTTCTCAAACTCTATGATATAGGGTGTGCCAAGGGATGGTGGATATTTGGTAACAAGAAAAGAAAAACCAAAATCTAGGCCTTATTTAGCTATCATTATGTGTTCTTTTATTTATCATAAATAAACTCTGTAATTGATTATGTTAGCGCAAGGCAATGGTAGTTGAAATCGGTGAAAATTTGTCATAGTGGAGCGGTAGAACATGGGTAGTTGAGGGCATCTAAGGTGGAGAGACCCAGAGATGTCAAGATTGTACTTGGTCGAGGTGTGTGCGCATGCGTGAGAGAGAGAGAGAGAGAGAGAGAGAGAGAGTCTAAGGAGGAGTTCACGCTACCATTCCCACTTTCGACCAAGTCAGAATTTAGGGGGAAAAAATGCATTTAACAGGCATAAAAAGATTATTGAAGAGCTGATCAAGTATATGAAATACCTCATCCAAACATTTCTTAATAAACCGTTTATGAACATCTAGAGAGAAAGCCTCCTTTCCCAAATCCTTCTCTAGTATTCTTCGGACACCTTCAAGAGTCAACGAGCTACAATAACAAAAAGTTTAGCAGCTTTACAATTCAAACTCATTGTCCGACGAGCATCTACATAACCCATTATGTAAGCCAACTAATTCCAACTTTAAAACAAACATTGATTTCTAAAAGTAGATAAGAATCAAATTTGTCTTTCATGTAAAAACTATCGATAAAAGAAAAGAGCAATTAATGCAGATAGGAAGGCAATATAGAAGCTAATAGCCTACACAATAACAGATCACTAAATTGTATCAGCAAGAGCAATTTGTATACTAGTAAGCCAACCACATTGTAGTGCTGAATCCTATATTATATACTGATAAATGAGGATACAGTCAAGGATAATTGAGCTAAAGCCAGTCAGCAACTGCAATGGCAGCACAAGACACACAGTACTTGGACAAAGCTGATTACCAACCATTAACTAGATCAGTCTCTCCAATCAAACTTAACACAATTTGTTTCAATGTTCTGAAATGGAATGAGGAGGTCACATAGCATGTAGTCGGTCTCATGGAGGATAAACTGGATGACAAATTATGGGTAAATGGCTCTAGCTTCTCGCGTACCAACATCAAGTCCGGATTAACAAATTAAGGCTATCAAATCTCACTCATCACTTCATATTAGGATGGACTCCAAAGAGCTCATCCGCCATATATATATATATATATATATATATATATATATATATATATATATNTATATATATATATATATATATATATATATATATATATATATATAGAATTATGGGCTCAATTAATTACAACAATTAGTTCCGCTATTCAGCTCAATTAATTACAACAATTAGTTCTGCTATTCAAACGCAATTATACGAAAGCGGGCACCTACATAAGCAAGTGATCGAAGTGGAATCAATTCCGCATAATCAGTGCAAGCAAAGTTAAAAACAAAGGTGCAACATGCTATTACATCGACACCTTACTCCCAAGAAGACATGCATCAACAGAAAATAGTGAAATGCCCAACAGCAGAGCTAATTAGCAAGCTAATGAAGAGAGAGAAGGGCAGACAGAATGAACAGTGGAGCAGAGTTAATACATGCTAGGAAGAAACTTCCCAACGAATGTGTGATGTCATACGGGAGAGGAGGAAAAGAAGAAGAAGAAGAGCGGGTAAAAGAAAGAAAGGGGAAAAGAGACTAGGGTTGAGGTTCTCAACTCAGCCTGCTCTTTGAAGTGGCTCACTCGCGCCCGCATCGCCCTCGCTATCTCCTCCTCTGCCTCTCCCTTCGCCTTCTTCGCCCCCTCCTCCATGCCTCCTCAAATTCCTCTTTCTCACAGTCCGTAAATCAACAGCGGAAGTGGAAGCGGAAGCAGAAGCCGGGCTGCCGGACCAAAACCAAAAAACCAAAAAAGAGTCGTCGCCGCGCCAGGAAGAGAGGTCGGTCGTGGTGGATTCAATGGCTCGTGCCGCTTTGCAGACCCAATACGGACCGAGTGGGCTCGGGCAGTTCGGGTCGAAGTGGGATTTTGGGATGCGCAACCTACATGTATACTTAAAAACTAGCAACTAACCCGTGCAATGCACGGATTTTAAATTTATCTTTTAATTACATTTTTTATATAATATATATTAATTTTTACATATTAATTTTTTCTAATATATTTTTATTACAATTTTTATATAATATATATTAATTTTTACATATTAAGCTTTTATTAGAAAAATTATTGAATCAAATTAAAATAAATACTATCATGATATACTAATAGATTGTAAGTAAATAATTTAAAATGAAAAGATTTTAAAATGAAAAAGTAAAAAGGTTCAAATCCATTAAAAATTTAACATAATTATTATTTATATATTTTTTAATACACAATATTGAAATGGCGAAGAAAATTAATTTTATTTCAAATTCTTAATGACTAATTCTGTAAAGTTATTTTTTGAAGGATTTAAAGTGACTAAATTTGAAAAGGAATTTTTAGACACTTGGGAAGCATATACATATATGATTCTTTTTAAACTAAAAAATTTATTATTGTGAATAATATAGTCATCGAGATTTCAAACAATCAAATCACAAATTTTAAATATACTATCAAACATACCTCCCAAAAGTAATTATTGAGCATTTCTTGGCGATAGGGTAAATATTTATGCGCTCGCGAACTTGTTCAAATACTCATGATGAATCCAAAGCGACTGGTATATTTCCTGAAAAAAAAAGAAGATAATATTATACATTACAAACAGACCAAATCATAAACGTAACTTATTTCGAATTTTGCCAATGAAACTACATTTTTGGAAAAGATTGTGGCATAAAGATCGGAAAATAAACTTTACATTTGTAGAAAGATTTTGGGCGTAAAGAAATGAAAAATAAACTTACATTTTTGTAGAAAGATTGTCATAAAGATGAAAATAAGTCCGCCTCCACCTATCATACACTCATGAATTATAACTATTGAAAAATAATGGCATTTCTTGTAAAAAATCAATAAATTATAATTTAAGATAAAAAATTTGTCACTTACTATAAAAGTGAATACCTCAATCAAAAAAGAAGGGAACAAAATAAGAAAAAAAAATATATTAAACCTATTGTGCAGTTAATTGAGCTGGAAAAAAAAATAATTATTACTTTTATTATTTTATAATTTAAAAATCAGGAAAGCTATTATATATAAAAATATATAATAGAAAAAGAAGCCAAATTTAGCAATATCAAAAAATAATTGTATGTAATGGTTATGATTTCTTCTAATATTAAATAGTGTATATATAATTTAATTAAAAATTCAGTTGTATATAAACTTTCATTTAAATATATATATTATATATTACTATATATATATAATATACTATATTAAGCCAAAAAATTAAATAAAATTATAACAAACACCTACTGCAATTTTCCACCGCCGTCCGTCTCTTTCCTATGAGACGCGCCGTTCCTCGCTCGCTATCATCCTGCAATGATTAAAAGTAAAACGCGCGAGAGATCGTTAGAGAACCTAAACAAAGAGAAATAGAGAGAACAACTATAAAAGTTGAATACGGCCTCTATCCAAGAAGAAGGGAAAAAAAAAATTAACTGTTGTTTCTAGTTAAGGAAAAAAACTGTTGTGCAGTTAGAAAAAAAATAACTATTGTGTAGTTAAGAAAAAAAACTTATTATTTCTATTATTTTAATATTAAAAATAAGTAAAGCTATTATAGTATAGAAAAAATATATATAAAACAAGAAGACCAAATTTTACCAAATATTTAAATAATTTGTATGTATGTGTTATGATTTCTTACTAATATTTAAATATTTTGTATAATAATTAATTAAAATAGTTATTATATTAATTTGGTATGTAGGTTTATAATTTCTCTAATTACTTAAAGTATTTGTATAGTAATTTAATTAAAATAGTTGTTAGTAATTCCTCTAAATTACTTAAATATTATTAGTATATATAATTTAATTAAAAATAGTTGTTATATTTCCTCTAATTATTAAATATTATAAATAATTAATTAAAATAGTGGTATGATATATATATATATATATAGCCGACGTGGCAGAACATTGAAACCTTTTTTTGTAAGTGCGGCCAGTGGCATCATTTGGTTTCAATTTGGAACAGATATTTTCTAAATTAATATATATATATATATATAGTAAAGGTAGAGACCCGCTCTTTCCAGCGGATTAATAAATTACAGTTATTAATCGACAAAAATTTCTTAATAAAATAAAAGATCTGATTAAGTGAATATTTTTTATAACTAATCCTATCAATTTTTATAATTATAAAAATAATTTTTTAAAAAAATAATTATAAAAATAGACCTTTAAATGCGGTGAATGATTCACCACATTCATAACTTTTATTTAGCAGTAAAAAAATAATAAAAGCGGTGAACCATTCATCGCTTTTACCATCGTAGAATACTATATCTACAAATAAAATTTCAACAGATTTATTTTTATAATAAAATAAAATTTTAGAAGAAAACTATTGAACTAAAAATTCCTGATTAAGTAGACATTTTAAAGAAAAATATAAGCAAACCTTATATAAATTATATTTAATAAAGTTAAGGGATATTTAAAATAGTTGGATAAGTGGATATCAAATATATAGTCAAAATATTTACAGATATCAAAGTCCATACAAAACAAATATTAGAAATACATAAATGGACTGAGGCATGAATTGCAATTCTTTATTTCTTGACTTCATCTGCTTGAACAATTTCATTAAACCTACAAATCAATTAGAATAATTAAATATATTTTTTGGTTTTTATTCAACACGTAGTTAAGTAAGAGAATTTATTTACGTAAGACAAGTTGGGTTAAATCGATATCTTTTGGCAGGCTGCGTTTCAGATAAGTTCTCAGTAAGTTGTTCAGAGCTGGTCAAAAAAACATATATAAAAATTAAAAAAAATTACACTTACGCAAAATATTATAAGTATAGAATGGATAATTGAAATATGAAATTTCTATGTTTGGCGATGCCTCTACAAATAATTCTTTACAAATTTGGTTATTGGTATAAAGGGAATGAAGCTGTTCTTCACATTTGATAAACAAATTTTTTGTTATAGAGAACTTTCCTTTGGTATTTAGAAATAGAGAAAAAAATTTGATGACTTTAAAAAATGGTATGCTTGACCTAAATTTTTGGGCGTCGGGTACAATTTAAAAAATATGTTTCTGACCAATAATTATTTTAATCATAGGAACATCTATAAATTGATCTGAACCCAGTGAGATAGCTAGATTTTGAATAGGAATGTGAACTAAATCTTGTACCAATGTCACGCCCCGGGGTCCCTTTTCAGTTTAAAACAAAGCGGAAAAGCGTCTGAATTTTTTTTTTTCTTTTTTTTCTTTTTTTTTTTGAAATCCTGACCCCAGAGTATGCCAAATCCGCCACAAATACAGGGAATCCACTATTCACACGGACAGAGTCTCCCCTGTATTTGCACGACGTCGATCAAATACACAGTACAACCAGGATACAACCACAACCAGATGAATATAAAGATAACTATACATTCATACATTCACCATTCACATCACAGTTTTACATTCAAGGTATAAACAGAAATCCACAAAAATCTTTTGAAAGCTGTTTCCTACACAGAAACCTTTATTCTTTTAAAAACGCTACCACGAGGGGTAGAAAACCTTTTATTNATCAACAGAGAGTTTAGTCGCACTGTCAAAAATCTCAGTCCTTACAACCAACTACCCAAAGACAGTATAGTTAGTTATACCGCTTTCATCGCCAATAATAATGTTGAATTTGTACTTTTGTTTACAACAAATACATCAACATATATTAAATTTATGTGCAGAAAGTAACTAATCAATGTTTATTTATATTAAACTAGAATTAATAAATTTTGAAATTAAAATTTGATCAAAGAAAGGAAAGTAAAATTATTACCATGGTATAGAAGTTTGATTATTTTTATCATAATTTGCGCATCAAAAAGAATCATCATATATTTTAATTGCTATTTTGCAATTATAGCATATTTTATGCCACCAACTAAATGATGTATCAATATCTACGATTTTAGCCTGACAGGTGAACTTCATATCTTTCAATAAAAACAAAATGAAAAACTATTATATTGAAAAAGAAGTGAAGAAAATGAAAATAAATAAATATGTTTCACACTTTATAAAAAGCTTACGTGTACGCTAAAAAGGTTTAGATCTAACAAATTAAGAATGATTTTTCGATTCAATTGCTTCTCTTCTTGAGTACTCATAATTTGGTAACGGCCTGTGCTAATCCGCTAGATTGAAATAGTTGTTGGTAGTAAGTTGAAAAAAAATAATATTGATGTAAATAAAGTGTTAATATTTACAAAAACTTATAAAAAATTTAATATATATATATATATATATGTAGAACTAGGCTGGAATACTATTAATAGCACAAAGTCATTGGTGCTATTAGTTTTTTAGCCCTTGGATTGAGAAATGTGCGGTTAGGATGATGTGGGCCCCCTAGGTTGAGTGGGTAGTTGGTTGAATAGTATAATCTAACGGGTAAAAATAATCAGAGGGTTAAATCTAACGGTGGAAAACTCGATAGCACCAAATCCTTGGTACTATCGATAGCATCCACACAGATGTTGGGAGTTCTCGCACCAAAATCAACCATCGGGAATTTTTTTCGAAACTCTCCAGGATCTGCGGCAGGCAGTGCCTGGCACACTTGTCGAACAGGCTTGATACGGAATTCCGTTGAGGCGGTCGGGGTAACATAGGATTGAGTTACGTACAAACTACGGCGGGAAAGCCATTTCGGTAACCGTATCGACGGCAGACCGCGGGCCCGGACCCTCGGGGTTGCAATTTTGTCGGCCTTGTACCGGTCACAAGAACCTGTCACCGGTACAAGAGCAATTCGTGCAGTTAACGCAGGGTTTATCGCGATGTGGGCTTTTATAACAGCCGCACGCACCGTTAAAATTTTTTCCCCTAGGGCAGCCCCCTGAGCTGGAAACAGTCCGCTATAGCATAAATATAGTGGTAACACGTAGCTTCCGTCACCAGAGGCGACCCTTTGTCCCCTTGCGTGTGATGTCTTTTGATTGGTTGGGTTTTAAGGTAAACCGTCTTGCTCGGTTTGACGTGTTTCGTGGAGTCACTTCCCCCATTCGAGGCTTGTGACTGACCTTGGCTTAGAGGGGGATCTCCGACATCTTGAGGATTGTGAACTTGTTGATAGCTCTAAGGTTAGTACTAATCCTCTCCTCTAAGTAGATTATGCTCTTTGGTGATGAACCCTAAATAGGTTTAGGGCTTAAATTTGGGCATGTTCTGAATCAAAGGCTTTTGAATGATTGTGATCGAGCTTTCCATGGTGGATTGATAAGCCGTTGGCTTCATTGAAGCTTTAGAGAATAGCTGCAACTAGAGGTCATTTTCCCCACCTATCGCCTAATTTTTATACGTTTTACGATTGTTAAGCTAGAGATTTGTATCGTCGTTGAGGAACTTGTGTGACAATGTTTCGTATGAGCCCTCGGTTTGATAATAGGGGTAGTACTAGTGGACACATTATGTACGCCCCAAGGTTGTGTTTGCATTGTATCAGCGAACGAGGAGTTACGATTTTGTGTGTTACTACGGGGTTTTTGTTGCTCATTCGCTTGAACCATCGTAAAATGGGCGAAATTGGCCCCGAGGCTCGTTGCACTGTTTGGCGAAAATTTTGTGAGTGCTTGCATTGTGCGAAGTTAAATGGAATAGATGAAATTGTACCTTTTATAGAAAGCTATCGAAAATTCGCATCTGAGCTTGACGTACTAACCACTCAACTTATATAAGCCATTACAAGGCTAGCTACTAAACAGCAGAAGGGGAGAAGTTGATTTGCAAGTGAAAAATACCTATTCCTCCCTAGAGCGGATATCACGGAATATTTATTGACTGCTGGCGTAGAAAACATAATGCCATTGCTTTGGAACTTGTTTAACAAACAGGTCACTTAACAGGCGGCCACCTGGTGAACCTAGCAAACTGAAACTGCAATCTAGGACATATGAAGCGCACCACTGTGTATCTGAGCCTATATTCTTTGAGAGAACATGATGACAAGGAATAGCCATTGACGATACTTGATATATTCCAGTTGTTAGACATCGAGACTTGGTACTTGGAGAGGATCATCGCTGCTTTGCCATTCTGTGCCATATCGCACAGCTTGTGGAGGTCGCTCCCTCCAACCGGCACTGCTGACCACGGCCTGCCGCCCGAGCCATCTCCATCTTTTCTCCTCTCCTCTATACTCTAGCATCCTCGCGCTCTCACACCACTCTTTCTCTCGGGCGTTTGTGTGTTGAAGACCCGGAAGCTGCCCGGGCACGATGGTGCCCGGGAAGGGAGTTGGGCCGTGGAGGCCACCCAAGTGGGATCGGACCGTTCCATCGCCCTGACCCGGCGGTGCAACCGGGGCCCAGTTGGAGCTGCTCCGGCGTCTTCACACCCGGCGCAGGCCAGGCACCGCGGGGGGTCATAGGAAGGGGGACTGGTACAGAACATCGTTATGGAAGCCCCTTAGAGAACGTCAACCGGGACTTGAACTAGAAGAGTCACAAAGATCATCGGTTACGATTCCCAGCGTCCGGATCGGATTAGGTGGGCCAATAAAGCTCATCGTTTATGTGGCGCGCCGCAACATTGGTGGTCATGCATTAGCTCGAAGGCTGCGTCTCACTTATGGCGGAATTCATCTAAGTTTAGAGATTTTATCATGATATGGGACTTCGTCGCATTAATCTTAAGCCATCTGCCAGGCAATCAGAGCCCGTTTTCAGCGGGTCTAAGTTTCACGGCCTGAGACGCTCGGGCTTGTTCATTCGGCATGTGGCAGCACTTCACGGCAAGTCCGAACATTCCGCGCTCGCCCACGAATATATTAATATGCTCCGCCGGGACGCCCGGCCGCCGACACCGCTGGCACGCGCCGGGGCCCGGACCCCGCCGCCGGCGCCGCCGCCCATCCGACGGCGCGCCGGCGCCTGCCGCGGCCAGCCGGGGCCGCCCCAAGACCCCCCCCCCAAGTCCCGTGGCGGCGCGAGCGAAGCCCGCGCCGCGCCGCAGCGCGCCGCCGCCCGGGGCCGCCCCGGGGCACCGCCCGACCGCGCAGTCGCCACCGCCCCGAGCGCACCCCGACGGCCGGCGGCCGCCGCGCGAGCCGGCCGGGCAGCCTCAAGCCGAGCTGAGCCGAAGCCGCGCCGCGTGCCAGCGGCCGGCCGGAACGGGGCCACCCCGGGGACCTCCGCGCCGACCGCCCGGCACCCGCCGCCGCGCGGCCCGGACGCGCCGGCGCGCCGGGGCGGCAGCAACGCCGGGAACGACCGAGCCGAGCGCGGGCGCGCGGGGGGGCGCCGGGCCTACTTGGGGTGGTAGCTCGGACGCGGCCACGCCAACGAGGGGAGCACGGGGGCGCACCGCCGCCGCACGCCGGGCCCGGCCGCCGCGCGCGCCGCCGGCCGCGGAGGCCGGCCGGAGCAAGGGGCGCCGGCGAGCCCCGAAAGCGACTGAGGGGGGAGGGAGGGGGGGGCCGGAGCGCCCGAGCGGCCCGAGCGCGACGGAACGAGGCACGGGGAGCCGGGCAAGGGCGGAGCAAGCGGGCGCACCGAGGGCGGGCGGGGAGACGCCGGGCCGCGGGGGCGGGCGGCGGCACGGGGCAGCCGGGGGGGCGGCGGGCGCGGGGGGGGGCGGGGGATGCGGCGACCGAGGCGGGCCGGAGGCCCGCCGGGGGGAGCACGGGGAGCGGGGGCCGGGCGGAGCACAGGCGCACCGGCCCGGGGAGCAGAAAGGGGCCGGGGAGGGCGGGACGGCGCGAGCCGGCCCGGAGGGCGCGCGAGGCGCGGAACTCGTCGGGTGCGCCGCGCCGGCCACGGGAGCCGCTGGCGCCGAGCGTGGAGCACGGACGCCGGTACGCGGACCGGGCAGGTACGGCTTCGTGGAAGAGTTTGAAAGTCGCGGCGGTTGCCGGAAGCGAATGCCGGGTTGAGCGCGCAAATTGACAACGAAAATGAGAGATTTAGGAGTAGATAAGAGGTCTGATGCAAGTAGTTGTTGTGGGCTACCGGTGGCAGCGTGGTAAGAGGGTTGTGACCGCGGGATTCGTTAGGTTGCCAGTCCGGAGCGTTGCTCGCGGAACGGGTAGGTGATGATCTGGTGCGTTTTTTCGGTCGAAATTACCGAAAGAACTGCAGGTTTCGTCCCGGATTCTTTCCGACGGTGTTTGGTTGCTTCGTGTTTTGTCGCTGAGTCCTTGTTGGCTGGTCACCATCGTCATTTTGTGGGTTCGATGACGATAGGTGAGCGATCGGCGGGTTCCGGGTGTCGAAATAGACACTTCCGGGAACCTGGATCGCTACGATTATCGGCGCGATGATCCGTATTGTTGTGTGACTTGTGTTCGCCTGCCAAGGCATCCAAATTGGAATGTTTGGGGCAGCGGGTGATTCGTGGTACGAGTCGGTGAGGTTCGGGACACTTAGGTGGTCCCGACGGCGTCCCGGTGTGTGGTTTTCGGGACTTCCGGTGAGTTACGGTAATCGATTTGGAGAAACCGATTACGGGGATCTTGTGTGGGGGTTTGGTGAGTCTCATGTGCTTGGGTTAGTGGTTTAGATACTGACTTGGTGGATCTTTCTTAGGTCCGTAGACTTGTGCGTACCCAGTGTTCGCGACGCGACAGTGACAGGTGGATCTTCGAGCTGGTAGTCGGTGAGAGCGTTTCACTTCCTTCTCCTGTTTTCTATTCCAGTATATTAGCTCTACATGTCAGTTGTTTGATTATCGTTTGGTATCGTATTCGTTGACTGCATTGGTGATTATCGTTTGGTTATCGTATTCGTTGACTGCATTGGTTAGTGATTGATAGACATGTAGAGCAGGTTGCATATGTATTTCAGTATCTCTGTGGACCTTGGGTCCAGGCAACACATCGACTCTCTTGTCGTGTGTTTTCGATCTGGTTGATCGAGGTTCGGCATTGTACGCCCTAGCATCTATTTCAGTTCGCGCTTGTACGCCCTAGTTCTATTTCGTTTGGCATTGTAGCCCTCGTTGTTGGCTTCGGCCTAGGCACCGGCTTAGCGGGTTTGTTTTTGTTTGAGCATACCAGCATGACTTAGTCAGGCACTTGGGGGTATTCATGACACCGGATCGGTTTGGCCACCGATCGGAGGTGTATATCTATCGGATAGGTCGTCCTGCGGGGGCGATGGATCAGGTCGTGCAGTTAGTGACAGGTAGCGCTTGAGGTCTGCGGACCGATACAGCAGCACAGATTGGTACAGTTTCTGGTTCAGTACATTGAGGCATTCTTGCATTGTTTTCTATACAGTAGCAGGTTTTATTTATTGCTACCTATTTATCTGTTGTAGCTACTGTAGTTCTATTTCATTTCAAGCTTATAGATATATATTTGTTTATCTATCTCCTTTGGTTTCCGGTGATTACGACTTGCCTTCGTGGCTCTGTCGTACCCACTGAGAAAACCATGGTTGCGTTCTCACCCCCCTTTTCCCCCAGGTGACAGAGACGAGGAGTTGGATTTTGGGCTCGACGAGAGGACGATCTAGTTAGACGGCAGTAGCGTCCGTCACCCTGGTTATTTCTTTCCCGCCTTTAGTAGTCATTTAAATAAATGGTTCAGTTAGATGTTTGATTGTTGTGATTTCCGTTTATGCATGAGATTATGGATATTTTTAATTATATGAGATTGGAGTTTTCGATCTGTGGTTTTGGTTCTGTGGAGATTTGGTTTCTTGTAGTTATGCATCTGTGGTTTTCTACCCCTCGAGGTAGTCGGTTTTCAAAATAGAGTTTCCGTGTGGGAACAGTTTTAAAAAGTTTTCGAATGGTTTTTTATGAATGATTGAATTAGAGTAGAAAAACAAAAGCTTCCGTGTGGGAGCACTTTTAAATAGGATGTTTTGTATTGTGCATTGCATCATCCAGCGCCTAAGGAGTGCTTAGAGCATGCTCATTCTAAGGATTGTTAGCTGTATGGGATTGCATATCATGCTTGGTTGTTGATGGTAAATGTGGTGGTTGTGATCCTGTTGTATCGTTGGTACGCGTGCAAATACAAAGGAGACTCTGTCCGATGTACAGAGGAACTTTGTATTTGTGGCGGGTCTGTACGTCGCGTGGGCCAGGTTGAAAAAAAAAAAAAATGACACGTTTTCGCAACTCTGTTTTCAAAATGGCTTTTAAAATCGGCCCCGGCGTGACATCAAATTTGACAGGCATGTTCGTTTTTACTTAATAAGTCCAAAAAAATTTTAATATTTCAGTTCACCCCGTTTGGTCACTGAAAATTGTATCGAACTGTAATCTTATCAGATAGCGTGTTGGATTTTATTTCTCACTCTTACA
>NC_033621.1:9275457-9288044 GCF_001540865.1 Ananas comosus
CCCAGCCGGCGGACTCTATCATCCTCATTATTATATATATCTAGAGTCCGGCTCTATGCTATTAATACACGAAGCCTTGGTGCTACCACGTTTTTCCACGTTCGATATTCTCCTCATTTTATCATTTTCATCCGTTAGATCATACTATTCAACCACCACCACTTCAACCTAGAGGGCCCACATCATCGTAACCGTCATACTCTTAATCAATGGCCCAAAAATTGGTAGCACCAACTGAACTTAGTGTTATTAATAGCATAGTGCCCTAGTTCTACCTATGTATATAATATATACTCATACGGAGAGAGAGAAGAAGGAAGGACAAAAAAAAGAAGAGGAGAGAGAGAGAGAGGGAGAGAGAAGAGAGAAAAGTTGGAGGGCTACCTATTAGTAAGCAAAATCCCATTGTTGCTGTCATCGACCCGCAACCGACCAGCCCATTTGGCCCGATGGTCGCGGCGCCGCCAGTTGCCCGAACGGACAGGGTTCCTGTACTGCGGACAGAGTTCCCTGTACGCCTTCAAGGCACGCAATCAATACAATACCGAAGGTTCCAACCAGGAACTGATATTATCAAGATTCGCTATAATGGACAGAGTATTCAAACAATATAAACACATCTATATTATTCAAATTCACATTGCATACATTTTACATCACATTTCACTATTCTTTTCATCCAAATGCAAACTGAGTTATACAACTTTACTTATTAATAAATTTGATACATTATGTTCCATTGTGCTTTTTTTCCATTTCTTAACCCTAAGCTATGTCCGACGGGTACTGCTAGCTTCTGGTCTCTGGGTCAGGGCGCTATCTACGGAGCTACGTCTTTCTCGCGCGCCGCGGCCGGCCCACCGCGCTAGTGAACCATGTACACCCCCAAAACAAGAGGGAGAGAAACCAAATCCATGGTTCCATGATACGGCACCCAATGAGAAAGCTCGACCGAAAGGTCTGTCACACGCCCGCGACACGCCGCCTACATTCTGGCCGAGGTCCCGGCGCCCGCCGCCTCCGAATGGACAGGGTTTCCCTGTTACGGACAGAGTTCTCCCTGCGTACATTAAGGCATAGCAATTAATACATTCACGAGGTTCAACCGGACTACTAATCAATCAGATTTGCAAGTGGAAGGTATCATAAAATAAACACAATCTCTACGGGTGTCAGAAAAATATGAAACTTTAAATCTAGCCTCATAAAAATATTTCTGACATCCCCGCAAATTTTCATAATTTTCTGAGACTGTGCATTTTCTGCTAATTTATCAGTCCCGTTTCCAACAGAAAATTCTAAATCTTCTGTTTTCGCTCCGATTTCAGCACAGGTCGCTCCCAACCGATATTTCACTTCTCTAAATCCAATAAAATAGTATCTCATACTATTTTTATTTATTTTTCTATTTTATATTTAAAATCCGGTATGTTACAAGGTCCAAGGAGGCACTGCAATCATGTTAGTCCAAAAACATCTATAGATATATAAATCATCAGTTTTATGCAACTAACAGATAACATGCCTCGCAATATGCAATATGTATATCAGGCAGTTCTATGCAATTATGCAACCATTCAGTAGATCTATTGATTCTACACTCAACTCTACTAACTTTAGCTCACGTCATTTAGCATCTAAGGTTCTACTACCTTAGTTCACAACTCAAGTTCAACTTGTTTCTAAGGTCTCTGTTACCTTAGCTCTTACCTTTATCACTAGCTTTCAAGGATTCTATTAACCTAATCAAGCTAACCACCCGACTCGGCCTCGAGTCAATCATCCGCGGATAGTCCGCGCACTGGCCGCGCTCTAAGACTTAACCAGCTGGCAGCGAAGTCGTTGCACACGCCGAACACTGGTTCAAGTCCCTCGACTTGGCCATCTGGCGGCGAACGAATTGCACCTCACCCAACAATGGCTCAAGTCAATCTGGCGGCATAATCCACAAACTGGCTTAACCATCCGGCGGCGAAATCGTCGCACACGCCACGACAATGGTTCAAGCCCCGGGCGGTGATCTCTACACATTCACTCCCAATCTATCCTTGGTATTAACCTCGGCGGCGAAGTCGTCGCACACGCCCTAGCCTTGATACTAAGGTCATCATAGGTCCTAGGATTCTGGAATCCACTTACACAGGTCGAGGGTCCATAACCAACCCTATGCTGTCGACCTAATACAACCTAGTGGTTGCTACCACTATACACAACAACCTAGGTTCAAGCCACTCTAGGTTTACTATATCACAACCTAGGTTATAAACTCTAGGTTTACTAGTTCAACCTATGTTCACTGACACTAGGTTCAACATCACTATGTCCGACCTATATTTATTAACACTAGGTTAGATGCCACTCGATCTAGTTCACATGCTAATTGTCCATAGCGAGTATTACAGTTATACAAATTCTATTTTCCAATGTTATCTCTCTAATCAAGCTAGAGTTATCAACCAAGTTCATATGCATATATAATCTCACAATGCTAAGCATGCATTTATAATCTCATGCATATATAATCTCACAATGCTACGCATGCATTTATAATCTCACAATGCTAATCATGCGTTTATAATCTCACATATCATTTATATGCATCTACTTAGCATTTGCATCATACTATTACATGCATTATCTAGCATTATGTAATTTGCTCATTATGCATTTCTAGTTAGCATTTACATTAACATGCATTATTTAACTTGCTCATTATACATTCTAGTTAGCATTTCTACATTACATCACTTAGCATTAGCTACATGCATCATTTACATTTATATGCATCAACAAGAATTCTTAATTCGCTTAGACATAAAGGCGACCTAGTCGCTTCGGTAAGCACAACCCACCTCGATTTGCGTTCCGATTGCTTGTCGACACTTGCAATCGGCCTCCCGCGGCACCCAGCACCCGGTTTTGGCACGATCTTTCTCACGACCACCCGAACGGCATCCGATCCACGATCCGAAAATTAAAGGTCTTCGGTTATGTGCCACGGTGCTCCAATCCATTTCCACGATTTTACGACGTCGCCTCGGCCCTCCAGGCGGCAACGAAGCCTAAACGTCCGTTTCTTTAATAACTTCGCAACGGCTCGTCGGATTGCTGAACCGTATTCGCCAACGCGTTTGTTTACCTAGCAATTAGGTTTACGAAGGGTTAAATTAGATCAAACCCTCATATTTCACAAACTAGCATTTTGAACCCTAGGTTTACAACTAGATAAAAATCCACCAAATTCCTTCATGAATCAAGTATCATTCATCTAGATAGCATGCTAGGATTCCTCTAAATCCATTTATAAGGTATTTAAACCAACCATTAAGGATCTACCATTAAAAGGTAGCAAGAGCTTACCTCTCAAGCTTGCCCTCAAGGTGGAGAAGATGAAGAAGACGAAGGCGATTCACCTCCAAGCTTCAATCTCCACCAAATCCATCCATTTTGGGAGAGATTTAGAGAGAGAAAGGAGAGTTTCTCTCTCTCCCTTCCATACGTGTGTGGGTGTGTGTCGTGGGCGAGCACGGCTGGGAGGAAGAAGAAGAAAAGGGGTTTAAAACCCTTTTTACCATTTTGCCCCTCAACTATACACTATTCACTACGGGGAGCTTGAAATCTGATAAATTTCGTTGGAGCCCTTCCGGATGTCCGTTTTCGCTCAAATTTGACAGGCAAGCTCAGTTTAATGTACTGAGCAAGAATATATCTTAAGTTTTCAGTTTCGACCCCGTTTGGTCACTAAAAACTGTACCGAACTGCAATCTTTATCAGATAGCTTTCGGATTTTATTTCTCTCTCTACGGGTGTCAGAATGATATGAAACTTTAAATCTAGCCTCAAAAAAATATTTTTGACATCTCTGCCAATTTTCATAATTTTCTGACACTGTGCATTTTCTGCTAATTTATCTGCCCCGTTTCTCACAGAAAATTCTAAATCTTCTGTTTTCGCTCCGATTTCAGTACAGGTCACTCCTAACCTATATTTCGCTTCTCTAAATCCGATAAAATAGTATCTCATACTATTTTTATTTATTTTTACTTTCATATTTAAAATCTGGTATGTTACATTCCACCGCAATCTCACCGGAACCATTTAAATAGCTGTCCAATCAAACGTACACCGTAACTTCATAATTTTAGAAGTCCGGTACTTTACATTCTCCCCTCCTTAATAAGAGTTTCGTCCCCGAAACTCACTCACTTAAATCCAATTCACCCTCCAATTCTCTTTATCGAGTAACGACGGGGTGCAATGCACTTTTCCACTTCGGAGTGGCCTTATGCTCATTGGGATCATCCAAAGGCCCACTACGGGGGATGTGAGATCAGATTCACTCATATTTGCTAAGCATAACCCCAAAAGTGCATTATGGGTCTCCGCCATTCTTTGTGGTAGCGCAAGTCGAAACTCAACGACACTACGCGCTCCGACACCATTCACCATTTGGCATGCAAGAACTCTTTTTTGCATTTACTTTCCTGTCAGGGAACACACTCCGATTCGATCACCGGCATTGCTTAGAAGCAATATCATTAGTGTATCGACCAGTCGCGAGTGCTCCAATCACATCTAAATCTTTGCTCTATTGAGAGATGGCCCACTCCGGCGCATCTCGAATCTCAATCCATAAAGAGCATTATCCTCAAGCTCCCCAACTCCTTCAACATAACCCAGCCTGCCTGGGCAATTTTTGTGCAGAGGGACCTGTCTGTCCACCAGAGATCGGTCCCCGAGAGCTTGCTCTCGCAGGACTTAGCTAATTTCCTCTTCTCGCCGGTTTCACGTACGGGGGACCGGTCCCTCTGGCCCAGGGACCGGTTGCATCACGCAACCCCGCAACCACCAGCTACGGGGGACCGGTCCTTCCCTGCCAGGGACCGGTCCCCGAGAGCAAATCTGCCAAGTGCAGATTTTTGCACACTTGCTCTCGCGGATCCGTTGCAATGCACTTTATGTGCATTCGACTTCTTCGGCTTTTCCAAAGCACTCCCATTCGACAATTAGTCGAATTTGAGCGAAGTCCAACTCTCGTATTTCGAGAATTCACTTCCTTACTCCAACTCATCCACAGAGTTATTGGCTAAACCAATTACGTCGACTTTCACAGGTGGACCAACGGTCACAAACACTACGTAGGCCTACCGCCTAAACCTGTCGCAACTACGCATAGCGTCTCTCGCTCGCATTGTAGACCCAATCATCATTGGGCGAAATTCTTATTGGAAAATTCGCACACATTCCAACTAGGAGCAACCAAGACCCCCAAACCACGTCAAGTCCTCGGGTTGGGTCACAACCGCACTCTCAGTGCATCATCGATTTCACGATCCAACACGTGGCATTCCACGCTCCAGGGTCTAAGCTCGAACTACCGCCCTGACCAAAACTCTGCCCTACCCGTAGGTATCGTGCCACTGTCACTCACAGCTGACTGCGCCTGCCCAATGGGTCCAGACTCTACAGTCCAAAAATGGTCCAGGCACGGATCATCCCCAAGCACTACCCGTAGTCGTCATCCTACACGACATGCTCTACAGAGCTACACACTCTATCGGCTCCTAGGCACCTAGTGCGAGCCACCAGCCCTACGAGTGATCCATGGCCCGCTTCACACTTAGCCCAACTAAAGTGCTACTGCCAATTCACTCAACCGGCTGAATCGAAACCGCACTTCACGCGTAACTACACTNCATGATAGTGTAGTGACTTGTAGCGGTTGAGTTATTTCCTGCATTTTTTCTACTATCCTGGCTCCCTTCTGTAGACTTAGTGGGGGGACCGATGTTGTTTTGGGCGGCACCCACTGAGGACTACTTGTTTTTACAGTAGTTCTCACGCCCAGATGTTACCCCTATTTTGCAGAGCCACAGGTTTTGGGCTGCTGCGCCTTCCGCGGATCAGGATCGAGGCAAGGGCGTCGCGAGTTAGAGCCCTACCCGCTGAGCAGAGCTAGAGGCACCCTACTGCAGGTAGTTGTTTTACTTCGAGTTTATGTACATAGTACTTAACTCGCCAGTGCGAGTGATGCTGTATTTTGGGTTCTGAACTATGTATATGAAGCTCAGTTTGTTTAGCTTTTGTTTACTCGAGCAGCTCTATACTACCGTTTGTAGTATTGTTTGATTTACAGGTACTTATGTCGCTTCGTATATAGGGAAAATTTCTTTGTATACGGCGGATTTGTCGGCGTGCCCGGGGAATGAGACATCCGGGGTGTGACAGATTAAGTTGGTATCAGAGCTTTGCTATAGGTCGTTGGGACCTAGGAAACCTAAGTTTGGCAAACCTTAGGAAAGTAAGACGCGAAGGCGAAATTTAATTGCGAAAGTCAATGATTATTTGTTCTAACTCCTCTTAGAGTAGAGTGAGTGACTGAAGGAGTTTCTGTTTTGGCCTGAGAAATTATGTTGGCTGCAGATGACATAATTTTGGAGGGAAACAGGGACCGCCTTCCAGACTTTCGTTGATTGGGTCAAGAGTGTTTGTGTTTCAACTGACCCCGATTGTTCCTTAAGCTATGTATCGTCGCCGAGGTCGACCGTCGTTGCGGGAGCGTGCCCAGTCGGCACGGGATCGTGCAGGATCTCCCGAGAGACCTGAGCAGATGGAGTAGAGTGCTCGGCAGGAGCAGAGTGACAGATCGGAGGCGAGTGCACCCCCTGTTGTAGAGCCGAGTGCGCGGCCTGAGGCTAGCGCACCCCCTGATCTGAGTGCACAGTTGGCTGCCCTCACTGAGGTGACAAGGCAGCAGGGGGAGTTGTTGCAGAGGTTGTGTGAGAGGGTGGCTCAGACACCGAGTGCTGCACCGAGAGTACCAGAGCAGACTGTTCCGCCACCGACTACTCCACCGTCAGCACCAGCCGCAGATATGCCCCCACCAGTGGAGCTTCCTGCAGTGCCAGTTGCGCCTGCTAGGGGGCCCGTACAGTTGACTGAGGCCGAGCAGGAGCGGTGGACTGAGAGGTTGGCTCGCTTTCGTCGTTTTGATCCATCGATTTACGATGGCAGATGCACTGAGGCCTGGGTTGTTGAGGGTAGGTCAGTGCGATGGAGAAGCTATTTGAGGATCTGTTCATTCCAGAGGGAGAGCAGGTACCTTTGGGAGTACACTGTTTAGCAGGTGATGCGCATGACTGGTGGCGGAGGGCGAGGCGAGACCAGGGGCTGGTGGCGGTGCAGCTGAGGTGGGATGAGTTCTATGGAATGCTGTTTGGGATGTTCTTTCCCAACAGTATGAAGCAGAAGCTCGAGGAGGATTTGAGGAGGCTTCAGCAGGGAGATCGCCCAGTGCAGGAGTACGTTCGGGAGTTTACTCGACTCCTGAACTGTGTACCATTTGCGGCCAGAGACGAGGCGCACAGGGTGTACATGTTCGAGCAGGGGCTGAGACCGGATATCTTCAGGTTGGCCTGGACGTAGAGGTCGAGGACTCTGGATGCATCTATAGAGCAGGCCTTGTGGGTGGAGCGAGGTGAGACATCGCTGCAAGAGAGGACTCAGGCCGTGAGGCAGAGTCAGGATAGGAAGCGCCCCTTTCCGGATGACGGAGGACAGTCGAGCAACAGACGTCCGGCGAGGCCTCCACGATCGCATTCTCAGGGTCGTGGGTGTTTGGGGCGTCAGCGTTCCAGGGGATCCCGTCAGTAGGGGCAGACTCAGAGAGCACCCTAGTGTGTGATCTGCGGGGGACCACACTGGCCTCGGCAGTGCGAGCAGATAGAGGGCAGATGCTACGGATGTGGTCAGCCGGGACACATGAGGGCAGCTTGTCCCCGAGCAGCATCTCCAGCACCATCATCAGCTTCAGCTCCACCAGCACCACAGCAGTCTTACGGAGCAGCACCGAGTTACCGCCAGGAGGATAGGTCGTCTGTGCCGCGGTCGAGTGAGCGGCGACAGCAGGCTCCGAGTGGCAGGGTTTATGCAGCTCAGGTGAAGGACTCTGCAGCAGCCGACCGGGTGGTGGCAGGTATCACTTTGATTTCTGGCATTAGAGTTCGTACTCTTTTTGATACCGGTGCATCGCATTCCTTTGTTAGTCGAGCATTTGCACAGTTACATGGTCTAGAGTTAGGAGGGTTGTCTCAGGCACGAGAGGTGCAGATCCCGGACCATGTTTTACAAGTTGCAGAGTGTTGTTGATCGTGTTCGGTGCAGTTGGATTCGTGGGTCATGCCCGCAGACCTGTTGGTGCTAGGGCAGCTGCAAGACTTCGACGTCGTGATCGGGATGGATTGGCTCACGCGGTACTATGCTATGATCAATTGCGGAGCGAGGACTGTGATATTCCGCGAGCCAGGCCAGGAGGAGTTCACTTTCAGAGGCTGTAGGAGCACGCTGTTTGCTACTTGGATATCTTTGGCGAGGGCTCGACAGATGCTGAGTAGTGGGTGTATTGCTTTCCTAGCGACGGTTGTGGAGGTACCTACGGCGGCGCCGGGACTCGAGGACATCCCAGTAGTTCGCTAGTTTCCGGATGTGTTTCCCCCTGAGTTGACGACGTTGCCACCGGAGAGGGAGATCGAGTTTGTGATTGATGTAGTTCCTGGAACTGCACCAATCTCAAAGGTAACTTATCGGATGGCGGCGGCAGAGCTGAGAGAGCTAAAGGCACAGCTTCAGGATTTGATGGATAGAGGGTTTGTGAGACCCAGTGTGTCGCCTTGGGGAGCGCCGGTGTTATTTGTAAAGAAGAAGGATGGTTCGCTCAGGTTATGTGTGGATTACCGGGAGCTGAATAAAGTGACCATCAAGAACAAGTATCCTCTGCCGCGCATTGATGATCTATTCGATCAGCTGCAAGGATCTTGTGTCTTTTCGAAGATTGATCTCCAGTCAGGTTACCACCAGCTGAGGGTGAGGGCCGAGGATGTTCCCAAGACGGCTTTTCGGACTCGGTACGGGCATTATGAGTTCACGGTGATGCCTTTTGGATTGACGAATGCCCCTGCCGCATTCATGGATTTGATGAACAGAGTGTTCAAGCCGTTCTTGGATAGGTTTGTGGTAGTCTTCATCGACGATATCCTGATTTACTCCCGGAGTGATGCTGAGCATGAGGAGCACTTGAGGATTGTGCTACAGCTTCTGCGCGAGAAGAAGTTGTATGCCAAGTTAAAGAAGTGCGAGTTCTGGCTACGGGAGGTTGCTTTCTTGGGCCACGTGATTTCAGCTGAGGGCGTAGCAGTGGACCCGAAGAAGATTGAGGCGATTCGAGATTGGCCTAGACCGACGACGGTGACTGAGGTACGGAGCTTCCTGGGACTGGCAGGATATTACCGTCGGTTTGTGGAAGGCTTTGCGAAGCTTTCCACACCCCTCACACGCTTGACGCGGAAGGGGATTCGTTTTGTCTGGAGCGACGACTGTCAGAGGAGCTTTGACGAGTTGAGACTGAGGTTGACGTCGGCTCCTATCCTTGCCCTTCCGGTGATGGGGGATGGATTCGTGATCTACAGTGATGCATCGCACAGTGGACTTGGTTGCGTGCTGATGCAGCATGGTAGGGTGATTGCTTATGCTTCACGGCAGTTAAAGGATTATGAGAAGAATTACCCTACGCATGACTTGGAGCTTGCCGCGGTGGTTTTTGCTTTGAAGCTCTGGCGGCATTACTTGTACGGCGAGCACTGCGAGGTCTTCACCGATCATAAAAGTCTCAAGTATCTGTTCACACAGAGGGAGCTGAACCTGAGGCAGCGCCGGTGGTTGGAGTTACTGAAGGACTATGACATTAGTATTCAGTATCATCCCGGCAGGGCGAATGTGGTGGCAGATGCGTTGAGCAGGAAGTCAGTGCAGAGCCTGAGTTTGAGGATTACTGAGCAGAGACCCCTACTCGAGGAGCTACAGCGGCTGGGACTCGAGATAGTACCCCCTGGGTCTACGGCGAGGCTGACGTCTCTAGTTTTACAGCCCACTCTGTTGGATAGGATCCGAGAGAAACAGAGTGGAGATCCGTACTTGTTGAGGATTAGAGAGCAGCTAGACAGGGGGCAGGCTGAGGGTTTTGCTTTGGACAGTTCGGGAGTACTACGGTACAGGGACCGACTGTGTGTGCCTGTGGATTCTGAGATCCGAGCAGACATTCTGAGAGAGGCTCATTGTTCTCCTTATACGGTCCACCCAAGTGGGACCAAGATGTATGAGGATCTTAAGGCACGGTTTTGGTGGCCTGGAATGAAGAGAGACATTGGCAGATTTGTGGCTCAGTGTTTGACTTGCCAACAGGTGAAGGCCGAGCATCAGGTGCCTGCTGGCAAGCTTCAGAGTCTGCCAGTGCCCGAGTGGAAGTGGGAGTACATCACTATGGACTTTGTCGTTGGATTGCCTAGAGCGCAGGGTGGCTACGACGCGATTTGGGTGATAGTGGACAGACTGACCAAGTTTGCTCACTTCCTACCGGTTCAGACTACTTGGTCCAGAGAGAGACTCGTGTAGCTATACTTGGAGGAGATCGTTAGGCTGCACGGCGTGCCCGTGTCGATTGTGTCAGACAGAGACCCGAGGTTTGTATCCCAGTTTTGGAGGAGTCTTCAGACCGCCCTGGGCACTCAGCTGCATTTTAGCACGGCGTTCTACCCACAGACAGATGGTCAGTCAGAGCGGACCATACAGACTCTAGAGGACATGCTGAGGGCATGCGTCCTAGATTTTGGAGGAGGGTGGTATCGACATGTGAGACTGGTTGAGTTTGCGTACAACAACAGCTATCAAACGAGCATTCAGATGGCTCCGTTTGAGGCGTTGTATGGACGCAGATGTCGATCCCCCTGCTTTGGAGCGATGTGGGTGAGCGGAGGACACTTGGAACGGACATTCTACTTGAGGCTGAGGAAAAGGTGAGAGTCGTCCGACGACACCTTCTGACAGCACAGAGCCGACAGAGGAGCTACGCCGATACCAGGAGACGAGACTTGGAGTTTCAGGTCGGAGATCATGTTTTTCTCAAAGTCTCGCCATCCAGAGGGATACGCCGATTTGGAGTACGTGGAAAGCTTAGTCCACGGTTTGTTGGCCCTTTCGAGGTATTGGAGCGTATCGGACCGGTTGCTTACAGGATAGCTCTACCCCCGCGACTTGCTGGCATCCACGATGTTTTCCACGTCTCAGCATTAAGGAGATACGATTTCGACCCCTCTCACGTGATTGACTTTACTCCACTCGAGATTGGTGAGGATCTGAGATACGAGGAGCGACCGTTGCGTATTCTTGCTCGGGAGACGAAAGAATTGCGCAACCGGGTCATCTCGTATGTGAAAGTGCAGTGGAGTAATCATGATGAGCGGGAGGCGACTTGGGAGTCTGAGACGGTGATGAGGGAGGCCTATCCCTATTTGTTTGATGTCTCAGCAGAGGTACGTTTCAGTTTCGCGGACGAAACGTTTTGTAAAGGGGGAGGATGTGAGATCCCAGGTGTTCAGCTGTGAAGGCTTGTCGACAGCTCTGGAAAGTGTCGGGACAAGTCCGAGTCGTGTTGGCGTCAAATATACGCAAAACGGACTCCGTGCGACGCGAGGGCAGCTTATAGCGAAGAAATCTGCAAAACAGCAGATTTCTCTGCTTGCTGTACTAGTACAACCAGCACGATGTACCGGTACAACCAGCGCGCACTGGTTTAGCTGCTCTCGGGTTGGCTCTTGTACCGGTACAGGAGCCCGTGTACCGGTACAAGGGGGTAGGTAGAGGGCTAAATGAGTAATTTTATCCCTCGTTTGTATCACCTCTTTCTCTCCCTCTATATAGTGTGGTGTAGAGCAGAGAGAGGAAGCTTTTTCTTCTTCTCCGCTCTCTCTCTAGCTGGGTTCTTGCGCACGGTGGAGCTCGGGTGGAGTTCGGATTTCATCGTCGACGTCGCGCCGCAGAGTCGTTCGAGCTCGTGTTTGACGCCGGGGTAGCGCGAGAAGGCCGGGCGAGCGGAGGTTTTCGCCGTTTTTGCTGTCGCAACGGTGCCCGGTGTTGTCGAGGTGAGTAAGTCAGCATTTCCCTAGATTTTGGACAAGTTTTTACTACTTCAACTCGGAAAAGTGTTGTTTGCTGAATGTCACCGTCGACTGTTTGTATTTTGGCTCGTTCTCGACGTAGGAGCATCGGATTGCGACGAGACTTGGTTCGTTGGACTCGGGACTTCGTGAGGAATCCACGAAGCCCTTACTTGCGGATTTTGGGGAAGGTTAGCTTGGTCGAAATCCTTCTCTTCTCTGCTGTTGTGATTTTGGACTGAATTGAGGTTTTTCGGTGTTTTTAGTTTGGAATTAGCTCGATTTCGGGACTCGGGCATTTTCAGTCGATCCAGCAGGTGGTGTCGCAGTCGAGGGGGTTCCGGGCTGCCAGGGATTAGCGTGCGAGGTGGGTTTACATCGGTTTATTCCTAAGTATAGCATTTGTCGACATGTATGAATTGTAGTTGTATATATCATGTGTAGCTCTATCTCGTTGATTATATCTTGGATAAATACGATTTGAGAACATGATTAGTAAACCTTGAATATACATGTTGGACTTGGACTTAGGAGAAAACGCGATAATGATCGGCATATGCTTAAACTGCCTGATTTAGTTCTAGGAGCTGTTATAGAATT
>NC_033621.1:9288144-9300579 GCF_001540865.1 Ananas comosus
TGAGAGATGGAGCGATAACCGCGCATCGTCAATACAAAACATAAAAGCACAATAATAACCAACGCTATCAATCCCCACTCAACGATAAACCAAATCATGCGATAAGTAAGGAAGTGTCCTTCACTACTAATGCTCCCGATGTTACGTTGTCGGCCGAACGAATTAACCTACGCCGAAGTTAGAGCCAATGCCACCGACGAACTCTAACTTTTTAGTAGTTTCATAAAACCCAATCGAAAGGACTTTCCTCACAGTCAATTAGGACCTCTGTCTCTTCACGAGCCTAAGTTCCTATAGTTCAACCGGCTAAAGTTCGCTAGCGCTCACTAAGACTCAACCCTAGGCTCTGATAAATTTAATCTGTCACGCTCCGCGGACGGGAAGGCGTCCTCCGGGTAGCGCGCCAGACCCGCCATATGTCTACACATATAAGGTCTACAAACAAAAGCGGAAGTAAAGCAATGAAGTAGTAAACAAATTAGTTATAGTGATATACTAATGGATATCAGAGAAGCGACGTAAGTTCTATCATCTAAACAGAGTAAAGAAACATAAACTAACAATAAAAGCTAGCCAATAAAGTAGAATACAATCTATCTCTCACAAGAAAGACAAAGATCCAAAAGAAGGGTGTCTACTATACATAAACGGCGGGCTACACTAACAACCTCTCACAAATAAACGACGAAGGTAGACCACCACATATCAATCGTCCTCGAAGGAAGCTAGTCGAAAGGCAAACTCCCTTCCCGCGCGTCCCTCACCTCTCCCGGCGTGGAAGGCTCTGAAAAAACATAAAAATGATGGCGTTTGAAGACTATATTTATGTTCCAAGTGGGCAATTACTGACCTCATGCTCATTGCACACTAGGCACCAAACAGAAAGGTAAGTCAAAGCAAAACTAATACGAGTCGATTGCATCTATAAAGCATTAATGAAAAATGCAAAAATATTACTTGCAATTAAACATGGCATTTATTAATGCACCAATTATTTGTCCATGAAGGATATCCTCTACTATACCACAAAATAATTCAATGGTTTGCTTAATGAATTAATGCAGGATTGATCCCTTATCATAGCAACATTGTTATTATGGAATGCAATTAATAAGCAATGTTCCTAGCATTACTACATATATGTATGTTACACCAAAGTCAATCTAGTGCTAGAAACAGTCCGCAGTAATCCAATACAACTCTCTATTTATAGTGATTATTAACACTTACCCCGCCTGTCATTTCCATTTTTCAATAATGACCTCCCAAAGGTAGTCCTTGCTTGTTGTTATGCCGCTAAGTCTCTGTTAGTAGCACGACATCCCTACTCTTGGAATGTGTCTGTCCACTCGACCTCGGTAGGCTTTCTCAATACCGCACGATGCGAATAAGTGCGTAAGGCTAACTCCGAAGTGCCGGCTGTAAGGAGTCGACTTCCTCACCAAGCATGTCGCGAATGAGCACAATGGCCAGCAGCGGAGTCAAATCTCAACGTACTCTACTCTCATGCCTTCTGCATGCGCATGGTCACTAGCAATCCACAAGATCTAGTCCAAAGTCTCAAAGTGACGCTCAACGCAACCACTTGTTTAGCGCCTCTTTATGACACTTAGCATCACAAACTAATTCATCCCGAATTCAGTATATCCATATTCCAATTAAAAACAAATACTAGCTAGGCTTCACTATTTAGGCCGGCCCGAATGCCTCTTTATGACATTGGCCCAATCTCTCAATATGTCCATAGTCCTCAAACTCTCTTCTAGGCTTTCCAAAAATCCCCTAATGTTCACAAAGTGGCAACATACTAAATGCATGAAAGCAAATCATTTTCATAATAGGGATATTTAGTTTCAGTCTCAACCGAAATGCTATATCAACCACATTGCATCAGTCTCTAACTACCATAGAGCCAAATTTTACTAATATGCAACATAGGCATTTTAAGCATTCTAAAATTCACAATAAATACATATAACAAGAATATGCAGTGCTTTTTTCAATTAAGGATACTTAAATTCATCACAATGAGATTTCTATTTGTGGCTAGTGCCAACCACCGAACCTGTCGCGGTGCATCCTTCGATTCCGCTAACGGAGTTGTCACGAGTCATCAAAATACCCCCGCCCCCATAGAAAATATTGAGCGAAGAGATCAACGGGCATTACATCAACATAAGACAAACATTAACCGATCTCAAAAATATGGATTCAAAACTCACCTCTAGTGCAAAATCTCTTCCTAAGCTCCAAAAGAGAGCTAAATCCCTTCCAATCCAACCCAAAGGAAGGCTCTAATCCAAGTGATCAAGCTCCCAAAAGCCCTAGATCAAAAAGCCCCAAAATCAACTCTAAAATCTCATCCTAGGGTTCCAACACAAGAAAACCTCAAATCCAAAGTCTAGATGGAGAGAAAGGGCTACCAACCTCTAAGAAGCTTCAATCCAAGCTCCAAGGGTGAAGATCTTCTCCTTTGCAAGCTCCAAGTCCAAGCCTTTAAGCACCAACAAGGTGGGAAGAGGAAGAAAGGCAAAGGGATGCTCCAAGCCCAAGCTAGATCCTTCTCCTCTTCTTCTCCTTCCTCTTCTTCTCCTTCTTCTCTCTCTAGCAAGGGTGTGGGGAGAGTGTAAGGAGGGAAATGAGGAGAAGAGAGGGTGGATGGGTCATATAGACCATCTATTGCCACAAAATCCCAAGAGGCCCCTCAAAAAAACCAAAATTACAACTGCCCGGTCTGGGCAGTTTTCGCCCAGAGGGACCGGTCTCTCCCCAGCAGGGATCGGTCTCTCGCTGCGAACCCGGAAAATCAACGTTTGGGAACCGGTCTCTCCCTGCGAGGGACCGGTCTCTCTCTGCGAAGGCGCGCTCGGGGACCAGTCTCGCATGCCAGGGACCGGTTGCCTCAAGGCTGCCGCAACACTGCTCACTAGGGGACCGGTCTCTCCCTTCAGGGACCGGTCCCCGAGAGTAAAAACTCTCAGGACTAAACCAAAACTCAGATTTTCGAACTTTTTAGGTCAGAAAACATCCTACAACCCTCCACCAAGTGTGGAAAAGCTCGAAATACATCCAAGCACTCGAACCTCGCCATTTGCAAAGGTCCAGTGTGTTACACCTCGCCTCAGCAACTGCTAAATTCACATGGCTCTCGCATATTTTACGTGATATTGACATTTCTCAACCTCAGCTTTTCTTACTTTGTTTCGACAACATATCTGCTTTACATCTCACAACCAATCCAGTCTTTCATGCTCGAACCAAGCATATTGAGATCGACTATCACTTTGTGCGGGAAAAGGTTGCCCTCGGTTCTATTATCACTCGTTACGTTCCATCTTCTTTACAATTTGCTGACATCTTTACCAAACCATTGACTCGGGACTCCTTTGTTGGTCTTAGGACCAAACTCGGTCTCTGGTTATCACCAATGCCCTGTTTGTGAGGGAGTATTGTAGCATCAAATTAAACCACATTGACCCAGTTCAACCAACCTACAAAATCAAAATCAATTCGGAATCAAGAGAACAACCCAACCACACCAAACGATCCAACCGCAACAAACACAACCTGATATTTTAGAATTTGTAAATTTGTTTCCTATTCTTGAAAGTATATGGTTGTAACCTCCTTTACAATATAGGAGTGAGAAGTACTCCTTTAGTTGTATAAGTTTCTCAATAGGACATTAATGAAATGTGTGGTCTACTAATTTCTTTAACTGTAATTCTCACCCCTTTATTATTTATTCTCTTTCAGATCCTACCACAGCCAATGAGACATGACACTGCGGCAAAGGTGTCGCGAAATAGATAAACCGAGTAGGCTAATCTAGTGAGAGTGTCCATTTATATATTTTGAACAATAAAATATTATAATATTTTGGGATCAAGTCATGTAAACTCTGATGAAGTGTAATTTTTGTGAAATGGTTTCAAATGGTTGTAGACTTTAAAGTTCTTTAAAGTTGAATGGTTAAAATAAATATTGTATATATTCATATCGTGTATGATTGTATAGTATATGATTCTTTAGTGTAGGTAGGAGAATCCTTGCCCGTTCAGTGGATGTATTAGACGTGCCCAAGCGGGCCCAATTGACGGTCTCGAGTGTGACATCTAATACTATAAACCACATACATTATCTTAAAATGTCATTTTTCAATCTTTAAACCTATTGTTTCTCACCTTAATTAAAAATTGTATGGATTGAGCGAAACAACAACAAGAATCATCAAAAGATTCACTCCTCAATCCTCAGCCAACTTCAAGTGCACATGCACGAGGGATTACCATAACAAGATTTAATTAACTTTATGGCCTCCGATCACGGATTCACCGGATGAAACGGAAAGAAGGAAGACGAAAGGATTTTCTTAGCTCGAAGACAACAATGGAGGAACTGGGGGTTGAACACCCTTTTTAACACCTCAAATCCAACAAATCACCAAATAAAGTCTCTCAACCTGAAACAATATTCGGGACCCCAAAATCATATTCGGGCATCTGAAACCTCATTAGCAAACGCCAACTAGATGCTTTCGGGCGCCCAAAATCTCAATTGAGCATCCAGAACTTCATTAGCAAATGTCAGCTCAGCTATTTCGGTCGCCCTGAACCTCCCTCGGGCGTCCGAAACCAGTGTAGTGAGTTACCTACTCGCCTCTTCGCACTTAGTTGCACTTATCCTCAACTATTAATTTGGGTGTTTACAGTACCTTTCGGGTGCCCTCAACTTTTCAAATGGACCACTTAATAAACTTCTGGGCATCTAGAACCTTGCCCGAAACTTCTTGGAGTTTGCATCATAGTCCGAATCCTCCAAAATCGTGTTCTCTTCTCCGCACAACAATTTCGGGTGCCCACATCAACTTTCGGGTGTCCGGAAGAGCTCTAAAATTTTAATTTCAGCTGAATTCGTTTTTCGATTATGCTTTTGCACCCGTTTAATTAGCATTAAAACAAATCCAACTCAATTCAATAATCTCCGGAAACGAGTAGTACATTCTAACCTTCAACTTAAACTCCGATCTTGCCAAATTTGCAAAGGTCTAATACTTTAAATTATAGATTAAAGATTATAGATATATTATAGGTTCTAGATAATATCATTGAGAATAATGAGTTGTTTCTTTTTTGTACTAGTAAATCAGCTAAAGAAAGTGCAGCTAATTTTTTTCTTAGGCTTCGTTCACACTATGTTGTTTATGCTTTTGAATGCGAATTAAGCTTAGTTGAAACCACCTCATTTGACATGGACTAATGGAACTGAGAGTAGCAGCACTCATGATGTGTGATTGGGTTGAATTTGTCAATGTTTGACCACCTAAATCGTAGGTGTTTTTTCTTTTCTTTTCTTTTTTTTTCATGTTTTGGTCTTATTGATGCATACAGGCTACAACACACGCACTCACTCCAAAATGAAATTCAAATTAGGGTCGCTTAGCTCAGAGTATATATAGTACCGGCCAACTAATTTAACGAATAATGGTAAACAATGTTGGTCGTTGCAATAGAAGAAATGGATTTTTTTATAAAATAATCATCTAAAATTTTGTAATTTGCAAAATAATTCTGTCAAATTTATATTTGAAAAACTAACCCACTTTTTGCCACGTAGGATTTTTTTCAAAACGTCGTGAATCGTTCACCGCATTTTGTCCCCTTTAAAAATGGTGAATCGTTAACCATATTCTGTCCCCTTTTTAAAAACGGTGAATCGTTCACTGCATTCATTAAAATTGTACCGCTTTTATGAAAAATAAGAAAGGCGGTGAATCTCTCACGGTCTTTATGAAAACGGTGAATCGTTTACCGTTTTTAAGAGAAAATTTTCATGTGGCTCTTACATGTGTAAGGACTGAGATTTTTGACAGTGCAACTAAATTCTCTGTTGATGATGTTTATGTGTGTAATTTAATTACATAAGCACTCGTCAAGTTTCAGGAGAAACTGAGCTAAAATGGAGAAGATACGCGATTTTTAGTTTTCACTTAAGTGAATAGTAACTCCGGTTTTCCGGAGAAGCCACAGGGTAGAGTTGGCTTCTGGTGCGTATCGGACTCCGTTCATATCAGTCCAATAGCTCGTTTTGATCGGTTCAGCTATTCTGGAACCAATGGCACTGACGGATTTCTGATCTGATGCACGGTTTTCGAGAAAAAGGAGTTTTACCGAAAAGAGGGTTTCCGCTCTTTGCTTTTCTGTGCATTCTAAAGCTTCTCGTACTCCGTGCTTGTGACCTGGAGTAGGGTGAAGAATGTTTCGAGTCCCTACTAGTAGTAGGGAAGTCAATTTCTTATGTGAAAGTTGGTTTATTGGGTTACACATTGGTATGTGTGCGATATTTGGATTAATTAGAGAGCGGATGGGTTCCGTTGCGAATCCGTGACCATATCTGACGAAATAAGATTGTAGTTTTGATGCCCCCGACGTGCTGAACGCAATGGTGCTGTCGGATCGAAAATC
Source organism: Ananas comosus (assembly GCF_001540865.1). NCBI lineage: Eukaryota > Viridiplantae > Streptophyta > Magnoliopsida > Poales > Bromeliaceae > Ananas > Ananas comosus. Next base: position 9,294,609 of record NC_033621.1, read on the forward strand.
CGACGAACGGATCTCTGGTAATTGCGAAGTTTTCGTTAAGAGGTCGAAGGTGGCAATTCGGAAAATTCGCGAAAGGCGCGACATTTTATGTATCGAATCGCGTGAGATCGGACGTGGAGGTATGTACGTGCAAATTGTACGCCCTGGCAGGGGCTGAGGTTTAAATATTCTGGGTTAGAGGGGTTTTCTGCAAATTGTCCTCTTGTATATAGTTAGCATCTAGGGTTTCTTTGCACGAAACCCTAGATCTAGCCGACCTTGCCTCCCAGCTGTGCCCTAACCAGCTTCAGCAGGTCCCTGCCCAACCTTGCGCGCACCCCGGCCGCCGGCAGGTGCCTCGGCCGCCGGAAAGCATGAATCCCGGCCACCCCTCCAACCTTCTCTCCCTATCATCCCTGCCGTGGAACCAACCTGGGTGACCTTAACCCTCGGGCACCACCTCTGGCAGCGGCCCCGACCTCTGCCGTCCCGCCGTGCCGGCCGCCGCCGTCCCCACGCGCCGCCGTCGCGGCCTGGGCGCCCTGCAGCCGAGCCTGACCTAGCTCAGGCCGAGCCTGGCCCCGCACCGCATCCACGAGCCGCCGTCGCCTTTGGACGACTATGCCGCCTTCCCCGGCGTCGTCACCGCCAGCCCCCGCCGATCCCGTGCTCCGCCGGCGCCGTTTTGGCCCCTGCGGCCACTTGCGGCCAAGTCGGGCCGAGCTTGGGTGATCTCTGCCTCCCCGCGCCGCCACCGTTCCCCGCCAGCCGCGCGTCCTCCCACGGCCTCCGGCGACCTCCCGCTCGCCGCCGCTCGCCATCCCGGCCATTCCCGTGGACCGCCGGCCGCCGCCTGAAGCTCCCGCAGCCGCCCAGACCCATGCGGGCCGAGGTCGGGCCCGCTCGGCTTCCAAGCGTCGCCGCCGCCCACCGACTGGAGCACCACCGCCTCCTTGAACCCCGGCGACGAACCATCGCCGCCCCGGGCTCCTCCGGCCGCCGCTTCACCGCCGCCGCCCTTGAACCCGAGAGGAACATGGCGGAATTGATCTCGGCCGCCGCACCTCCGGCCGCCTTCCGCCGCCGACCAGCTGTTGCCCCGGACCCCTCCGACCTGCCGCACCCTTCCCCGGCTAGATCGCTCGCCGTCCGACCACCGCCGGCCATGCCCTAGCTCCTCCAAGCTCCGGTAAGGCTAGTTATGTTCCAGCATAGTTGTTTAGGGTTCCGGTCACCTTTCTGGTGATCCGAGGACACTCCGATAATCCGGGAAGTGAGCATGATGATCCTTACTTCGTGCTGAACATCGTGCTCACCTCCGTCGGGGTCAACGGTTCCCCGGTTTGCGTGTTTGACGCGATTAAGTGACAGTGCGCGCTGTTTTGCTGAAGTTCACACTGCTTGTGCGCTTTCCACTGTGGTCGGCAGTGCTCCGAAAGGTGAGCACGGCCTCCGGCACGTCGAAACCTGTAAGTAGGTATCTTAGCTCGGCTGATTGACCTCTGGTTTGCGTAGACGGACCATAAAAGCCCGAAAAACACATGAAATAATGTGATTTCTTGGAATCGAAAGGGCTTTTATGCAATGTGATTTGTCGTGGCTGCTGTTGGCAGCATGGGTGAGCTGGGGGTGACCTCTGGACTGATTGTCCAAGGCCCCGGACCTTTGCGAAGACCGAAAATGTATTTCCGGTGCGTTTGTCGGCAAAATCCGCCTACGGAACGCGGTTTTGGTTCGGAATGATTCCGACGGTGCTTCGTGAGCTATTGTGTAGTCGCTGAGCCTTATTGGCTGGTCATTCGCGTCATTTCAAGAGTTCAGAAATGACGGATGAGCGACGGTGGGTTCCGGTGTCGAAATAGACACTTCCGGGAACCCGGATCCTAACAATTATCCACCAATAGTTGTTTGGTTGTGTATCCTTGTGTTTGCTGCCATGTCACACTAAAATAAGTGTTTAGTGGCAGCGAATGACTCGTGGCATGAGTCGGTGCCTCTCGGGATAGTTAGTGGGTCCCGGCGGAGTCCCGGTGCGATTTTTGGGACTTCCGGCGAGTTACGGTATTCGGTATTGGGAAACCGATCTCCGTGGGATTGTTTGTGGGTTATGCTTTTACGGTTTCTTAGCTGTGGGTTAGTCACTAACCCAGTGGACCCTCCTTAGGTCCGGTTGACGTTCTTTTGCAGTCAGAGAAGACATTGCGCGACAGTTGTACAGATTGGTACTTCGATCCGAAGTCAGCGTTACAGTGTGTGCACGCTCGGTGATATTCTTTATCCTGTTCTTCTATTGCTATTTTCGTATCTATATATTGACTTGCATCCGTTGTTTCTTTTATCTACTCCATAGGTTTCTATGCTTAGTATCATGATGAGGAGCTAGAGTAGTTTCATATGTGATATGTGCCTGATTGGTCATGGTTCTGCGTACTTTGTTCAGGTGACTATTGGTCGCGTTCGCGTATTTCGTTTCGGGTGACTGTTGAATCGTGCTTTTATCTTATATCCGATTGACCTGGTTGGTCCGGCGTTGTTGCTTATGTATTGGATTGGTCTGTTTTCTTGACTTCTGTGTTCTGATGACGTTTGGAGGTCCCTGTGACCTGAGGTAGGATTGTCGGCTGGTGCTCGGTCAGTTCTGAACTATATGAATACACCCTGTACTATCGTCGTTCTTGCGTTCGTACTTTTAGTTGACTCGGCGTTCTACATATTATCTTTATTTACTCTACCTGGTTGTTCTATGTGTAGGCATCTGTATAGGGTAAGTAGATGCATTCGTAATAACTATACTTGTGACCTGTGTGGTCGGTTCTCTATTTGCATCGGTTGACCGTTTGGTCGGTCTCGTTACTGTTCCGTAACATGACCTATCGTCGGTTCACGTGTTACTGTGAATGACCTACACGCGTATGCCAGAGGGCAGGTATTGTCAGCTGAATTCGACGCGGTTGGCCTATTGATCATATCCAGCAATTTGATCGCCATAACTCGAGTGCATTCACGTACACAGCGGGTTGATCCCCGCAGGAGGGTGTTCTTTTCCGGAAAAGTGTCGCGTACATCCGACCGTGAGACCAGCGGTGTCTTTGTGCTAGGGTAAATCCAGGTGTGAGCAGATAGTGCTTTGCCTGAGTGTCTTTAGACGACACGGCGGTTTAGATTGGGTACTTTGATTCTCGTCCGCGTTGAGCATATAGTTATTAGTAGCGGTTGTTGCATATATACTTCTAGTTCTTTCTGTACAGTTGTCTTGCTACTATAGTTTTGATATCCTTGTATGCTATGCAGTTGTACATTACAAGTAGCGGTAGTTGTGTTTTCATATTATATATTCTCGTGTGTATTATCGTTGCTACTGTATTTTACTTACCCATACTGTTGCGTTATCTCTTCTGATCACGGTGAGTACTCCTCGCCTTCTTCGGCTTGCCGTACTCACTGGGATGGGAGACCTGTTTACATGTTCTCACCTCCCCATCATTTTTCAGGTATGCGGGCGATGAGTGATGGGACGAGACGTGAGGTACGTGTGTAGCGGTCGATAGAGTCCGACCCAGGTATTTCGATTTATTGTTATCTTATTGTATTTCTGTTGATATATAGTTAGTTGGTTTATGTGGTTCAGTGATTATTTACATTCGAAAATGTGGATTTTGGATTTGTAAAATAAAAGTTTTCTACCCCGTAGTAGCGTTTTTAAAAGAATTAAAGGTTTCTGGTAGAAACAGCTTTCAAAGATTTTTTGTGATTTCTGTTTATACCTTGAATGTAAAACTGTGATGTGAATGGTGTTGATATGAATGTATAGTTATCTATATTCATCTGGTTGTGGTTGTATCCTGATTGTACTGTGATTTTGATCGACATCGCGTGCAATACAGGGGAGACTCTTGTCGTGTGCTGGAGTAGACGCTTTGAACAGTAGATTACCCTGTATTTGTTGGCGTGCATTTCTGGAGCCATACTCTGGGTCAGGATTTCAAAACAAAAAAAAAAAAAAAAAAAAAAAAATTCAGACGCTTTTCCGCTTTGTTTTAAACTAAAAAGGGACCCCGGGGCGTGACAACATGGCAAAAGAAGAATTAGTTTGGCAAATTTTTTTCATAGAATTATTTGCTCAATTAAAAAATTTTATAGGATTATTTTGAAATAAAAAGTCTGTAGAAATTGTTATTCCTATAATTGGTGTAGACACGCTGCTTCTTTCATTACTTCAGTGATCGAAGGTTTGCTACGTCTAGTACCACTTAATTACAAACCATAAATTCATATTTTAATTAATTGATAGTTGTCTGTCTCATTTTGAAAGCTTTTGTCCTCTATTATGCTACAAGTTAACGGCCAGTGTGACGCCGCGAATTTTAAATATTTTAAAATATTTTATATTTTTTATAAAATTTTATTAGCATAATTACTAATTAAATTAATTTAAATAAAATAATTTACTAATTAAATTAATTAATTTAAACAAAAGTAATTTAAAACAGTATATGTGCAATATAAATTTTTATAAGAGCTTATCAACAATTAAATAATTATTAATGATATGTGTAACTAATTGACTGATAATATAGGTATTAAATGATTAAAATAATTCAAATACAACGCAAAAGAAATTTATATATTAAAAGAAATTTTAATGATATTTAATAAAGTGATTTTATCAAAATATATGTGTTGATTGAGAACTGGGGCATAACTTACGCGATCATAACTATAGCACTCCTCCCACTATTAAAACCAATCAATAATGTGGACTGAGAAAACATTATAATAAATAGTAATTTCGAAGCCTGTGAAAGGAGTCTTTCTCTCCTATGAATAAGAAGACCACTTTATTTTCAATACTTCTACTTTCTTCATTTATTTTTTTTTTAGGAGTAGTCTACTTGTAATTATTTTCCTTTTTCCGTATTTACTATTTTTTTAGTAGTAGTTAGTAGGGTAGACTTTCCTTCGAGATTGGATGTCATAGTAGCATACCTTCTTTTGTAAAAATTTTCTGATTTTAAGCAATATATGAGTTTTTCTTCTCTTCAGTAGAACCAGAAATTTCTGTACAATCTGTACACTCGGCTGATCTAGCCGAACCGAATTTGTTGTGTTGAATCGAACTCGGTTGATCCGATCCTTCATCAACGGAATCACTTGATTTGTGGTAGGTGCAAACTTCTAGAATCATCATTCGTAGTCGTTTCATCTCCTCGCATGTTTTTCTTTGAAGGAGGATTTTTGACCGAATAAGCGGTCGGAGAATTCAGCTCGCAGCAATACGTAAGAAGAAAAATTTTATACAGACTAGTTAACAATTAGATAAGTTTATAAAACTATTAATATAATAAATTAAATAATTTAATAATATAAACAAAATTGGATTAAAAAATACTAAAAGACAGAGAGTGCAAAAGCGATATAAGGGTTGGTGTAATACAGGGCTTACGAAATCAATTAAAAACAAAGTTATTAAAATGATTTAAATAAATTAATAAAATGATGGAGATATGAAATAGTAGAGTAAATGCTAGACAAATAAAATGATGGAGATGTGAAATAGTAGGGTTGGTGTCATTTGAATGCTAGACAAATAATATCATAAAGTTATAAATTTTGAAACTTAAGAAATTCAATCATATAGTTTAGATCAACACTAACGATACCAATTATTAATTTTAGATCAACACTAGCGATACCAATTATTAATTTAGATGACACTATCTCTAGAAAGGACCTGGAAATAAGCAATTTAATTTGCTTCTAGAATTGTTCAAGTTTTCCTCTTTTGTAATTATAAAAAGCAGTTAAAAAAATGCCCATTCTAACGAATAAGATTGGGGCATCTCCATATAGCATATAAATGAGAAATAAAATGATCAGAGCCGTGCTACAAAAGAAAATACATTACAAAAAAAATAGTACATAACTACAAGACATAAATTCTTTTATGAAAAGATATGTAATATAATATAATATAATAAAACAAATTCTCTTA
>NC_033621.1:9300604-9306045 GCF_001540865.1 Ananas comosus
CGCTCGTTCTGTACGGTAAAGGGCTTGTACCAGTACAAACCGACGACCGGACCCGCTCTCTGTTATGCTCTCGATCTGCTGTAACCAGCTTGTACGTCAGAACATGTCGGGTACAAGTGCCGAAAGCAGGGGTGCTTTGGAAAATAGAAAGGAGGGTCTGTGTAAGGATGAGATTTTGTATAGCTAAACTCTCAGTTGACGGAGTTTTTTGTGTGTATTTATTACAAAACACTCGGTAAGTTTCGGCCGGAATGTTTAAAACCAATTTAGCGTTTCAGTTTCATTATAAAAGGTGAAGAGTGAATTCGATTTGGAGAGACCGGTGAGGAAGTGGCTTCTGGCTGGTACGGCTTGTTTATAGCGTTCAATAGCTGTTTGACGGTTCAGTTATTTGGAATCTGCGCTGAGTATTTTGGGGTTTTGATGCACGTGATTTGAGCATCTGATATTACGTGTTTTGTATATGTAATTGGTGAGGTGATATTTGGCTTTGGAGAGAGAGTGGATTCGGTGAATCCGTTGGTCATCGAGTGTGAACCCGAATTGTAGCTTTGTCTATTAGGTGTGATCGCCTGGTGCGATCAGTTCCAAATCCGAACGGGATTGCGGAATGCAGTTGATTAGGAATTGAGGTCCGGTTGAGGGCCAAAATGATATTTTTGCGCAATAAGTCGCGATTATTTTATGACCGTTTCGGGAACTACTGGGATCGAAGTGGAGGATGTTATGGGTTTTACAGCACTGTGAAGGACTCAGTAATAAATATGTTTGGTGGACTTATTTTGCAATTGCACCTAGGTTATTCTTATAGCTCCTAGGGTTTTTGATTCTACCCATACCTTACCAGCCCAGTACCTAGTGCCCTACTCCTTATTTCATCGCCGCCTGCGACCTCCCGCCGCGCGGCTGCAGCCCGGCCGCCTCGAAGCGCACATCTTTCTTCGTTCTTCTTTTTTCCCGTCGGGTTAGAGCCTGGCCGAGGCTGCATGCCTTGGGTCGTACGGGCGTCGTCGACCTGTCGGGGAGTTACCCCGCGGCACGACGCCGAGCCGGAGCCGCGCCGGTGTCCAGCTTACAGCTGTTCCCAGACCGGCCGGCGAGGGCAGCTTGTGCAGCTTCCTCGCGCGCCGCCGCTCGGGCCGACGGAGTCTCAGACCTCTGCATCCTTCGCCGTCCCCGTTCGCGGCCGCGCGTGGGGAGAAACCCGCGAGCCGAGTTTTTTTGCGGGCTCGGTTGTCCGCGGATGCGCGATTTCGTCGCAACGAGGTGAGCACGGTGTTCCTACTCCCACCGCCCTGGACCTTGCGCGCCGCCTTGCCGCGGAACCCCGGCGGATTCAGGTTTGCTCGGCAAGCCGAATAGGGCTTATTTTGGCGGGTTTAGTGTCTCTGAGCTTCCGAGTCTCCCCGATCTTGCGGAAGGAGACGGATGATGTAGAATTGCTGATTATGTGTACCTTAGATTCTGCCGGGGAGACCGTTTCGTGTTTCGGCGAGGGATGTCGATGTCGAGCTGTTGGTGCGTGTTTGGGTTTTGGCGTTTATCGGCGATCGAGGCTGTCTGATGACCTCCGTTGTGAGCAGGTTCGTTGGTCAGTGCTGATCATAGTCTAACTCACTTTGGATCAGCATGTGTCGATTAGCCCCCCTGTTTGGCGCGATTTCCCCTGCGCGTTTTCGCTGAACTTTGGGTTCTCCGCGTTCCACAGCGAGCGCTGTGCTCGGATCGTGAGACGGACTCCAGTACGTGAGACCTGTCCCAGTAGTGTTCTGGACTTCGGTAAGTCTGGTTTGTTATGCACGAGCCGCTTGAATCGCTCAATTCATAAATGATGAGATTTTATGTAATTAGAGGTTTTTTATGCATTGTGTAATGTGTGAGCTACCAGTGTTGGCAGGATTGGTGTTTGTGCTAAGTTGTGTTGAATGCTGGACTGATTGTCATTGATCATAGCTTCGCGAAATCGTTAGGTAGTATTCGGCGCGGCCGTAGCGTTTTTCGGCGAAATTGACGAAAGAAGCGGCGGACCCCGGCGGGTTTCGGTCGGATTCTTTCTGACGTGTTGGTTGCTTGTGTTTTGTCGTGGCCTTTTGGCTTGTGCCCATCGTATTTTGTGGTTCGGATGATGATGGTCGTGTAGCGACCGGTGGGTTTCTAGTGTCGAATAGCCTTCTGGAACCCGATTCGTGAGATTATCGGCGTAGTGTCTGAGTTGTGTTACTCTGGTTCGTGTAAGCATCAAATTGGAGTGTTTGGAGGGACGGGGTGACTCGATGGCCGGTCGGTGGTTCGGGACACTTTAGTGACGCGACGGTCCCGGTGTGGTTTTCGGTGTCGGTGAGTTACGTGTATCGGTTTTTGGGAATCGGATTCGGGGATCTGTGTGGGGGTTTGTGAGTTCGTGCTTTGGGTTAGGGTTTTGGATTCTGACTTGGGGATTTTTGTTAGGTCCGTAGACTCTGTGGTACCCGTTCGCAGCTGTAGTGACAGGTGGGTGTTCAGAGCTGGTGTCGGTGAGAGGCGTTTCCTCTTCTCTGTTTTTCCTCTTCCGTTATTAGTTATATGTCATGTGTTTGTTTATCGTTTGCTATCGTTATTTTCGTGATGAATTGGTAGTGATTGTAGAAATGTGAGCGGTTGATTTTGTATTTAGTTCTCTGGGATTGGGTCAGGCAAACAGTGACTCTTTGTCGTGGTGTGTTGATCTGGTTGAGTGCGAGGTTCGGCGTTTTTGTGCTTAGCTTCTATTTTCAGTTGCATTGTTACGCCTCGTGTTGCTTCGGCTAGGCCGGGTTTTAGCGGGTTTGTTTTTTGTTTGGAGCTGACCAGTATGGATTAGTCACTGGATTGGGGGGTATTCATGACCCGATCGGTTTGGCACGATCGGAGCCGCCCCTCCCTTTTTCCTCAGCTTCTCCCTTATCCTTTCTCGAGACTACTCCTCTCCTCGTCCCTCCTCCTCCCTCCCCCCCCCCATCCCTCCCGCCCCCTCTCGTACAAAATCCCGCTCCCAGCCCCGCGCGGCCATCCTCCCCACTTCCACCAGTTTGATACTGGTGTACTTATCCGGATAGGTTGTCTGCGGGGTACGCGCATGGATCGAGGTCAGGTTTGCGTTAAGTGACAGGCAGCGTTTGAGTGTCTGGGACGAATCGTAGCACGATTGGGTAGTTTCTTATTCATATTTGAGGCATTCTTGCATTGTTAATATTAATAGGTTAGCAGGTTTGTTTTTGTTCGTTTTATCTGTTGTAGTATGTAGCTTTTCATATCGCATTATATTTGTTATTGTATTCTTTGGTTTCGGGATTCGGGTTGTTCGTGCTCTGTCGTTACCCATGAGAAACGCATTGGTTGGGTTTTCTCCCCCATTTCCCAGGTGACATAGACGAGGAGTTGGATTTTGGGCTCGACGAGAGGACGATCTAGCTAGTCTGGTATAGCGATCGCCACCCTGGTTGTATTTCTTTCCCGCCTTTAGTAGTCATTTAAATAAACGGTTCAGTTAGATGTTTGAATGTTGTGATTTCCGTTATACATGATTAGATGATCTTATGATTGTTTGAATGAGTTCGTTTTCCTTGTATGCATGAGATTTTGGATGTTTTATTATACATGAGATTTGAGTTTTCAGATATGTGGTTTTGGATCCTTGGTTTCAGATAGGATTTATACGCTTTGCGGATTTCTACCCCTCGAGGTAGCTGGTTTTCAAAATAGAGTTTCCGTGTGGGAAACAGTTTTAAAAAGGTTTTCGAATGGTTTTATGAACGAATGAATTAGAGTTTAAAAACAAAAGCTTCCGTGTGGGGAGCACTTTTAAATAGGATGATTGTTGTACTGTGCATTGCATCATCCAGCGCCTAAGGAGTGCTTAGAGGCATGCATTATCTCTAAGGATTGTTATCTGTATGAAAATGCATATCATTAATTGGTTGTTGATTGGTAATTGTAGGTTGGGGTTGTGATCCTGTTGTATAGCTGGTACGCCGTACAAATACAAAGGAGACTCTGTCCGAGTGGACAAAGAAACTTTGTATTTGTGGCGGGTCTGTACGTCGCGTGGGCCAGGTTGAAAAAAAGAAAATGGCACGTTTTGCGCAACTCTGTTTTTAAAAGGCTTTTAAAATCGGCCCCGGAGCGTGACAGATTAAGATGGTATCAGAGAGTGAAACAACTACAACTACATTTACAAGTTTCTAACTGAACCACTGGTTAGGTTGACCTATAGGAAGACCTAAGGTATATAGGCACGCGAGTGCGGTGTATTGGGTTTGAGTCCTGGTGAGTTGGTATGTCGAGTCGATTGGTTCGCTTGACGGTGTTTTCTCTTGCAGATGCCTCGTGGTAGACCCCCTCGTCCGGGTCGTGGTGGTGGACGTGCTGGTGCAATGGCATCGGGTAGTACTCGTGTTCCTACGAGTGGGGGTGTTGGGGAGCAGTAAGGCACGGAGCCGCTGCGTGGTTGTCACGCCCCGGGACCCAGCGGAAGCCCGCCCAGCGCGTGCCCAGACCCGCCATATGTCTACAACATATAAAGCGTCTAAAAACAACAATAATAAAAGCAATAATAAAAGACATCTAGGAGTATCAGAGCATAATTAATGTTTAAATGCTACAACAAGAAATAAGGATGAAACTGTAAATTCACTAAATAAGACATAAAGTAAATACAATAGGAAATCCCAAATACAAGTGCTATAGGTAGGTACATAGGTGGTCTCTATACATGGACACAAAAGCCTCACACTCTCTCAAAATATGAAATGGAGAAGAAGCAACCACCTAGCGCAAAAGAAAACTCTCCCGGGCTAGCTACGCGACACCCTTGCCGCGATCCCGTGCCTCCGCCGGTGCCGAAGGCTCTGAAAAGGAAATATAGAAACAGGGGCATGAGAACTATTAAAAATAGCTCCCAGTGGGCAATTACTGACTTCAGTGAATGCACCACAAGGCCCAAAGCTACAATAGATGTCAGTGAATATAACAGAAGGAAAATGAAAGGCAAGTAAAAGAAATGTAACTTACTACAACATGATATCTCTACTTAGCATAAATAGCATAAGTATGAAACAACTATGCATGAAGTAAAAGTCTCCAACTATCATAATGTTCGTAATGCGAAATAGTAAGGTTCCGTTGTTTACTATTCTAGTCAATGTCCAAACAATACTCTAAGTCATCATCTGTCCACATGTCATAATGAATCCGCAAGTCAAATCTGAAAAGACCCACCCGAAGGCTGTCTATGGCCCTGAGACCCACCCGTAGGCTGTCTGGCCGGTGCCGAGCCTAATGGCCCCGTGGTAGTCATCATCCCCACCCTAGGAATGAGCCTGTCCCACGGCAATCCACTTCGGCGCCCAATCCCGCACGGCGAATATGAATCGCGATGGCCATCTCCGGAGTGCCGGCTTGTAGGGAGCGACCCTCACAAGCAT
>NC_033621.1:9306145-9363037 GCF_001540865.1 Ananas comosus
AAAAATCTAAGTAAACAAACAAAGCATCAAATTCAAATTAAAGAAGAACCTGATAAATATGGTTAATCGTTGCAAGTCGATGTGAACAATTTCTTGAGACAAAATAATTAGTATTTAGTATATCATTTCTTATTCATCCCAAATGAGTATAAGTGCAATCATTTATATAGACTATAAAATGATCTTTTATATTCTAAGATGACTTTTCATTTTCTTCTATTAATATATATGACTCTTCATATTCCAAGCTTTTTAAATAGGAAAAAAAAAAATCTATTAATTAAAAAAATAAAAAAATATTAATGAAATTTATTAATATATATGACTCTTCATATTCTAAGCTTTTAAGATGACTTTTTATTTTCTTCTATTAATATATATATCACTCTTCATATTCTAAGCTTTTTAAATGAGAAAAAATATTTAATTAATTAAAAAAATATAAAAAAATATTAATAGGATCTATTAATATATATGGCTCATATTCCAAGCTTTTTAAATGAGAAAAAAAAAATTCAATTAATTTTTAAAAAAATAATGGGACCCATACTCCCAAATTAAGGAAGTTGCATAACATTAGCTTAAGGATATGAAAATTTATAGATTTATATAGATTTAAAATAGGGAGAGGATTTATAGGAAGTTGAAAAATTACCAGGTGGGCTCCACGCTATAATGATCGAAGAGGAACCCATTCATGGAGAGTGAAAAATATAAGGTGGGCCCCATATACCCTAACATTAAGCTGCACATGCCACGTGGACAGAAGATTAAGAGGATTAATATAGGTTTATATATATATATAGAGTAGGGCTACTATACTCTTATAAGTATAGAGCCCTTCGTACTCATAAGTTGTTTTCAAAATCATTATGAGTATGAAGGGCTATGAAAAATTTCGTAATTACGAAAATTACGAAAACAACTTATGAGTACGGAAAAATTACGAAATTTATTTTGAAACTTCTAGAAAATAAATTTCGTAATTTTTCGTAATTTTTGAAAAATCTAGAGTATTTGAAACTATGAAAAATAAACATGATCTAGATATGAAAAATTATCGAAAACAACTTATGAGTACGAATATTACAGCTAATATATCTAGAGTATTTGAAACTTCTAGAAAATAAATTTCGTAATTTTTCAAAATCATTATAAAGTCCATCAAGCGGGTATAAAATGAACGGTTAAAATCGAATGACATCCTAAAAATGGATGATCGGATCCTTCAATTTAAGATCGGAGTTATTGATCTTTATTTAGGTAGTGAATAGAATTTTCTATCAAAGATTCAACCTATTCCGATTCTTTTTCACCGTTAAACTAGCAAATATCTCATACCAGCCGTTAAAAATTGTCAATTTTGTGAGCTTTTAATCGTAAGGTAAATGATATCGAAAAATTATAAAATTTGATTTCTAGAAGTTTTAAATGCTTTAGATAATGTTTAACGGTATAGATCGTCGAGTCGGAAGCTCTATCATCGAAAACAACTTATGAGTAAGAAGCCGATCGTACTCATAAGAGTATAGTAGCCGAACTATATATATATATATATATATATATATATATATATATATATATATATATATATATAGAACTAGGCTGATATACTATCGGTAGCACGGAGGCATCCGTGCTATCAAGTTGTTTTCAACGATACGGCTTCCAAATTGACGATCGGCCCTGTTAGACTTAATTTACACTATTGAAAGTATTTGGAAACTAAATTTCATAATTTTTCGGCATCATTTACCTATCAAACGAGTAGTCAAAAAATGAACGGTTGAAAATAAAAATCTCATAAAAAATAATGATAAAAGACTTGAATTTAAAATCAGAGGTATTGATCTTACTCTAAATAGTGAAAAGAATTTTCTATAAAAATTTTATCAGATTTGGATTGCTTTACACCGTTAAATTCACAAATGCATAACATCTACCATTAATTATCAATTTTGAGACCTTTTGATCACTAGCCAAATAATGTTGAAAAATTATGAAATTTCTTTTTCAAATATTTTTAATAGTGTAGATCAAGTTTAACGGGGCCGATCATCGATTTGGAAGTCGCATCATTAAAAACAACTTAGTAGCACGAAAGCCTCCGTGGTATTGATAGTATACCACCCTATATATATATTGCAGGACTGCTATGCTCTTACGAGAGCACGGAGATCTCCGTGCTTCTGAGTCGTTTTTGATGATGGGACTTCCGAATTGACGATCGGCTCCATTGGACTTGATTTAGTATATTTGAAGTTTCTAGAAAATAATTTTTGCGATTTTCTAATATCATTTACCTAGCAATCAAAAGGATTTAACATTGACGACTAAAAATAAAATCCTATAAAAGACGGTGATATAGCATTAAAAATTTCGATCAGAAATATTGATCTTGTTGTAAATAGTATAAAGAATTTTCTATCAAAATTTCATATGATTTGAATACTTCTACATCGTTAAACTTGCAAACGGTATATATCAACCATTAAATATTGTTAATTTTAAACCCCTTTGATTGCTAGGTAAATAATATCAAAAAATCGCAAAAAATATTTTCTAGAAATTTTAAATACACTAGATCAAGTTTAGCGGAGCCGATCGTCGATTCGGAAATTCTACCATCGAAAACGGCTCAGGAGTATGGAGGCCTCCGCGCTCCTAAAAGCAAAGCAGTCCTGCTCTATATATATATATATATATATATATATATATATATATATATATATATATAGAGAGAGAGAGAGAGAGAGAGAGAGAGAGAGGAGAGAGANCTCTCTCTCTCTCTCTCTCTCTCTCTATATATATATATATATATATATATATATATATTGCAGGACTGCTATGCTCTTAGGAGCACGGAGGTCTCCGTGCTTCTGAGTCGTTTTTGATGGTGGGACTTTCGAATTGACGATCGGCTCCATTGGACTTGATTTAGTATATTTGAAGTTTCTAGAAAATAATTTTTGCGATTTTCTAATATCATTACCTAGCAATCAAAAGGATTTAACATTGACGACTAAAAATAAAATCCTATAAAAGACGGTGATATAGCATTAAAATTTTTTATCAGAAATATTAATCTTGTTGTAAATAGTATAAAGAATTTTCTATCAAAATTTCATATGACTTGAATACTTCTATATCGTTAAACTTGCAAATGGTATACATCAACCATTAAATATTGTTAATTTTAAACCCCTTTGATCGCTAGGTAAATAATATCAAAAAATCGCAAAAAATATTTTCTAGAAATTTCAAATACGCTAGATCAAGTCTAGCGGAGCCGATCGTCGATTCGAAAATTTTACCATAAAAAACGGCTCAGGAGCATGGAGGCCTCCACGCTCCTAAAAGCAAAGCAGTCCTGCTCTATATATATATATATATATAGAGAGAGAGAGAGAGAGAGAGAGAGAGAGAGAGAGAGAGAGGGTGAGGCCGGTATGCTTCTGGAAGCATAGAGCCCTCCGTGCTTTTAAGTCATTTTCGATGTTGGGACTTTTGAATCGACAACAGTTTCGTTAGATTTGATCTAAAATATTTGAAATATCTAGAAAATAAATTTTGTAATTTTTCGATATTATTTTTCTAGTGATTGAAGGACATCAAAATCAATAATTTTAATAGTCATGGTGATCTGTTTGCAAATTTAACGATATAGAAATATCTAAATCATGTAAAATTTTGATAGAAAATTCTTTATACTTATATAAAATAAGATCAATATTTTTGATCTAAAATTTTAATGTAATATCAACATATTTTGTAATATTTTTAGTTTTAGCCATTGATTTTGAGTTCTTTTGATCACTAGCCAAATAATATCAAAAAATTGTATAATTATTTTTTAGGTACTTCAAATACTCTAGATTAAGTTTAATAAAACCGATCGTCAATTCAAAAATCCCAATATCAAAAACGACTTTAAAGTACGAAAGATTCCCTATTTTCAAAAGCATACCGGCCTCTCCCCTCTCTCTCTCTCTCTCTCTCTCTCTCTCTCTCTCTCTCTCTCTATATATATATATATATAGAGTGAGGCTACTATGCTATCGGAAGCACGGAGCCTTCCGTGCTTTCAGCTCGTTTTCGATGTTGCGACTTTCGAATCGTCGATCGGCTCCGTTAAACTTGATTTAGAGTATTTGGAGTACATAGAAAATAAATTTTATTATTTTTCGATATCATTTGCCTAGTGATCGAATGGGCTCAAAATCAACAAATTTCAATGGCCGTAGTGAGCCATTTACAAGTTTAACGGTGTAGAAATATCCAAATCATGTGAAATTTTGATAGAAAATTCTTTATACTATATAAAACAAGATCAATATCTTTGATTTAAAATTTTAATGTCATATTATTATATTTTGTAAGATTTTTATTTTCAGCCGTTGATTTTGAGCCCCTTCGTTCACTAGGCAAATGATATCGTAAATCATAAAATTTATTTTCTAGGTACTTTAAATACTCTAAATCAAGTTTAACGGAGCCGATCGACGATTCGAAAGTCGCAACATTGAAAACGAGCTGGAAGCACGGAAGGCTCCGTGCTTCCGATAGCATACAACCTCACTCTCTCTCTCTCTCTCTCTCTCTCTCTCTCTCTCTCTCTATATATATATATATATATATATATATATATATATACACACTAACTAGTATAGTAGCTGTGCAATGCACGTCACAAAAAATTTGTGGATAAGAAAGTAGACACTGTTTTCTTACAAGGCAAACAGTAATTATTTTTTTACTACTGATTTTTATACTATAATAATTTTTTAAAATTATGTTTTTTTCGTAGTTTCTTTAGTTGTTGTAAATTAATATTGTTAAATTAGATTTTGATTTTAAAAGAACTAATCCCCAATTAGTGTGTGCTGTCTTTAAAGTGTACTAGTTAAGGAACCGTGCTATGCAACGGGCTCTTTTACTTTCTTTACAATAATTAATAAGTAACAAAATATTTTTATTTATAAAGCAAATAACAAGATATTTTTATAATAAAACAAAATCAATATATGTAAATCCATTTTTTAAAAAATTTTTGGTATTTAGCAATCAGTCAAGACACTATTGCTGATAGGTTAAAACAATATATTCGAGTACTATCCAAGATTTTTAATTAAACCTATGAAGAAATGTTGTCGCATGAAAATAAACAGAATGCCGAGAAAGTTTACACATTTACTAAATCAAAATGATTTATTAAAATATGAAAGGAAAAAAAATTGTAACTAAAAAAAAAATTAGGCAGCCAAAGAGTTTAGTAAATTATAAGCCCATAAACGAAACAAAAGTAAATTGTAAGATTGCAAATGCATGAGCAAAAATAGAAGAGCTAAAAGACAGCAGAAAGCAAACAGTAATAGTCTGAAGTAAAAAAAAAAAAACAAAAAGCAATGCAAATATATACAGGCGATATATAGTGTAAAAGATCAGATAGATCGAGAGCAAGATCATCACAGCCAAAAAAAAAAAACTATACAAATCTAACTAGAACATCTGCAGACAATTGGAGAAAAAAAAAATTCTTTTAGGTCAGCCATGCTCATATACTTGGGAAATGGCAGCAAAGCAAGCCATCCGAATGCTGCTAGCCGTACGTATAGAACTAAACAGATTAGCCAATTCCTTGATTTGAGTCAACATAAAATGTCAGATTGTCTAAAGAGCAATTTAATCACAGCCAATAGAAGAATATATACATAGTAATTTGCACAAAGTGCACCGCTGCAGATCAAGAAGCATCAAAAAACAAAACAAATACAATAATAATCTTAATCATCTCTATCAGTACAGAGTAAGAAAAAATCCACTATGAAAACTAAGCATTTAATTGAAAATAGGAGAGCAAGTGCCATAGACTGCACACCCATTACCGAATGTAACTACAAATAGATAGTAAAATATTAGGCAAGAACAGTTAGAGCAGGTAAAAAACAGTAGACCAACAATGGCAAAAAAAGTCAAAAATCAGAGCAAAAAAAAAATCAACTCAGTGTGGCTTCTCAAAACTACATAATTATTTACCCAATTCAATAGAAAAAATATCCAATATTCTACAGCGTGAAAAAGAAAGCTACTAACAATTTCCGAAGTACACAGGCTGCGAGGATTACCAGAAAAATGGCCAACACGCCATGCCTTAGTAGAGCAATTATCGTTTTTGAAAAATTCTAGCAAAGAGGCAATTTATCAGAGGGAAAGATTAAGCAAAAAGAAAAAGGCCCAGGTAGTCAAGGTGCCTTAGACTAATCATCATTTTTTAGATATTCCAACCTTCACTATAAAGAAGCCCCAACATCACAGCCTCCACAATACCGAGAGAGTTATTTATAAACCAATGAATCTGATGAACCGGCAAACTTTAGAACCTATAATAGAGCCTTTAGAACATTTAGAACCTATTGTCTCTTTATCCATTAAATGCAATGCTTTCGGAGTGCCACTTTGCCAATCAATGCGAATCCACTCCGTTTAGGTTTCTACCATTTCCATTCCTGCCAGTCCCAGTTTGGGACTCCAGCAAAAAAAAGGAAAAAAAAACAAAAAAACAAAAAAACACCACAACAATAAACAGCAAGGAAAAAACATCAAAGCATTAGGGGGGAAAGAAGTAAAAAATCAGAGCAAAAAGAAATTAATTATTTCCACCACCTTGCCTATAGTCCGACTGATGAATCAAAAAATTTCTACAGACAGCTAGTTGTCAGAAAGGCAAGAACCTTAGCTGCCGAGTTAGAAGTTAATTATTAAGAATTATCATCAAGAAAATGATAAGACGTTACCTCAGCCAGGCAAACAGTAATTTCTTATCTTGTAAGCTACCGACGGTAGTCTTTTGACACCCAATCAACTTTAGAAGTGATGGTACCTGCATCAAAAAGCCCAAGCAATCAAATCAAACATGAACTCTGCATTATTAAAAAACAAAGCATAAATATCATAAATGATATGAACTATGCGTACCTTGTCACGTTAAATTTCAAAGAACAATCATATTATGGTGTTTCTTTGCCCAAAATTCCATCCTCGATTTAACTAAGAAAACTAAATATGTTGGCATCCAAAAACCAGACAACTAAAATTGTAGGAGAAAATGAAAATTTGTGGAAGACCTTTACCTTAATTTGCATAAAGCAAATTTCTAATGTGGTCGAAGGGCAAAGAATTTTGACTAAAAGTATAGACGGCAACAAAATAATTCTTAAAAAAGTTACAGCACATCAATTGCTGATATTAATTGATAAAGATAAGGAGATAAGAATAAGGTGATAAAAGGCTCAAACAGATTTGTTATTAATTGATGAAGCAAAGAGACGCATTCCTCTTTTCTCTTCTCATCAAAATTAAATTAGACTGAAGAATCAAAGATTGCAGTAGTTGCCATTGAGGTAATCCATGCTGCTGTGCCATTTGAAGCTCTGCATACGGATCTCTAAATAGATAAAATATAATAAAAAGGCCATAATCAGATATTTCCTAGTAAGCTAATAACCAACATCAGTCCTCCCAAACAATAGTCTCTTGAATCATCATTGCCTAATACAGAAGCGGAGGGAGGGAGTTTGACGCAAGAGATTGCAATTGCTGATATTCATCTGGGAAGAAAAACAACAGCGGCAACATGTACGGCAAGCATTCAGACATTTTTGCAAACATCTTGCCTGTACTCATTAGTGAGGCCTCAGCGTATAATACAATACAAAGAGAAGAAGAAAGGCGGAAAAGTTGAAGATGAAGAACAGTTAAAAACAAAAAACAAAAAAAAAAAGGGAACTGCATGGAAAATTATAGAGCAAATGCAATATTAAGACAAAATGAACAAGCAGATGAAGCAAAAATTTATAATTACGAACACCGAACTGCAAACAACTAACAAGCTGATGAGCAGGAACATAATTAGAAAGAGATCATTCCGTATATATTTGTTCGCTTCCCAACAGTCAAGATAAAAGGCTCTCCATCCTTCATAAAATGGGAACCTGTCATAGTAAAAGAAGTTAACGCAAAACATAAAATATGAGTAGAAAAGTTACCTCACTTGTATGATTTAACGCCTCACTTAATATACAAGACATCACAAAATTGAAAGAGCACAATGAGGCATACCACATGATCACATTTTCATGCTTACATGAAAAAAGACTTTTGTAGGAATCCCTACTTATGTAGTGAAGGAACGGTTGATTGCTATTAAAATCGAAACGGCAAAAAAATAGACCCAAAGAAAAATAATGCAGGAAACGAAAAGGAAAGAGCACACCAAGATTACGTGGTTCGGCCACCAACTTACGTCCACGGGTGAAGACGGAGCAAAGACTTTTATTAATGTCAAAGGTGGAGTACAAAGATGATCTTTCTCTGAAAATTACAAAGCATCAAATACACGCAACATGCTATGTGACAAGCGGCCAAAAAGAGAAGCCAAAATATGGGTCGCCGGAACTCCATTGCCAGCTATCTCTCACCGGACAAGCAACCTGGGCTTAATTTTGTCTATTTGTGATTACAGCATTGCCTTTTTTTTTCAGCACCAACCGGCTTCATTAACTTGGTTGCAATTTATAATGCATAGCTTCAAACATAGAGTTTGATTAGAATTCTAATCTAATTAGACTTCTAATTAAACTCTATTTATAACATATCTAATATCCATCTTATCCTAATTTAATTAGGATTTGTCTCTGATTTAGATAAATTCAAATCTAAACTGAAATCTAACAATTATGAACAATTTACGAGTCAAAAAATAGTGTTAGAAAAAGTAATAAAAATAAATCTCACTCACCTAGTGGCGATATAATGGTTTCCAAATTCACCAACTTCTTGTTCTTCACTTAATACCATGTATAAAATTATGGGTCCAAAATAAGTGTGTCATTTTACAAAAGAAGTGAAATGGTCATTTTATAAGGAAAAAGTATATATATATATATATATAGAGAGAGAGAGAGAGAGAGAGAGAGAGAGAGAAGAGTCTGGCTACTGTATTCTTATAAACAATCGCATTCGTACTCATAAGTTGTTTGCGATGATAAAGCTTCCGAATCGACGATCCAGACCGTTAAATATTATCTAGATAATTTAAAACTTCTAGAAATCAAAGTTTATAATTTTTCGATATCATTTACCTTACGATCAATAGCTCATAAAATTGACAATTTTTAACGGCCGGTATGTGATACTTGCTAGTTTAACGGTGTAAAAGAATCAGAATAGCTTGAATTTTTGATAGAAAATTATATTCATTACCTAGATAAAGATCAATAACCCCGATCTTAAATTGAATGATCCGATTATCCATTTTTAGGACGTCGTTCGATTTTGACCGTTCATTTTATATCCGCTTGATGGACTTTATAATGATTTCGAAAAATTACGAAATTTATTTTCTAGAAGTTTCAAATACTCTAGATCATGTTTAACGGTGTGAATTGTCGATTCGGAAGCCCCAACATCGAAAACAACTTATGAGTACGAAGGGCTCTATACTCATAAGAGTATAGTAGCCCT
This sequence comes from Ananas comosus, assembly GCF_001540865.1. NCBI lineage: Eukaryota > Viridiplantae > Streptophyta > Magnoliopsida > Poales > Bromeliaceae > Ananas > Ananas comosus. The sequence continues at coordinate 9,315,668 of NC_033621.1, forward strand.
ATTCATATATATATATAGAGTAGGGCTACTATACTCTTATGAGTATAGAGCCCATCGTACTCATAAGTTGTTTCCAATGATCGAGCTTTCAAATCGACGATCCACACCGTTAAATATGATCTATAGTATTTGGAACTTCTAAAAAATAAATTTCGTAATTTTTTGAAATCATAATAAAGTCCATCAAACGGGCATAAAATGAACGGTCAAAATCGAACGATGTCCTAAAAATGGATGATCGGATCCTTCAATTTAAGATTGGAGTTATTGATCTTTATCTAGGTAGTGAATAGAATTTTCTATCAAAAATTCAACCTATTCCAATTTTTTTACACCGTTAAACTAACAAATATCCCATACCGGCCGTTAAAAATTGTCGATTTTGTGAGCTTTTGATCATAAAGTAAATGATGCCGAAAAATTATGAAATTTGATTTCTGGAAGTTTTAAATACTCTAGATAACGTTTAACGGTATGGAGTCCAGCTACTATACTCTTATGAGTATGATCGCCCTTATACTCATAAGTCGTTTTCGATGAAAGAGCTTCCGAATCGACGATCATATCGTTAAACATTATCTAGAGCATTTAAAACTTCTAGAAAACAAATTTCATAATTTTTCGACATCATTTACCTTACGATCGAAAGCTCACAAAATTGACAATTTTTAACGGCCGGTATGGGATACTTGTTAGTTTAACGGTGTAAAAGAATTGGAATAAGTTGAATTTTTGATAGAAAATTCTATTCACTATCTAGATAAAGATCAATAACTCCGATCTTAAATTGAAGGATCCGATCATCCATTTTTAGGACGTCGTTCGATTTCGACCGTTCATTTTATGCCCGTTTGATAGACTTTATTATGATTTCGAAAAATTACGAAATTTATTTTTTAGAAGTTTCAAATACTCTAGATCATATTTAACGGAGTGGATCGTCGATTCGGAAGCCCCATCATTGAAAACAACTTATGAGTACGAAAGGCCCAATACTCATAAGAGTATAGTAGCCCTACTATATATATATATATATATATATATATATATATATATATATATANCCTCCTTCACCATGATGAGTAAAGGGGCATGGTCAGAGGCAGCTCTGACAAGGTGTTTGACTCTGACACCAGGGAAAAGAGATATCCAGTCAGGATTAGCAAAAGCTCTATCAAGTCTGACCCAAACCCGACTCCTTATATCTTGATTGTTGCACCAAGTGAAAGCAGGGCCTTCAAAACCCAAGTCGATAATACCAGAAGTTGAAATAAATTCACTAAAAGCTCTATTTTTGGGAGAAAAAGAGAAGGGTTTACCACCTAATTTATCATCTGGAGAGCATATGGCATTGAAGTCGCCGCAAGTGAGCCAAGGGAGGTTTAATCCCCCTATTTTCTCCAACTCTTTCCATAGCTTACGTTGTTCTGATAGCTTTACACTACTATAAACCGAAGACAACACCCATGTAGGGCCATTGTCAATGGTAATGATAGCATGTAAAGCTTGTCTGCTCCTTTGAATGCAGGTTACCAAACCCGCATCATCCCTCCAGGCCATAAGTATGCCTCCCGAACGACCCACCGCATCAATTGATTGAAAGCGCCAATTTCTACCCATTGCACGAGCAATCGATTCAGATCTAATTCCTGAAACATGGGTTTCAAGCAGAATAATCATAGCAACATTATAATTCTTGATAAAATTCCTGCATCTATTCTTGACATCCTTCTTTATCCCTCCATTATCTCTAATCAGTATGCAAATATATTTGTAAGATTCAAAGCATTAGAGATCAATAGCAAGAAGATCTCAAGAAAATAGCTACAATTAAAATTCAATGCTAGGCCATAAAATCAAATATTTTAAAATTCAGATATTCAATTCAAAGTGATCTACAGTTGAGATAAGAACTCTATTTTTCACCTTATAAAGAAGGTAGGCAGTGCAATAAAAAAAATAGCATAGCATATCTAGAATAATAATGCAGACTAATAGTTCAAGTAATCGAATTGAAAAATTAATTATGCTAGGTTAATGCAAAAGAGGTGAGAGCTAAATGTAATGGATCTCCATGTATATGGCCCTCTGCTGCTGGTCAACAAATACAAAAAACAGATGATACCATATACAAGCATTAACACAAAAATGCTTCTACTAAGTAAAGCGATGAATTCTAAAAGAAAAAAATCGCCTTAGTAAGAAATCCCCAACACTATCGAGAAGGTATTTCTGCACAATTTCCCAGATGCACTTTCCACTGACCTGCTTGCCCCTCCTCCAAAGCGGGTTCAACATAACAGCTAGCCATTCCATAACTTAGGATTAGTTACTATCAAAATTTAGATGTTTTAATTTCAAGCTTTTTTAGTGTTTTTCTTCCTTCCTCGAAGACCTTCAAACATCCAATAACTATTCTGTTATACAGTTTGGTAACTTACACCTTATCCTTGTTTTCCACTAACTTGTAAAAAATAATAGTCCCATATTTGATAGAAAAATGAATTCTGCCTTGTGTATAATGTGAGTGTTGCATCCACATATTAGGTTAAGCTTTTGAGTTGGGTTCAGGCCTACATCATTTAGTTCTTAACTATGATTAACACAGTAACTTCAATTATTTTCCTGAATATCTCTATATCGTGAATGTCCAACACGCTCACCTGTAACTACTATAGTCGATGTTTGATCAGATATTAACTCTTTCACTGAAGAGTGCAGTAATAGATTATACAAATCATCGAAGAAATCACCCAAACTATCATGTAATATTATGATGTGCAATATTATTATGAGAAATATCCTCTTCACCTTCCTTTTTTCTTAATATTTACCGGTGATGAAAGAAATTGTCACTTTTTGGTCTATTCAAAACCCCAAATTCATTTACCCACCGCTTTCTCATAAATGTTGTAATTATATTATGAGTATGTTTACTATGAGCATGTTTAGCACCAGATTTCAACTTAAATTGAATATCGATTGCAACTTATATATCTCACATATCTCTACTACTGAAGCATTAAAACCTTAAAAACTTAAATTGTCAAACTTCTACAAGTACTAGCGGGTGAGAAGCTATAAGGATATGAGTATAAACAAATTTACAGAAATTCTGGTCATTATGATGGTATCGGCGTATATTAATGATGAATAAACATTGTCTCACCCTTCATTTAAAACTGCTTTAATTTCAAACTTGCATTTTACTCTCTTGTCAAATAGGTTCAAAATTTTGAAAACCTATCAAGTTCAGATCCAAAACTTCACAAGAATGATTGGCACATAAAATGGTTTCTACATGTGAATATCTATTTAATTTGCAATCTAAATTATAGATCTAAAAGCAAAAAATTGAGACATGCTTCAACCAAACTTTAACAATGTATAATAATAACAGGCAATTGTAAAGGTAAATTGTACCTAAGCAAGCAAGAGACAGAACAATGATTCTCATAACACGATCCAATTGTGGGCTTTGTAAATGATAATTGGATTTGATTCCTATATTCTTCTTACCAGATGCTCATAAGCTAAAATGACATTTCATAATTGCAGTAATTCTCTAATAAGGTTTGCCATGTCCAAGTAGCAAGGAGAAGAAAGAAAAAGTAAGCAAAGTATCGCTATCATTATTGTCTTGGCCTTATTCCATCAATTTGGAATAAATCAGCTTACAAGTAATAAGCATACAAGGAACTATACAGATATTGCAGTACAACTCTTAAAACCTAGACATCATCTCTTCATAAATTAGCACTAGTTCCTCACTAAAGTAAAATCAGCGAAGAGACGAAAAGGCATGTCAACTAAAATTGATTGACTTGACATGCCACACCACATAACTTCCACAATGACTCCCCAATCTTTTTTTGAAGGTTCCGATTTGCTTCTGAACCTTTCAACTATTGAAATTAGACACGTAACCTTTGTATTCCGTTGCAATATTATCGTTTTCCTCAGGTTCCTTGAGTAACATGGATCGACATGCCTACCCTACTGTAGTATGAGAAGACCGGAAGTTCTTTATGTGGCAATCAAACAATGACTAAGTGAATGTTTCTGTCGAATCGGATAAGATTAAACAGAAGGTCAGGAACCCTACTTTTAAGTTGTAACAGTAGCCAAACTCAAACTTCGCTAAAAATTGAGGACCTCTGCTGAAAATATACAACCATACCTGCAGCAGCAAGTTAATTAGATCTCAAATCTCCTCCAACAAAATCAAAACTGAACCACCTGAAGCTCTGTTAACTCCAGAATATTTGAAGCCAATTCCTCCTCTCCAACCTTCCTCAACACCTCGACAGCATGCTCAACACAATCAGCTTCGACGTGAATATTCCTCTCAACAATTTTTCTTCCCAACATCGTACCTTCATTCACGTAGCCCTCTTCACACAACCTCTTCAGCAGCATAGAATACACATCTGAATCCGCCGATCCATTCTCCTCCACCACTTCTACCCAACTATACCCATCCAATATCCTCCCCTTCCTGCATAGCTCTCTTACAAGCGAATTAAAAGCCAACCCGCTCGGCTTTATACCCTTCTCTATCATCTTTCTCAGAAGCCCCTCGGCCTCGTCGAGGCTGTGGATTTTTATCAAACAGGTCACAAGCAGGCTGTAGCAGCTGTCGCTGGAAATGGTCCCGGCGCCAACCACATTCTTGATGAGGTCGTACGCGCCATCGACGCGTCCCCCGGCGCAGAGGCCGTTGAGGAGGGTGCGGATGAGGACTTGGTTGGGGAGGACGCCGCACTTCCCCATTCGGTCTAACAGAGCTAGTGCTTCTTGTAAGCGGTTGTTTTCACAGAGGCATTTGATCAAACAGGTGTAGGTCACGACGTTCGGCGCGCACACGGAGGAGGGCAGGCCCTCGTCCTGCTGCTCCATTTGGGCGAGGAGCTTCGCGGCCCCATCAGGGTCGCCGGAGGCGCAGAGGCCGTCGAGCATGGCGGTGTAGAGGACGACGGTGGGGGCGCAGCCGTGGGCGCGCAAGCGGGGGAGGAGGGCGAGGGCGGCGGGGAGGTCGCCGGCGGCGCAGAGGGCGCGGGCGGCGGCGACGAAGGAGGCGAGGTTGGGGCGGGCGCCGAGGGGGGCCATGTCGTCGAGGAGGGCGGCGGCGGCGGGGCCGCGGCGGGCGTCGGCGAGGAGGGAGAGGACGGCGTTGAAGGCGGGGGTGTCGGGGCGGCAGGCGAAGTGGGCGGGCATGCGGCGGAGGAGGNTTGACTTGGGCGGGGCCGCCAGGGACGACCCCAGGGTGAACAGCGGCAGCGACGATATCAGCGCCGCCGCCGCCGCCGCCGCTGCCTCCTTCTCCCGATCCGAGTTCGCCGCCGCCGCCGCGGAGTCGCCGTCGTCGGAGGAGGAGGAGGAGGAGGAGGAGGAGGAGAGGCGGTGGGCGACGCGGGAGGAGTAGTAGGATGAGGAGGGATGGGAATGGGAGCGGCGGGAGAGGCAGCGGAGGAGGAGGTGTATGGAGGCGGAGGCGAGGATGACGAAGGCGATAATGGCGGCGATGATGAAGATGCTCGGTGACAAATAGAGCGACGACGACGACGACGACGACGACGACGACGACGACAAGGAGCGAAGTGGTGGTGGTGGTGGTGGTGGTGGAAGTGGAGAGCAGGCGGCGGAAGGTCATTGGAATTCTGAGGAGGAGGTAGAGATGGTTAGTCCGACGGAGGACGTGCCTTGCGGCCACCAATCCGGTCCGGTTAAACCGCCGGGCGCAAAAATGGCCGTTTTCATGAAACAAGTAAAGGCAATTCTACATTTCTATTAGTCTAGGGCTGTAAAACGGGCTGTCCGGTTTAACCGGCCCGGAACGACTCCGGTCCCGGCCTTGGCCCGGCAAGACTACTGTAGCATCCGTGCCGGGCCAAGCCGACCCGGCTCTCTGGATCGTGCTCAGCCGACACTCTAAGGCCCGTCGGGCTGGCCGGTCTCGAGCCTGGGCCGTGCCGAGCCAAGAGGCCGGCCCGTGGCCTAGCGCGGTACGGCAGGAATGGGCCGTACCTGCCGGGCCAGTACGGCCCAAATATCAAAATGGCGCATAGGCCTATAAGGCTGTATCCTATAAGCCTATAATAGTGATTGGGCCCAACTTGAAGCATGCCTCTCTCTCTCCCCTAAATCCCAACGCCCAAGGGTCATGGCAGTCCCTTGGGGCGTGGGCCAATGGCCTTTGAGTCGTTGGATTTTTTTAAAAAAATTATTTTTTTGAAAAAAAATATTTAAATATAATTTTAATTTTTTAAATATTTTTCATGTAATTATATAATACAATTAATACAAAATTTATATTTTTTTGTAATTATTTTTTAAAAAAATATCAATTTCTCTTCGAATAATAAAAAATTATTAAAAAATTTAATAAAAGAGTTTTCAAAAAGTTGGGCATAATTGTATAAAGTAAAATTTATAATCAAATTTCTATTTTAAAAAAATTATCTCTTTTTCTTTAAAAAGAATTATAAATTTTTAATTTTAAAATTTTAATAATTATATATGTTTATTGATTAGAATACTATCGATCCGCCACGAAGCGCGGGACCTCCACTAGTACACCCTAAAATAGAGTAGATTGTATATTTTACGTCCACTCTATTTTAAAATTATTAATTAATTAAAAATCTACTCTATTTTAAGTTCATTAATTAACCAAAAAATATATAAAAGGAGACTTCCTAAAAAAATTTAGGGTAAACTTCAAATACCACTCTATGGTTTTGCACTTTTTCACTTACTATTGTTGACTATTATATTTCCGCCCTTACTTGTTTATCTTACTTCTTTGTTTGCCAGTGCGTGCGGCTTTCCCTCGTCGGCTGGTTGCCCTCACTGAAAAATATATTTATACGTTTCTCACCCCACTATTTTTACAGGTGTTGCTCACAGTGCGGTCGAGGCGCGGTGGAAGGACGCGGTTAGTTAGCACCTAGATAGCTCATGCCATGGATCTTAATTTATAGTTTTAGATTTTTCTTATCGCAGTACCTTATGATCTGGTTATAGTTATGTAATATAATTTGTATTTGGAGTTTAGTTACTTTTGGGTTTTCCACCTGTAGTGGACTATTTGATTCTGAATTTTGGTATTTGATTGATTAGTAGTTGTATAATTGAACTATCTTGTTCTAATTGATTATGGTTCTGTATTTGTGCTTTTACGCTGTACATGTACAAGGAAAACTCTGTCCGCATGAACAGAGAATGCCTTGCGCGTGTGGCGGGTCTGTGCACGTCTCAGGCAAGGTTTATAAAATAAAAATAAAAAAAAAATCTATACGTTTTTTCGCAACTCTGTTTTCAAATTGAATGGATTTTTCAAAAATTAGCTTTCCAAAAGGGCCCGAGACGTGACAATTATGATCTAGAACTGGAGCAATAGATTTTCTATACTTATGCATGATCGTATATCGATTATTGATCTGAGTGGTCGGTCCTTGTGAGATCCATGTTGTTAATAATATGATTGGTCGATATACCCTAGAGGGGTTTGATTGTCCGTTATTCGCCAACCGATGACTATTGATCATACTGCATTGGTCACCACAGTTCGTGAGCATTTTATGTACACCAGTGGTTTGGCATCGCAATGGTGTTCTTTCTCTGAAAAATGGTCAGACTTCCGACCCGTGACCCCAGCGGCCTACTACTAGGGTCATATACTAGGTGGAGCAAGTATGGCACTTGCTCCTTGGACCGATACAACGGTTTGGATTGGACATTTTTGGACTGTTCGTCTAGTTGATGTATTACATTTACAATAGCGGTAGTTGCATGTGTATTCTATTTACTTTCAGTTTACATTGCTAATGTAGATCCTTCTATAGTATATTTTTTGTTAACAATGGGTACTCTTGTCCTCATCGGCTTACTGTATCCACTAGGATACTCTTTATTGGTTTCTCACCCATTCTTCTTTTCAGGTGATCTGGGTGGTGGGAGTCGGGACGGTACGTAAGGCACAGTAGCTAGCGAGCGATAGAACTCCCGACGTAGTGGCATTATTTGGTTCGAGACCCTACCCCTGTCCTTCAGTTAATAATTAGAATTATTGTGGTTCAATTTGGCTTGGACTTTTGTTATGAATTTGATTTGGAATTTTAAATAATGCTGCTTTGGAAACATTGTGAATTTATGGAAAATAATTTTCTACTTCTTGTGGTAGCTTACTTTCAAAAGATAAATAATTTTCATGTAGGAAACAATTTTCAAAAAGATTTTTTCGGCTTTTGTGAATCTAGTGTTTCAAAACAAATTTTTCGAGTGGGAAACGATTTCAAATAATAGATGGATGAGCATTTCTCTGTGATAAGGACGGTTAACTGTATGCTGTGGAAAATGTATGTGTTTGATTGATCTATGTATCTTGTGAATTGTTATATACTAGTTAAGGACTCGCGCTTCGCGGCAATTCGCAATAAATAAAAAATATAAAAAGTAAAAAAATACTATTTGTATAAATATTTCTAATATTAAAGATTAGGTCAAGTCTGAGAACATAACAAAATAGATATCCATTCATTAATTACAAAAATTCAAAAAGATGCATAAGTAATAAGCAGAATAATTTTATTATATTGTCAGGGTTCGCTCTTGCTATTGCCTTGGCAATCATCTTCTGCAAACCTATGAAGTTAACATAGTAAAAAACCTAAATCAGTTTAATTGGTTAATAATTATAAAGAACTTATTAAATTGATGCAGTTGTAGTGGAATTACCTAAGACACTTTCTGCTTGGTTGATCCACATTAGAAGTGAATTTTGATTTTTCTTCAAGGAACCTGGTAAATTTTCTTTCATCCTGTTAACCCAAAATAAATTCTTCTACATGCGAAATAATGATAAGGAAAGAGGAAAACAATACCTCGAGTTGCTTATAGCGCAGAAACCAACCAATTACAGTAGGTGCGGCAAGAAGTCAAAGAAAAATATTGCATCAAGTTTCTTATAACGTAAAAATCAACTAAGGAAAATTTTCACTTATATGTATATGGAAAATCTATAATTCCACCTATGAGTCTTTTCCCCTGCGAACAAAAAACCACCCTTATTTTCTCGCAATTTTCTGCATTTTCTAGGAGTAGTCTACTTGTAATTTTACTGCCTTTTTTCTAGGAGTAATTCTCTAAAGTAGAACCCTGGAGTCTGTCTGCCCCACGAGCATCACTCCGTTGTAAACTACATATCCATCCTTGTACTTTCCATCAGTCAATCAATAGAAAGTCTTTTCGGCTCTTCAAGCTGACCAAGTCTCGTGTTGCTTTAGCCATTCGGTTCTTCTCCCGGTTTAGTTTCTGGTATGTTCTGTACATTCGGCTTATTTCAGCCGAACCAAACAGATAGTAGTGGTTTTCGAACCCGGCTGGCTCGATCCCTCGTCAGCCGAATCGCTTGATCTGTTGAAGGGCGCAAACTTCGAGGGTCACTATCCACAGCCGTTCCTCACCCCGATGCACTTCCCAAGGAGGATCTTTGACCGGGTCAAGGGTCGGAAAATTCGGCTACCAATAATTTTTGGCACACCCGGTGGGACGCATTTTAAGGTAAATTTATATTTTATATAAATTATGGCTGATGATAACGCGATGAATCTACGTAATAGGGCCGTTCCTAGAAATTCTGGGAGCGAACAGCCCAGTAATTCGGAGAATGCCGCAGAGCACCAAGCAATCTTACCTACCGAGGGTGAGACCAGTGGTCAACCTGACAAACAGGAGCCTAGTTTGGCTCAGGCGCTTGGACAAATGACTCGGGTCCTGCAAGTTTTGGACCAAAATAGCCATGCTAGTACTGCACGGATAGACGCAGTGTTGGCCGCAATCACAGCCTCTAATGAGAATATTGCTCGAATAGGGCAATTATTAACTCGTAATGAGCAACCGATAGCAGGCTTACAGGCGCTTGCGATGGCAACGGTGTTACAAAACCCCGTAACACCGGTAAATAGACAGCCCCAATACCACGGGGCTCCATATCAGGCATAATATAGACCGGCTGTTATTAATGCCAGTCAACAGCTAGAGATAGTCTGGGGGCTACCACCACCTCCACCAGTAGCAGCATACCAACCCCAAAATGTAGGGGCTAGGGGGCAGGCTCCGATTGCACAAGGAGTTAACCCCGTGGTACAAAACCTTGTTCTACCACAGGGACCGAATCCAGCACAAGCACAAGTCCCTTTGCTGGGGATTAATAATGAGATATATGCACAAATTGAAGAAGCTACCCGAAATACATTCGGAGTAGGAGCAAGGCCGGCAATGCGGCTTGTAATTAGATCACCCTACTCTGCAAATATAGACGCAGAACATCCATATCCGGCAAATTGAAAGATGCTGAAATTTTATAAGTTTTCTCGAGATGAGACCGAGAACACGGTCGAACATGTTGCATAGTTCACGGCACAATGCCGAGAAGCCGCAGCAGACCCATTTTTGAAGTTAAGATTATTCAATACATCATTAACAAAGACGGCTTTCACTTGGTACACAAGTTTGCCGGCTAATTCTGTCCGAGATTAAGACGAATTAGAAGGTAAATTTCATGAACAATTCTATAGAACTGAGCCGGAATTATTGGTTGCCGATTTAGCCCAGTTCAAACAGAGAACAGGCGAATCGGTTGATGAATATCTGAACCGATTCAAGACGGCTCAGACCCGTTATTTTGTGAGAATGCCAGAGTCGGAATTTGCCAAAATGGCATTTAACGGCTGGCATTTTAAAATTAAAGATCATTTTGAAGATAAGTTTTTTCCAAATCTCTTCGATTTGGGAATTCGAGTTGCTCAATATGAGTAATTTCGAAAGGGTAACAATGAAGATCGGCCCAGATGGAGCCGAAATAGAGAATGGAACAAGGGAAAGAAGAAAAATGTCTCTTTCCTTGAGGAGTCTTCGGTTCATGAGGAACTGAATTCGTCTGAAGAGAATGAGGATTCGGCTAATGAAGCCGAAGTATGTGCCTCAGAGATGGTGAAAAACCGTCAACCATATAAGTGCGCTTTGTTAAAACCCGCTAAATCACGCGAAGCAAAAGCGCAGGTTTCGGCGTATACTTATTCGTTTGATGTGTCAAAAACCGATCTTATCTTTGATCGGTTGTTAAAAGATGGAAGGATTCAACTACAAGAGGGTCAAACGATACCTCCCGTAGAAAAATTGAAACGTAGGAGATATTGCAAATAGCACCACTCATGGAGCCACAAAACAAATGAATGCACTGCCTTCAAGAGGCAAATTCAAAAAAAAAAAATAAACGAAGGTCAGCTCATCTTTGCCGACCATGAAAATAAAAATATGAAAAATTGATAAGAACCATTTTCCATCACAGGTCAACGTGGTGATTATGAAAGGAAAAGAAAAAACGACTGCGAAAAGGCAGATCCAAGAAGAAATAGAAGGGGTCGGCTCATTCTAGCCGACCAGGAAGATGAAAACAATAAGATTGACAAAAGTTCGTTTCCTTTTCAGGTTAACATGGTGAATGTTAAAGGAAAAGAGATTGCGGACCAGGCGACTGCAGATAACGTGGCAAATGCCAAAAAAAACCTTCGGCTTTGCATAAGGTGCAAGGCCGAAATGACAAAGAAGGATTGGGAAGCTATCATCAACGCCAAGAAAAGTGGCAATGAGTGGAATGAGTTGATGCGTTCCCCGAGGAATGGGATGACAATCCTGATGGTAAAGATCAAGAAGAGGAAGGCTCAGATGAAGCCTCCAACGGAACGGAACCGGAAGTCGATTCGGTTCAACATAAAAAGGATTTGTTGATGCAGAAAGTTCTGCATGACTACTACCACAACCGACGAGAAAACGACAGAGCCGATGGAGTTTTCCGGAGAAACCATTCGGCTCGAGGCCAAGGTTCCCTGGGTATCGGCCACACTGGCAGCATCAAGCCAAGCCGTGACCAGAACCGGAATTCGAGGGAATGACCGAGAGGGACATAAAATTCCTTGGTCGGAGACTAGTCAATGAGCTCGGCATTCAGCCCTTGCCGAGACCCTGGGAAAGAAGAGAAATACTAAAAAATTATTTGAGAACAGTGAAGGTACCGGCAAATGTGCCGGTAGATAAATGGCATGAAGTAGAAGTGAAACCATCGGCCAGATGGCAGGGGCCGATGTTAACAAAAACACAAAAGCGTCGGCAGCAAAGGATGCAAACCGAGGTGAGATAACAACATGATGAGGCAAAAGGGATAAGGTTGAATGTATGGAGACGACCTGATGAACCCCCACACCATTTCTGCCCGATGCGAAATGATCATGAGGTAGGCGGTTCATCGCCTACCCCGTGGCTAAAATCAAAGATTGAAAGGCCAATATTGGCCGAACATGAAGAAAAAATGACAAGGAGGGAGTTAGAAGACAAAATAGCCTTCCTTGAAACGATCATCAAAAGAGAAAGATGGCCTCCTAAGGAGAGAGAGGCTCGGATGGAAAGCAACTCTTCAGCCGAGACGGCCAAGGAGTCTGAGGAGAAAAAGCAGAGAGTCCAAGAAAAATCGGCTGACGAGGGATTGGCCGACGTCAACATGGTGTATACTTTGCCTCAATCTTTTAGAGCAGAGCATACAGAATACGAGAAATTCATAGAAGAAGAAGAGTTTGGGCTCACTGTGGCCCAATTACAATTAGAAGACACTAAACCATCGATGCATTGATTTTTGAGAAACCATCGGTTATGCAAACGAGGTTCTTGAGGCCATTATTCATTAGGGCCTTAATCGAAGGTTGGCCGGTAGGTCGAGTCATGGTAGATGGCGGAGCAATGGTCAATGTCATGCCCACTTCATTCTTCAAAAAGTTGGGCAAGGATGAAGATGAGTTGAAGCCCACTGACACGATCATGACCGAGCGGTCAGCAAGCTCGAGGGGTATTCACAACTAGGGGTGGAAACGAGCCGAGCTCGAGCGAGCTTATGTCAGCTCAAATTCGGCTTGAAATTAATTTTGAGCCTAAATCTAGGCTCAAGCTCGGCTTGAAATTAATTCGAGCCGAACTCGAGCGAGCCTAATTTCGAGTCGAGCCGAGCTCGAGCTCTAAACGAGCCGATTGAAATTCTCGACATAATATAATCAATAGTTTAATTTTTATAGAATATTACCTATAATTTGATACAACATGTTCAATAGTTCAAAATACAAAATAATTGTAAGAAATGTGAGCTAGGGTGACTGCCTGACTGGGTGAGGGTCAGAGAGAGAGAGAGAGAGGAAAAAAAATTAGGGATTTGGAAATTTGAATATTATCATGTTTTAGGGTTATGTGCAACAGTGAAAGTCTGAAAGAGAGAGTGTGTTATGTAAATTTAGAGTTGGGCTCAATTGCACGGTTGTATTTGTTGGGTTTATTTTATGGGCCAACATTAATGGCCCAAATTAAATTAAAGCCTATATATAATTAAAATACATTATATATATATATATATATATTTCGAGCTTTCGAGCTTTTCGAGCCTAATTCGAACGAGCCGAGTAATACTCAAGCTCGGCTTGAAATGAATTTCGAGCCTTTTATTTTGTTCAAGCTCGGCTCATTTAATTTCGAGTCGAGCTCGAGCGAGCCGAATATCGAGCCGAACACGAGTCGAACGCGAGCCGGCTCGCTCGTTTGCCAGCCCTATTCACAACCGAGATCACGATAGGTTCCAAAACTTTACAAACTGCATTCTTTGTGGTTGAAGCAGATAGTCAGTATAACCTACTACTCGGGCGGGACTGGATTCACGCGAATGAGTGCGTGCCTTCCACCCTCCACGAGAAATTATTCCAGTGGATTGGGGAGAAAGTTGAAGAAATTCGGGCGGAAGGACGGCCCCAAATGGTAGACATCAACACCGAGGAGGTCGGCCACATTAATTGGGCCGACGCGGATCCGGATCAAATTTTCTTCGTAAGAGTTACAGAAGAAGGGGTCCAGTTGATCCTCACTAGAGACGAAGGAGCTTTGGTGGCAACCGAGGAGCCACCAAAATGGTTAAAATGGAATGCAAAGGACCAAGAACCGAAGCTTTAGTGGAGCTTTGGCCAGAAGAGCCGATCGACAAGATCGGCTATATGATAAATTCGGCCCAAAAGGCCGAAGAGGTGGTGAGCAACAAGAAGGCCGAAAAGGCCAATAATGAAATGATGAAATCGGCTGCTAAAATCGATTCACAAGAGGTGATGAAACCGGCAGAAGAAGCCGATGAAGATATATCGGAGAAGCAAACAGGCGAACCAACAAGTTGAACTTAGAAGAATCGCCTATTAAAGTTGGTGAAAAGAAATTGGAAACACAGGATCCACTAATTGAGGTGAACTTAGGATCCGATTAAGACAAGCGACCGACTTACATTAGTGCTAAGCTTTCGGTTCATCAACAGGAGGAGCTGAAAGGAGTACAAAGACTGCTTCGCCTGGAGTTATGAAAAAAATGCTAGGGTTAAATCGAGAAATAGTAGAGCATAGGCTACCCATTAAAAAGGGATTCAAGCCTCATAAATAGCCGGCTCGTAGATTTGAGCCGAGTATTGTACTCCAAATTAAGAATGAAATCGAAAATCTGTTGAAGGCCGATTTTATTAGAGTGGCCCGTTATGTTGATTGGGTATCTAATATAGTTCCAATACGAAAAAAAATTGGTAAACTTAGAGTTTGTATTGATTTTAGGAACTTAAACTTAGCTACACCAAAAGATGAGTATCCAATGCCAATAGCCGATATGTTAGTAGATTCGGCTGCCGGTAATGAAATCCTATCCTTTATGGATGGACATGCTGGGTACAATCAAATTTATATTGCTTGAGGATGATGTAGCTAAAACGGCTTTTAGATGCCCGGGATCTATTGGAACCTTTGAATGGGTAGTTATGCCATTCGACTTGAAAAATGCCGGAACTACTTATCAAAGAGCAATGAATTTTATTTTTCATAATTTAATCGGCAAAATGTTGAAAGTTTATATCGACGATATAGTTGTAAAATCCAAATTACAAGCCGAACATTGGGTTGATTTAAAGCTCGCCTTTGAGAGAATGAGAAAATATAAGTTAAAGATGAATCCCTTGAAATGTGCCTTTGGAGTTTCAGCAGAAAATTTCTTAGGATTTTTGGTACATAAGAAGGGAATCAAAATCGATAAAAATAAGGCGAAGGCTACATCAGAATTGCCACATCCAAAAAGCAAAAAAGAGTTGTAAAGCTTATTGGGGAAGATCAATTATTTAAGGCCATTCATATCCAATTTGGCCGGTAGAATAGGAGTTTTCACTCCATTGCTTCGGCTGAAAAGTACAGAAGAATTTGTTTGGACGGAGGAACAACAAGGAGCATTTGAAAGTATGAAGAAATATTTATCAAATCCTCCGATTCTCATACCTCCTAAGCAAGGACAGCCGATGAAATTATACATTTCGGCTGCAGAGGAAAATCTTGGATGTTTATTAGCCCAAGAAATGAAGAAAAGGAAGAACAGACCATTTATTACTTAAGCCGACGGTTATTAGATACTGAGAAACGATACTCGGCTATTGAAAAATTGTGCCTGGCATTGTACTATGCTTGTACAAAACTAAGGTATTATATTTTACCAACTGAAGTGTCGGTAGTATGCAAAACCGATCTGGTAAAGTATATGTTAGCTAAACCCGTATTAAAGGGTCGACTTAGAAAATGGATGTTGGCTTTGTCTGAATTTTCTCTTAATTATATTCCAGCGAAAACTATTAAAGGAGAAGCAATAGCCGATTTTTTGGCTGATCATCCATGTATTGAAATTGAAGAGCCGAAACAAAATTTAGTCGGCTGTCAACCCTGGACACTTTATTTGATGGCTCAAAAATAGCCGAGTCTGCAGAAGCTGGAATAGATATACAGTCTCCTGAGGGATATTCATGTCAATTTTCTTTTGAGCTAGATTTCGGTTGCTCTAATAATCAAGCCGCATATGAGGCCTTAATAATTGGTCTTGAAATTTTACAAGTATTGAAAGTCAAATCGCTCAAAGTCATCAGTGATTCACAACTAGTAATCAAGCAAGTCAGCGGAGAGTACCGATGCGAAAGTCAAAATTTACAATGTTATTTGAGGAAAACAGTGAAACTGCTTTGCAGCTTTGGAGAAGTTGAACATTTGGCTAGAGAGAAAAATAAACAAGCGAACGAGCTAGCCCAATCGGCTTCAGGATACAGAGAGCCGAAGCAAAATTTAACAAAAATAGATAGAAGGCTTTTACATTCGGTTCATGTACGAGAACCGATCATTGCCCCTATAGAAGTAAAAGAGGATTGGAGAAAATCCGTAGTTGAATATCTAGAGGATCCTAATCAAAGGTGTGATTATAATATTCGAAGAAGAGCACTCGGCTATTGTCTATTGAATGGACAGTTTTATAAAAGAACAGCCGAAGAAGCGTTATTAAAGTGTTTAGGACCTGAAGAAGCTGTATTAGTGATGGGAGAAACACATGAAGGCTTGTGTGGAGCACATTTGGCAGGAAAAAGATTGAGATGGACAATTCGACACTTAGGATATTATTGGCCTGCTATGCATCAAGATTGCATAGAATATGTTAAGGGTTGTCAGGATTGTCAGTTTCATGGTTCGGTACAAAGAGTTCCTGCCTCGGAAATGTATGCAATCATTAAACCATGGCTTTTTAGAGGATGGGCCATGGATTTGGTTGGAGAAATTCAGGCGAATTTCTCGGATGGCCATAAATTTTTAATAGTGGCCGTTAATTATTTTACTAAGTGGGTAGAAATAAAGCCTGCTCGGTTGGTCACTCAAAAAGAAATCATCGATTTTGTTGAAGATTATATAATTCATCGTTTTGGAATTTCCGAGACAATTACAACCGATCAAGAAACAATGTTCACCGGTGGACAGTTCGTTCGGTTCATCGAATCTCGGAAGATAAGGCTACTTCATTCGTCTCCTTATTACGCTCAAGCAAATGGACAAGCCGAAGCAGCAAACAAAGTAATTATAAACCTTATGAAGCGGCATATTGGAAAATATCCAAGAAAATAGAATGAAAAACTATCTGAAGTATTATGGGCATGCCGGACTTCAGTGAAAACAGCAACCGGGATGACGCCATTCCAATTAGTATACGGCCAAGAGGCCGTAGTTCCAGCCGAAATAANAAAGTAATTATAAACCTTATGAAGCGGCATATTGGAAAATATCCAAGAAAATAGAATGAAAAACTATCTGAAGTATTATGGGCATGCCGGACTTCAGTGAAAACAGCAACCGGGATGACGCCATTCCAATTAGTATACGGCCAAGAGGCCGTAGTTCCAGCCGAAATAACAGTGCCTTTGTTAAGAGTAGAAAATCAGAAAGAACTATCGGCTGATGAATACAGTGAGTTAATGAAAGATGAAATGGATAAGCTACATGAAACTCGGTTGATGGCATTAAACCATTTGCAAGTTTATCAGAGCCGAGTACGTCATGCATATAATAAAAAGGTTAAATCTAAGTCATTTGCAGTGAGTGACTTGGTTTTAAGGCTAGTTTTCCCCATCGGTCAAAAAGACCGAGTATATGAAAAATGGTCCCCAAGTTGGGAATGACCATTTCAAATTAGCAGAGTTATAAGAGGAAATGCATATTATTTAAAAAATATAAATGGATCAGAAAAAGAAAAACCGATTAACGAAAAATATTTAAAGAAGTATTACCCATCCTTATAGAAAAATAATCAAAATCAGAGTTAAAGGATTACAAGCCGAATCAAGATAATAAATCTCTGAGTTGATTCCATTCGGCTATCAGGTTGGCTTGGGCAGTTTCGGCAGCTTTTCTTCGGCGCTTCATCAAGGGATGCATTTTGTAGAGTTGAGAGAGTTCCTCTTGAAGTTTTATCCCCTCTTTTTTCTTAGATTCCAATTGCTGTTGCAATTGAAGCCCACGCTCAGGAATATGGGCTACAGTTGATTTGGCTGCAGCCAGTTCTTCTTCAAGAGTTAAAATTCGCTGCTGCAAAGCCGATTCTTGATTTGCTAAAGTTTGATCTTCTCGGCTAACATCGGTAATAGGAGCCACTACCTTAGGTATAGTATTCTTACGATGATCAACTTGATGAAAATGTTGATCCAAAGATAAAAACTCGGCACCTAAAGATCGTTGCCGAAATAAAAAAGGAGAAAGTTGAGACGATAGAATCTCTATAAAACATTTACCAGCAGAAGAAATGTCTGATCGATCGGCCAAGTCAAGTGAAAGAGCGCACAGTCGATCAAATTGCTCTGAGTTTTGAGCCAAATATGGGAGACCTTGACTATACAATTGTAGACACTTATCAAATTGTTGTTGAGTGTCTGACGACATCACAATGATAGTTGAATCATCTGCTTCATTAGAATTTGGACTCGAAACTAAAAGAGAGTGAAGAGTTGCAGACAGAGGATCTTCTGGAATAGATGATGAAGCTTTAGGAGGCAAATGAGTCTCTGTTCGTGCTCCTTCAACGCCTTTTTTCAAAGGTGCATTCACATTTTCTCTTTCTGTTGTTGGCACTGGTGATGCTGCACTACTTGTTAGCAACTCTAGGGTATTTCTTTGAGTTGCCCTGTTCTTTTCTGCTTCTTGCCTCTTTTTGAGGCGAGCTTCACGACGAAGTTGCCTATCCATCTGCGTCTTCAAAGAAGAAGCAAAATGGATTCTTTCAGGAGAAGACTGTTTTATTGGGAGGAAAAAATAAATAAATGAAGAAACAAAAAAATTTCCTCAATCTCAATCAGTTCGTTCGAAACAGAGCTTTGCTCAGCAGCCAAAGATGATACTTCAGTTCTTTCTCTTGGAGCATCAGCCGAAGGTGTTCCTTCGGCTCTTCTTTCTAAAATTGTAATCGAAGGTATTTCTTTGGTTCTTTTCTTTAAAATTTCAGCCGAAGAAACGCCTTTGGTTTATTGGGAATACGAATACGGTCTCTTGACGACCGACTTGCGCCGCTTTGGAGGCGGCGGAGGAGTAGATTGTGTAGTTTCCGTCGGCCTTTTCTCTGAAGCTGGGACTGATGGAGAAACCGAAATTGACTGAAAAAAAGGAAGAGTAAGCATTACATATGCTAATAGGAGAAAAGTTAAAAAAAAAAGAGTCGATTACCGAAGAAGGATGGATGTCAGAGACACAATCGGAAGTCTCTTCCGATTCTTCTTTTGATACAGTGGCAGTGTCATCCGAGGGACTTTTGCTCGGATAGGGCACTGTAAATAGAAGAGAGTTAAATAAATAAGCAGGAGTTATGTCGAACAGAAAATTTTCTATGAGTAAGAGACATACAAATTGGGTGAATAGTTTTGCGGTGTGCCTGTGAGGTAGACAAATTGAAGGTAATATTGACAAAACGATCCCAATTAACGGTATAGTGAAAACCTACTATTCCTGTACAATTCGGCCTGAAACTTAATAATTTGAAAAATCACCGAAGACGATTCCCCATGGCCGAGATTCGATCAGCATCGGCTATATTTTTGGTAGGAGGACGATGAACCGCAGTATTGGCCATAAAGAGCTTGGCTAGAGCAGGGATTGGTTGTGTAAATCCGAATTGACGTGCTGCGAACTGAGGGGAGTAAACCTTCGTGCTAGGCAATAATTTCGAGCGGAATTTCAAACCAACATGCAAATCCCTTGTAGCCAAAAAAGAGTACTAGACATCTGAATGTTCGCCCGCACGGGAAGAAGCAGCTTCACCTTGAATGGCTTCATACCTAGCTAAAAACCAAGATGGGCCGGTGACACGATCAGCAAGAGGAGACCAAGAAATAAGAAAATGAGGACCTGATTCATAAAAAGCTTTGAAATATGTAATAAAATCAAGAGGGTGGCCTGATGTTAACGGCTGAGGACAGCCGAGAGCAAACCCATAAGAGTCAAAATGAGCAGCCGAGTCTAAATCTAGAGGTTCTCGGTACAATTTATGAAAATAAATTTGCAGAAACAATTGCAAAAATCAAAAAATACCACAGCCCGAGCTGATTGTTACACCATCTCGAGAAGGTAGTGGTTTAATGGAATCAAAGATTTCCCTATAGACGAAGGCAAGAAAATAAGGCCCTAGAGCTAATCTATTGCCGTTTGATAAACCAACGGCGATTGGGACAAAGTTCCGATTGATTTTTTGCGAACGAGTGCAGAAGAGATTGTGGCATAACCAATATAGGAGGAACACTGTATGTTCTTTCCTAGTGACAAGGGCAGGGGATTCGCCTGCAAACTTACGTAGAAACTTGGAGTAAGCCAAGTCATTGAGGTCAAGATAAGCCTCAAAGTCAGACACGCCATCGGGATTGTAAGCCATAGAGATGGTGACTCCATGAGGACGCAGTCCAATGATAGCGGCTACGTCAAAAAGAGTCGGAGTAAGAGGCCCCCCTCTGAAAAGAAAAACGTTGGAAACGGGGGACCAAAAACAGATAGCAGAAGCTAACAGAAGGTTATCGGCTACAGGGGGCTTCGTAGATAGCTGAATAGCTTCGTAAATCACGATCTCCTTCCAAGAATCACCATAAACAGCTTCCACTTGGTCCAACCAACCCAAGTAAGCATCTGAAACACTCGGCCAAGTTTGAAGGCTTTTTCCTGTCGAAGCCGAGGAATACCAGGAATGGAGATGAATAGATTTAGCCATTAATGGAAGACCATCATTGGAGTAAGGAAAATCATCAGGAGTTGGATCTTCAGTAAAGGAGGGACCCAAGGTTAATCTAGTGGGGTCTAAAGAGAGATATGGTTTAAGTAAAGTATAATCCAGCGAAGGACGAGTAGGTAAAGGCGGGAGCGACGCCATTACTCAAAGCAAAAAGAAAAAACTATGGAATGAAGCAGAAGCAGTGAATGAAAGAATAAAGATTAAAAGAAATTAGAGAAGACGAAGAGAAGCGAAGGATGAGTTTCGTCTGAGAAGATGATGAAGAAATAGAAAAGACAAAAGGAATGAAAAACTTAACAAGGAAGGATGAAGAGAGCCGTCGTATCGAACCGTCGCATCGAAGCGAGTTCCGAGGTCGGCTATAATGATGAATAGACGGCGGCAATTAAGATGATCTGATTAATGCCGCATATGAGAAAAAAATAGGGAAAGAGATCGGGGCCGTAAAAAAAAAAAATGGACGGCTAAGATTAAACCGTACAGAGGATCACGCCTCGGATTATGCCAAATACTCGTACAGAGAATTTGAATTTAATTAGACCGAGAACCACGCCTCGGATCGCGCTTGTTAGTGAAGCGATGGCGGGATTTCGGCAGCAGAAAAAGTGGACGGTTGAAACGAAACCGTACCAAGAGTTTGGAAAGTAATCGCACCTCGGATTACGCCAGCTACTAAAGCGTTACTTTGAAAGCTGCCGATGGGGCAATTGTTGAGCCTATTAGGCACGGACAGGTGGTACGCCGGTGTTCCCTTCAAAGGCATCAATCTGACCGTGCACCAGGAGCACCAGAAAAGTTTTAAAAAAAATCGTTGCGTCAATTGAAAGAAGTTACAGTAACCGCAAGCAGTTGCATACGGTTCCGATCGGCTGGAGGTGGTCCGGGATATTAGGAGATAATAGCTGATCGTGTAAGAGCAATAACTAATCAAGGGGCGATCTATAAATAGGGTAATAACGCCCTAAAAAAGGGTCTTTTTCCCTGCCGCCCTAAAAAAGGGTCTTTTTCCCTGCGAACAAAAGACCACCCTTATTTTCTCGCAATTTTCTATATTTTCTAGGAGTAGTCTACTTGTAGTTTTACTGCCTTTTTTCTAGGAGTAATTCGCTAAAGTAGAACCCTGGAGTCTGTCTGCCCCATGGGCATCACTCCGTTGTAAACTACATATCCGTCCTTGTACTTCCCATCAGTCAATCAATAAAAAGTCTTTTCGGCTCTTCAAGCCGACCAAGTCTCGTGCTGCTTTAGCCATTCGGCTCTTCTCCCGGTTTAGTTTCTGGCCTGTTTTGTACATTCGGCTCATTCTAGCCGAACAAACAGATAGTAGTGGTTTTCGAACCCGGCTTGCTCGATCCCTCGTCAGCCGAATCGCTTGATCTGTCGAAGGGCGCAAACTTCGAGGGTCACTATGCGCAGCCGTTCCTCACCCCGACGCACTTCCCGAGGAAGATCTTTAACCGGGTCAAGAGTCAGAAAATTCGGCTACCAACAAAGGCAAACCCTTAACCATTTTGCACCTTTCTCCTTGGTAAACTGTTAAAACAACAGCAAACAAAGAAGATGGAAAAACTCGCATTAAAGAGTAGAAGAACTCGCATTAAAGAGTAGAAGAAAATCTAAACTGGTCATTTCTTCAAATTTAGAGCAAATTCCAAAGGCCGCTATATAGACAATCTATACAATCTATACAATCTATACAATTACATTAAAGGGCAAACCCTTAACCATATTGCACCTTTCTCCTTGGTAAATTGTTAAAACAATAACAAACAAAGAAGATGGAAAAACTCGCATTAAAGAGTAGAAGAAAAACAACAGCAAAGAAAGTCGATGGAAAAAATATAAGGGAATAAGTAGACAAATCGAGGCATCACAAAAATTTCACCCAAAACCAAATTGTAAAACCCAGGTAAAAGCAAGAAAATATTAATAGCAACTCGGTAACTAATAGCTGCAGGTTGCAGGGATTGCCGCGAGACCGCAGTGACTGCCCTGACGTAATTCGAACTGCCATGCCATTGCAGGCAAATTCAGCATTCGAAAACAAATTCAGCAGAGAAGCTAACTCTCATAAACTGTCCAACAGCAAATAGAGAAAAATCTGAATAAAAAATATAAGAGTATAAGCAGGAAAACCGAGAGATTGCAAAAATCTCATTTTTAAAAAATTCCAAAACCCAAGCCATAAACAAAGCAACCATCATGCATCCAACCATCCAAGCAACATGGAAATCCAAACGCCAGACAACATGAGAAGAGAATAGGAAATAGCTGAAGAAACCATCAGAAGACCAGACCTCCGCTATGCGGGCAATCACAGCATGAAGAATAACAGAGATAGGAACCTAGCTACTTTGCAAGTATAAACCAGTGTGAGAACAAAGCAAAAGAAGAGAGAGAAGAGGGAAAGCAAGGCGCCGCGGCCAAGCAGCGTAGTATCCTGTTACAACACCCACGCCGCGCAATGATGGGGAGTCATACGGCATCGAGGTTCACCCATCTCCGGGAAGCGACGGCCCCGCGGCGAGCATTACATGCCCAAATCTGCACTAGAGAAGGGCAGATTTGGGGAGATCTACCAGATATGCACTAGAGAAGGGGAGAAGTCAATCTCCGGCCGAATGGCATTTAATGCCCAGATCCGGGGTAGATAGGGGTGTGGTGCAGTCCGGACCTATCTTGTGAGAACTGAGAATTTGGCTGTATAGCTAAACTCTTTGTTGACGATATTGTTGTGTGTAATTAATTACATAAGCACTCATCAAGTTTCAAGAGAAAACAAGTTAGGAAGGAGAAGTTACGTGACCTTTAGTAATCATTTAAAGTGAATAGTAACCGGGTTTTTCGCAGAGGCCAATGAGTATAGATGGCTTCGGGTGTGTATTGGACTCCGTTTATAGTGATCCAATAGCTCGTTTTCAATGGTTCGACTGTCTTGGACCTAATGGCACTGACGGATTTGGATTTTGATGCATGATTTTTTAGAAAAAGGGTTTTTGGATTTACACACACACACACACACACACACACACACACACACACACACACACACAAAAACTAAAACCAATACGATGCAAAAATGAAAAAAAAAAATCAGTAGAAGATGCATGAGANATATATATATATATATATATATATATATATATATATGTGTTGTTTTTGGAAAATTGGAGAGTGGATGAGTTTCGTCGCAAATCGGCGACCACATCAAGCGAAACAAAATCATGAGTTCGATGCTCCGGTCGTGCTGAACGCGCTGGCGCAGTCCGTTTGCAAATCCGACTGACGGATCTCCCAAAAAATCAAAATGTTCGCAAAGGGGTCGAATTTTGGCAAAACGAAAAATTCGCAAAACACCCTATATTTTATGTACCGTTTTGCGTGAAATCGGGCGTGGAGGTATATCCACCAGATTTACTCACGCTGTGAGGGACTCAGCTGAAAATATTGATCTTTGTTCGGCTAATTGCAAGTTGTCACCTTATATATATTGAACTAACTAAGGTTTTCATGGAGAAAAACCCTAGCCCTAGCTCCAGCTAACTCCCAGCCGCCCCTTTTCCATCACCCTCGTGTGTCGCGCGCTCCCCGGTCGCCTCCGGTCGACCAACCACCTCCTCAGCCACCATCTCCCTCTCACATTGCCACTAACTCATCTTTCTCTCTGCTCGAGAGCTTGGCAGGTGATCCCTCACCCTTGGGCTCTCCTCCGGTGACCCCCCAGACCTCCAGCAACCTCTTCCGGCCCGCCACAGCCGCCCCCGAGCTTCGCCGCCGTGAATCCTACAGCATACAGCCAGCTCGGGCTGGTGCGGCCGAGCCTAGCCACGCTACTTTCTCGGCCACTAGCCGCCGCCTCCGCCTCCTTCTCTCGGCTCCTTAGGATGGCCGCCCCCCTCCCCCGCTTGCTCCGGCCATCGCCGTGGCCGGAGAGGCGAGCTAAACCGAGGTGTGGCGGTGCGGGCTCAGTTTCTTCCCGCGTCGCCACCGTCGCCTCCCGCCGTCGGCTAGCGTGAATGCCAGCTTCCCCTGGTGGGCCGCACCCGGTCGCCACCGGCGCCCAGTCGCCGGAGCCCCCTACCGGCCGGACTTGAGCCAAGCTATCCCTTGACCCGTGCGGCTAGGGCATCACTGCTCGCTGCCCGCTGCCGCCGCCGCCTTATGCCGCCGGCCGACGCACACCCCGACCTTCTCCTGTTGGCCGCACTTACCCGGCCGCCGCCAGCCGTGCCCTAGCTTCCTATGGCCCGGTAAGCTTTTATTAAGCTGTTTGTGCACTACTCTAGGTTGTCTCCACTGTTTCGGCCACCCGAGGCTGTTTCGATGCCTTCGGAGGTGAGCACGGTGATCGTCGGTCAGTGCTTATCACAGTGCTCACCACATTTGGAGTCAACGAACCCCAGATTGGGGAATTAGATGCGTTTTAGTTTCAATGCGCAGTGTTCGCTGAACTTCGAGTTGCTACCGCGCCTCCCACAGTGGACGGTTGTGCTCCGAATCATGAGCACGGCCTCCGGCATGTCAAGACCTGTCAGCACGTGTCTCGGCTGATCTCGAAAGCCTTCGGTTTGCGATATCGAGCCAAAAAACTCTGTAAATCTCATAAAATAATATGATTCTACGTATTAGTGGGGACTTTTATGTAATTGTGCACTTCGTGGCTGCTGTGGGCAGTATGTGTGGGCTGCAGGTGATCTCTGGACTGATTTTCCAAGGTCTGATGCCCTTCACGAAAATCTAATATTGATTTCAGTGCGTTTTTCGGCGAAATTTACCGGCAAAACGCGATTTCGGTTCGAATTTCATCCGACGGTGCCAGAATGCCCTGTGTTTGGCCGCTGAGCCTTATTGGCTGGTTTCTTATGTCATTTCGAGGGTTTGGAGACGAGGGGTGAGCGACAATGGGTTCCGGTGTCGAAATTGACACTTTTGAAAATTCGGATCGGAACGGTTGTCCGATGATAATCATTACGATGTGAGTTTATATATTTGCTGCCAAGACACCTTTATTATGGTGTTGTGTGGTAGCGGGTGACTCGTGACGCTAGTCGGTAAGTCCCGGGACACTTCGTGGTTCCCGGCGGAGTCCCAGTGCGATTTTCAGGATTCCCGGCGAGTTACGTTAATTAGTTTTGGGAAACCAATCCCCGTGGGATTATTTGTGGGGTTTTGGATTTAGTATTCATTGTTTGTGGGTTAGATACTAACCCGGTGGACCCTCCGTGTAAGGACTGAGATTTTTACAGTGCTACTAAACTCTCTGTTGATGATGTTTATGTGTGTAATTTAATTACATAAGCACTCGTCAAGTTTCAGAAGAAAATGAGCTAAAATGGAGAAGATACGCGATTTTTAGTTTTCACTTAAGTGAATAGTAACTCCGGTTTTCCGGAAAAGCCACGGAGTAGAGTTGGCTTCTGGTGCGTATCGGACTCCGTTCATAGCAGTCCAATAGCTCGTTTCGATCGGTTTAGCTGTTCTAGAACTAATGGCGCTGACGGATTCTGAGTTTGATGCACGGATTTCGAGAAAATCCAATAAAATGTGTTTTATATGTAATTGTGCGTGATGTTTGGCCTTTTGGAGAGAGAGTGGATTTCGTCGCAAATCCGCGACCGTTTGAGGTGAAACGAAATCGTAGCTTTGTTGTCTCCGAGGTGCTGATCGCACTGGTGCGATCCGTTCGCAAATCCGACGGACGGATCTGCGGAGATCGCACGTTGATCGAGGAGAGGTCGGTGAGGGCAAATTGGTATTTTTGCGAAAGTCGCGATATTTTATGTACCGTTTTGTGTGAGATCGCACGTGGAGGGGTATTCACGCATTTTACTCAGGCTGGGAGGGACTTAGCTTGAAATAGTAAGTCTAGGTGGACTTTCTTGCAATTTTGCGCCTTACTTATATTGTTTTCTAGGCGTAACTAGCGGTGTCGAGCTCACGTAAAGTGCATGTGGTCGCCCAACTAGGGGGCGTCCTCCCACAAGAAAAGGCCTTTTCACCAGCATGTAAGCTGGGCACTCGGGTCGCCACAAGAGAAACACGATCCCAATGTACGGTCCACACTCGTCTATCACCGAAAACGGACTCCAGGAATCTGGCTGTGCCGCCAAATCTAACCCATGAAAACCTGAAGAGCAGGCCAACTGCGTATATCAATATCATCGCCAACAACGTATATATGAAGATCAAGAAAGAAATGTCAACAGAACGATGATATCAAAACTATGGGTCCATACGAACATCAACATGTAATGTCATCGCCATCAACACAAAGGTATATATATATAGAGCAAGTAAGTAATAGCAACGATGACATAAAATGAATGGGTATGACAACCAATAGAGAAGGACTAGGCCACTCATGAGGAGCGGAAGAAGCCGAACGCCATGGGTGACCCTCCCCTCTGTACAAATGTATAAGAGTGGAGGGGGTGATAAAGAGTCCATAGCGCCCGCAACTCATCACCCTGCTCTGCACTCCATGCACACATCGCCAGCTATCTCGAAGGCTGGGTCCAATAAAGCTAAATCGATAATGGGAAAAATAAAGACACCTATAAATATCGAATCAGCCAGATGTACCAAGTCAAAACAAAATAATTAACTTATAGACTCAAAAGTCAACCAAAACCTTACATTATTTCCTTAACACTAAAGAACTTTATTTTGCAAAAGATGGGGAGCACCATCGCAAAGAATTTCTTATTTCCAAAGGCACATCCCTTGTCAAAAGTTTTCTTAAAAGCACTAAAAGATAAATTTGTGACTTACATTTTGACACTACACTTACTACATACATACTTACGTATCAATAGGAATATAAGTAAACCAACACCAACATAGGACCAACATGACACATAAACTAGCTGCGGCACGTTTATATCCCCACTGAGACAGGCACACTTGTCACCTAAGGGACATAAACACCGCCTAGACCGTATGGGACCCCAGTCCAAAAGTTTTTTTTTTTTAAAGTCAGCGAAAGGCGAAACAAAATTTGACTTTTCCCTGGGGCCCCGCACTGTACTCGGGTTAGTCCGAGAGTATTCGATATTAGTTTCTTTTACCCAGATTGACCAGATTATTGGATTCGAGTGCCCGGGAACCTTGTTAGATTACGTTTATATCTTTAGACCCAGGTGGCAATTGGCGCTGCCGTGAGCTGTCAGGCTTTTTCAGATGTGTGATGACATTTTTTTTATTGGAGCCGTAGGATCGTGCTCGCATTTGAATAGGATGTGATTAGACCCATAGGTAGCGTATGATTGTCACTGCTATGTTTTCTTGGTGTCGAGGATTTTTATTTAGACTATTAAAAGTCTTTAATGTCACATCCTAGATATACAAAAGAGGATTCAGTTAAAGTTCAGGTTATACATTTTAATATGATGGTCGAATTGAGGTTAAAGTCTAAAATTGAGATTAGTTACTTAAGCTCATGATCGTTCTTTTATTTGTTTACTATGTATAGCTGCTATATTTTTGAATCCTCCATAAGGCCGCTAAAGCCATTTGAAGTTGGGTGGAGCTTTGCTATTAGGTTGATGCCGTTCATCAGCTTTTCTCTCCTTTGGTACGCGAGCGGATCGGAGGGTGCCGCGTTGGCGCGTGCGTGCGAGCTTGCCGGGAGGCCTAGCTACAGCTGTTGGAGGGTTCGAGCTAGGCGCTGGAGCTGTTGCGTACTGAGGAGGTCGATCTCTCTCTCTCCTTTTCCTCTTCTTACATTCAATACTCCTCGGGATCCTAGATAGATCTAACATAGTTTGTGGATCTCCCCCCACTTATCCACTTTGCCGGTTTTTGGTGTTTAGAGTTACACTATTTTCATTTACGCCTTTTATTTTTAGTGTGGCTCTAAATATACCTTTTTGAGGTTGAACCTCATTTTTAGGTGCCCTGGTTGTGCGCTTTTTTATTAAGTGATTCTCTTTTCTGATGTTCCACTATTGGCTGAGGTGCCTGAGCTGGGGAGAATTGGAGGATACTTAGAGCGCGTTAGGAGGCTCAACAGGTACGGGGATGCAAGCTTAGGTGCTTGCGGAGCGAGTGCAGGCTTAGGTGCTTACGGTGAGCTTAGGTGCTCGTGTGCTAGGCTTAGGTGCTAGGCGGAAGCTAGTGCGGCTTAGGTGCTGCGGCATGTATTTCTTGTAGTATTAATACCACTAGGAAGCGAATCTCATAACTACTTTTGATCTCCTAATAGAGGTTCGTTTCAAATCTAGTTAAGCTGTATATCTATACTTTAAAATTATGAAGCTTAACTGGATTTTTTCCGATTAAACATCTTTTATCCAAAACTTGCTTTAGGATCGGAAATCCAAGAGTTTGTATATAAAAGCACTACAAGTACTCAATCTCTTGGGATTATAGAATAAATATCTGGAATTTTAGTTAATCTCAGAATCTTTCAAAAGTGTAAAAATGTGACGTATGACCATGATTTTATTCAACAATGGCCAATGTTGTTCTGCTGTGTCTTTTGAAGACTTGTAACTATTGGCCAATGTTTCAGTTACGACATGGCCTTGGTTCAGACATGGTCATGAGAAAGTTACGACATGGCCATGTGACACGTCAAAAGTCTAAAACGTGATAAAGCCCAAAGTGTTTCAAGGCTTCGTGAAAGATTAGGTGATTTGAAACTAAAAGTACTAAGATTATAGATATTGATTCATACTTAGTGGTATTGTACTTATTTTTTGAATGAACTGGTAGCACTAAGTATAGCACTCGATAAAGACTAAAGAAGCTTCAGAACCTAAGAAGCTAGAAACTGTTATACGTGGCTAGGGAGTTCTGAGGCTGAGTTAAGTGCTTTGAACGGTTATGTTTTATGAATTGTTAGAGGGGGAAACCGTTAAAGCACTATTTTGAGTTTTTAATGTAGTATTTTCTTTTTGTTTCAAGTTAACAGTAGTGGTTTTATAACTTGAGGAGCGCACATTAGGTTTATGTTATACTTTAAGTTTTAATGTAATTTTGAGGATTTTCTCTGAGATACTGAATCTGTGTTGATCCTCAGAACTTCAGAACTAAAGGACCTTTTGTTTAATAGGTTTTGCTATATTTTTTTTATAATCTATAAGAATGTAAGTTCAAGAAGAGAAGAAGAGGGGGAAACTAGAAGTTTTTGAAGAGGTAGAAACGAGTTATGGACAGGCGTATACAAGAGGGGGAAAAACAGTTTTTAACGGTTTCGTCTCGTCTGACTCTCTTTTGTATGATCTTTTGTGTTTTCATCAGTACAGTATCAATGTTGGGATTTCTTTTACGTTTCTATTTGTTTCGTTTCTATGCGTTATTATTTGATTTTGTAGCAGGATTATATTTTTCTTCTATTTCTGTTTGATTCGAGCTTCTGCTTTAGTCAGCCACAGGAGTAGTAGTAGTAGGAGAGGTCGAGATAGAGGAGGTTGTAGTCCACGTGACCATCGGCCACCTTAGGAGATTGGTTACGTTCATTCTAAAAAGTATTTTTCAATTGTACATTAGGGCTTTAAGATATATATAGTACCATGTCTAGTATCTCGTCGTTTTTTATTACGTAATATAGTACTAGATTCACAAGATCTTCGCTCTTATGTACATATATTTGACTTAGTGTCGTTTTTTAACGTTGTTTTTTCTAAGTTTTGTCTCTAGCTCGAAGCAGAGCCTCAAGCAAGCTTTTTGATGTTTTTATTCTTCTTTAGTTGTTTAGGCTCGTTTTATGAATGTTTAGTTACTACCTTTACGCACCTAGACCTCCTCTTCTAGCGGACCTTTGAAATCTCTCTCTTTCTTTTGTTAAACTATTTCAAAACCCCTTCTTTTGTTGAGTATTGGCCAATAGTTTTGGCAACAGATGTCATGACCATGGTCATATGCCCTAAACCATGTCCGTGTCCAACGTTCTTAAGTTTTTAAAACGGAGTTTTTAAGAAATTTTAATTTAATTAAAGTATTTATAATTTCTAACATGAGGTTTTTAGTCATATTACTTATATCTTATAATGTTCTAAAGAATTAAGTAGCTTTGCAGTTTTAATATAATAGTTTTTATTAGATTACTAAGTTTTGGTAGTTCTACATTGCCAAGTACTTTTTACTGAAAAGTTTTAAGTCGTTTTAACTATAGTTAAACAGCGTTTAGCAAGTTTTATCTATAAATTGATTATTTTGTGGCCCCCATCGAGAAACTCGTAGAAAAGTAGGATGGTGGAATATTGAAGCTTTTTAGATTTTATAAGTAAGTAAAAAAAGTTGGAAAACCTATAAGTTAATTAAAAGTACATCATCGAAGTGTGTGAATGACCTGCTGGCCCCACTATCGAGAAAGGATGTACACCACCATCAAAAGTGTAAGGAAAATCTACATTGAGAAAGGTGTAGAAAAATTAGTATCCTCATAGGAAAAAAATAAATAGTTAGTTAAAAAAATAATTTTGAAAAGGATTTAATCTGTTAGAGTGTTAACTTCTTTTTATACTGTTTAAAATCAGATAATCGCTTATTGATAAGTAGTATAAGTTGTGGGTGTTGGTTCTATCTAATTAGCAGTTCTCTAGTTTAGACTAAAGTATTAAAACTACTTATATACATAATTCTTAAGTATATTATTTAATAGCAGTTTTATTATTTTCACCTCATTTTGGCTATTAATGTTACTTAAATTAGGTTTTACTTAAACTTAAATTTTTGGCCAATTCCTTGAAACTTTTTGATTAGAGGGGTTTAATTAGTGGAGAGAGTTTCTAAAAGTATAAAATTAAGGGTTTGTGGAAAGAGTTTCGTTTAAAAATTTTTATTTAAAGTACGTAGTTTTTAACAAAGTTGTACATTATGTTACTTATTTTTATATGACTTTAAAAGCCCAATAGTTTTTATTGAGTGCTATACTTAGTTTTTATATGTACTTAATTTTTGAATGAAACTCTTTAAAAGCCCAATAGTTTTTATATGTACTTAATCTTTGTATTTAAAGAGTTTGGTTTAACAAATTTGTATATTACATTTTATGATTTTAAAAGCCCAATGTTACGATTGAAACTAGACCTTCTAGTTTCTCTTCAATCTTGACCTACACATAGTAAAGGCTCATTAAGACCTCCGCACCCTTACTAAAACCCTTCATTAACTTATAAAGCCACGTTTAACCTGCGCTTTACTTGAGCTTTCTCTCAAAAACCTAACGCTACGATTAAAACTGATTTACCTAGTTTCACTCCGTATACATATTAAACACTGTAGGGGATTAGTAAAATCTTCACACTCCTACCAATTGCCGTCTAAAACTTCCACAAATCTTATGGTATATAATTTAGACGCTTCCACTTCAATTGAAACGAGTTTTACTAGCTTCATTGCGTTCTTACATTTAACCAATAAGGGATCGATTTAACCACCGCACCCCTAACTATTACCGTTCACAATCTTCATAAACCTCCACAAACCTTGTATCACCTACGCTCTTTTGCTAGAGCCTCACACGATAACGACGATGGTTCACGTCTAAAACGTAATTTTTCGATATCCTTGGATGGACATTTGTCGTTTGAGACGAAACACCTCCCAAATCCTCTTTAACAACGTCGACGGTCGACGACGACGACGATGATGACGACGACGACGATCGACGACGACGATAATGACGACGACGACGACGACGACGACAGTTCACGTTTTTCTTTGACGTACCTGACAAAACATCTTTCATGTCCCTGACAAAACATCTTCGACATCCCTGACAAAACATTATTGTCTTAAGGACGAAACATTTCTATTAAAGTCAAAACATCACACCAAATCGACGTAAAAGACCAGAATAGATGTGGGGCCGGGGTAAGTATGTATGGTCCCCTGGAGGGAGAGAGAGGAAATAAATCGAGAAAGAAGAAGAAAGAGAGAGATTTGGACTCTACCGACTAACACTTCTTCAACCATCTCAACTAATCACCTCACCTTAACTCGACTCTCCTTTAGAAAATTCATCTCTTTGGTCGACCCCCATCGACTTTAGACTCCATTCCTAACCATTTAAGTACCAAACTCATCCAATTAACTAGATCTTTCCTAGATTTAATGTCTAAAACTTATAATCTTGAACGATGATCGTACATTAAGATACTCCGTTAGATTATCTTGTTATACTTAAGTCGATCTTCGACTTTGAACTCTAATCTACTCCATTTAAGGACCAACCTCACTAAAACAAATGAGATATTTCTCCAATTTTTTACTTTAAGAACCACCAATCTTGAACCTCGACGGTACTCTAGATCTCTCTTTGATATATAACCTACAATATATTCTTGGAACCACCATATCCTGTCGTGTGTACTTTAAGGACTAATCTCTACTACATACCCTATTTGAACCAGACAATGAACAATATTAAATACAAATTAGTCGGATTCCTTTCGAACCAACTCTCGAATTACCAAAGGTTTCGAACCTTAACGGTACTTTCGTTAGATTTCATTCGATTAACAACACACATATATACATACATCATTTGTTGGACCCATCTAATCAAGATTAAAGCCTAATCCCTAGTAACATAAATTGGATCTCTTTTCCAAATCGGACATTAAAGATCCAATGATCATGAACTTAATGGTACCTTGGATCATCTTTTCGATATACGTAAAATACGTTAAACATATCTTAGTCCGATACACTTTGAATTCGTATTTTTACGTGAAAACATCCTAACCTCCGGATCAAACTTTAACCAGCGAACTTTGGGATTAACCCCTATTTTGACTGCGCGACCTTTCGAGCTTAGCCGCAAGGCTATTCGGATGCCGTTCGACCACTCCTTTTTTGAGTAAAATCGAAACAAACAGCGCTCGCTCACAGCAATAACAAGTCTTTAGCGCTCTTCACCAAAAGAGCGAAGAGCTGAAGTAAATTTCCACCCACCATGAAAGGCTTCAGTAGCTTACTGTATAATACAAATACAGTTAAAAGAAATCGTATGTACCTAATATGTACAAATCAACTATAAGTATGTACTATCCCAACACTAACAGTATACCATTTCACATTATGCACAAGATAAACATACTAAACCTTCGTTTCATGTCAACCTGTTACCAATCATTTATATCTTGAGATATCCATATACTTGAACACAAACTGATACTTTATCAACTGTTTCACTGTAAGACTTATTTAACGTACTCACCGTGGATCATAACACTTACAGTTTGTTCTTTTTACTTGACCATTTTACACACCGTAATCTTGATCTACTTGACTAATCGTAGATCTCAACCTGTATATTTAGATCATATTTCTCGATCAATTTAACACGTAACAGTCACGTAGGCGATTCACTCCTAACCTAATATGAGTGTAATCGAATTACGAGCTCCATTCCAGCGAGGAGGAACCCGCTACTCGAAGCCTTACACAGTAGTTGACCTAACTAGCATATTCGGAAGGGTCATCTGCCAGGGCAACCCTCCGTCGAATCCCGGGCTGTTTTCCCTAACTCAACCACTCAATATCAATTGGTTTACCAATTAGTCAAACTAACCCATTACCAATAATTATCGTACGTGCGTATTGAAAGTAGACAATATATATAACAAGGAAAGTCGAAACATGTCCGTAACATCACCGATGTACAATATTAACCAATGATAGACAAGAAAAGAAAGGATGTATACGGATTTATTTGGAATACCCACTCAGCTACTCCAGCCGTCGGCTTGGGTGACCTTTGAAAGTCATCAAGAGTGGGGTGATTGGTACGTCCAAAAACAAGCACGCCCAACCAACTCCTAGTACTGAACCTGTCGCGAGGTATCTATCGACTGTAGGTAACTCATATCAACATGGAACATGTAAAGTAGATAAATATCAACTACTTTCATTTACATTTAACAAATAAACTCTCTACCGTTGCATAGATACAATTTCTTACATAATTTCTTATACACATTCATTTACCATTCGAAACATAAATTAAATTTCATTAGTTCTATGTTACATCCTTACAAAATCAATCAATGAAAGTGAACAAACACAAAGAATGGGAACACAGCCGGTACATATAACCTTAAAAAGGACCCGTAAAAGAATATGTACAAACTATCAACAACAACTCGGAACCCGCTTGTCTTCTCTAAAACAAGCAAGCCGCAGACACATGCCCGGGCTTGGTTGGTTTAACCGCCAGAGCTCCGCACTGTCTAATTTATCATAGTCTCGTTATGTTCACTTTCATGTCCTACCTGGATCCCTGGAATCCTACCTTTTGGTATTCTTGGATCCAAGCACTCTCTGCTCTTAGAACTATAGACCGGCTTCCAATTTTGCTAACCCAGCATACAACATTTGGAGATTTTTCCTACAATCTCCAACTAGGTTCCACATCAAATAAAAGTGGTCCCACACAAGTACAACCGCGCGCTGCTATACTTTGGCTCATTACTCTTATCCGAGGGAACATACTGAAAGCGGACTAACCTCAGACCCAACTGCTATCAACAAAGTGCAAACTGGAACTTCCAGCTTTTAACCAGCTCACCAACACGCAAATCACCAGAACATATCTGTTAGAGATTACTCTAGCTACACCAAGCCCTACTCATTTCAGGGACTTGACTGGTTCGAACCTCCTTTGAGCTTCGAGACCCTAACTAATCGGTGTGAGCAACATCACTACACCGCTGCTCAACAGCACAACGTTGCAGTCGTCCTCCGACGGAACGCAAACCATCTAACTCAACTACTCGAAGTCTTCCGACACCCCGTCAACTATTGACGTGTTAAACACCGAACAATACACATCGGCCTTCACCGCCATCTCCAAAAAAATAACCTCAGCCCATCAGACCGAGGACTAAAACACCATGTCTCTCATTTTACTCTCGTTAACACCTAACCGAGGGCTCTTCAAGAGGGACCTTCCTAAATATCTAGACCCTCGTCCTATACCTTATACAACAACCTCATTTGCTGTTCACTCGAAGGTTTATTTAAAACCTTTGACATTGTCCCACTGGCGAGTTACTTCTTCACACATCCCAAGCCCTACTTTTACCTTATTCACTCAACTGAGAAATTCATAATTTTATGATCATTCTCAGTTCAGCCCTGCGAACTCCCGTAAAAATCTTAAAATCTCAGCCTACTACAAGGCTACCTAGCGTATCTCCATTATCAAAGAAACAACACATCTTACCAATCTACTAGCGGACCAAAACCGTTCAACCAATCCCTCATGGAGTTCACCTAACTCCCTTAAACACAAATACGCAATACCCGCATCCGCTTCAATGGATCGTGCACTACAGATCACTTTTCGCACTATCACATTCTGCGAATTCATATCCACAGACATCTCACATCTAATACCAAGTCGGCTCTCTCACACAACCGTCATCGTGAACTGGTAACGATTCACACTTCGTACGGTATCTAGTGAGCGCCCCGATCACCGAGCGTGATCTACGAATCCTCGGCTATCATTACATTCAACGAGATACTCGTACAGCACCCACTGCTGATAACTCCTATCACGAATCGCTGCTAGGCACGGACCTGGTACACACGCGATTCACCGAACCCCGGTAAACCTGCCCGCGTCAGCCGACACACACTGTCGCCGGGCTATAGACACCTATCTCGTCTCTCAAGCCAGCCCTGCCATCAGGCTTGAACCTAGGCCCCTGTATCACACGGTGCATAACCTAGCCCACTAATTATCACATGGCTTTCACATTCACACTGGGTTGGGATTCTAAACACTACCAAACCCTAAACTTAACGAGGACGAACCTCACACACGCTCCAGAATATACCTTTGAAGCGGAACACTACTAACCCAGATGCGAACGCTCGTTCTTTGCAACACACCATAGCGCTAGTTCAATCCACTATCCGGATACAGTTTAGCTATCCTATACTTGGTTAAACATCATTAACCCTGTTTGCCAAATTGGCTAACGAGAGTTTTACGTTCACCCACACTCAAACACTTAGCCCCCATCACTGCAATCCTCGCCTCCGAGCCAGGATAACAAGCGGATAAAATTTATCGGTTCAATTTGCGACTGCAATCTAACTCCAAATTCCGTGCTTGCTTCACAAGCACCCTTGAGTAACACTCTTCAACCATATCGCACCTCGTATCAACTTTTCTATTTCCTAAGGAAAACTTTGATAACACATTGCCTTCGGTGCACTCTAAAACCTCCTAATACGGGTGTTTAACATTTTCAATAACCTACACGGCGTTACTTAGTAAAACAACTTTTCTTCCTTAAGCCCCCACTAACTTGTGAGTGCTAACTCACCACACCACTATAGCGTACATAACTACGGTCAAATCTTTGATTCCACACAAAGTGATCCCTTATTAACCACATTGCTTCTTTACATGCACTATTTCATGGGCAAATTTACTAACTCTTTTACCTACAATGGACCATCTAAGTATACACTTAGCTACATCAGATGTACTCATATTACACAACACCACTACCACCTAAAAAAACTAATTCACAATACGAGTATCCTAGGTGTGGCACTCTTATTTGCCCATCATGACAAGAAACTCCTTTTTGCTATGAATCACCATAACTCACCAACAACAGACAACTGCTATCAACCACTACTGTGCCCGGACTGTTCATCTAACACGTCCGTTAACAACTTATATGCTTTCCTTACGGTTAGGCTCCTACATACTAAATTCACTCTTAACTTAATACAATAACGCGCGGCCGCTTTAAAATTTAAGCGTCAACTTATGCCGCAACACATTACCATAGTGGTACATGTCTTTACCACTCAATTATAGTTCCTTTCACTTCAAAACTATGTAGTCTGAGATCCTTCAGACTTATCACTCTCACATCACCAACTGTTCATTTACTTCACACAACCTTCTTTATAGTTAACACGTAAGACCTGAACACGCTTCCTCCTTCAATGTTTTATCGTATTAAAACATATGACCACCCGTACTTTGAGAACTTTTAAATTCTCTTCATCACATCCTCTAAACAGGAATAGATATTTTACCCACTTGAGACTTCCACAAACTCAAAGCACCTGCTTTGATTAAATGGTCCCCCTCTAACATTATATGACTTTAAAAGCCCAATGTTACGATTGAAACTAGACCCTCTAGCTTCTCTTCAAACTTGACCTACACATAGCAAAGGCTTATTAAGACCTCCACACCCTTACTAAAACCCTTCATTAACTTACAAAGCCACGTTTAACCTGTGCTTTACTTGAGCTTTCTCTCAAAAACCTAACGCTACGATTAAAACTGACTTATCTAGTTTCACTCCGTATAAACATTAAACACTGTAGGGGATTAATAAAATCTTCACACTCCTACCAATTGCCGTCAAAAACTTCCACAAATCTTATGGTATATAATTTAGACGCTTCTACTTCAATTGAAACGAGTTTCACTAGCTTTATTACTTTCTTACATTTAACCAATAAGGGATCGATTTAACCATCGCACCCCTAACTATTACCGTACACAATCTTCATAAACCTCCACAAGTCTTGCATCATCTACGCTCTTTTGCTAGAGCCTCACACGATAACGACGACGGTTCACGTCTAAAACGTGATTTTTCGACGTCCCTGGATGAAAATTTGTCGTTTGAGATGAAACACCTCCCAAATCCGCTTTAACAACAACGACGATCGACGACGACGACGATGATGATGACGACGACGGTCGATGACGATGACGATAATGACGACGACAACGACGACGACAGTTCACGTTTTTCTTTGATGTCCCTGATAAAAAATTTTTGTCTTAAGGACGAAACATTTCCATTAAAGTCGAAACATCACCCCAAATCGACGTAAAAGACCAGAATAGATGTGGGGTCGGGGAAAGCATGTATGGTCCCCTGGAGGGAGAGAGAGAGAATAAATGTGATGTTATTTATACCGTATATCACCGTTAATATTTTGATAGTGATTTTCATTTTTTTAACAGGGATATTAAGTATCGCCGTCAACATCGCCGCCAAAATGTGGACAGCGAATATTTCGTCAGCGATAAATTATATCACCGTCAAAGTTTGACAGCGATAATAAATCGCTGTTAAAAAAATTTTATAATGTTGTGAAATCATTGGCGGCGATATACATATAAAATTCAGTTAAAGCTACTGAATATCGCCGATAAAAACTTGACAGCGAAAATTAAAGTTACTTATCGATGTAAAAAAGTTAGCGGCGATAAACAGATATGTACAACTAAAAAAATTAAAACATCGTTGTTAAGAGGTTGGCGGCGATCATCGAATTCAGTTCATTAAAATAGCATCGTTAAAAATTGCAGCTCAACTCTATGTATTAATTTAAAATATTCTCGTTAAAAATTACCGGGCCACTCTAAAGATTTATTTTTATCGTTAGAATTATGAAAAGGTGTACGTTTATTGTAAGTTTTGAATTAAAAGTTTATTTGAGATAATCGTACCGAGTAGTTATATTTTTATTTTTTACGTGAAAATAATAAATTTTTATATTTTCATGGTGGGTGATTGATTAGTAAGTTTGTTTTAATTTTACTGTTTATCAGAACTATATTTAACATAGGTGTACATCGTGTGAGTAATTATAATTACTTTTTTATTTATTTATTTAAGAAGTCATCGGGTTTCAAGAAGTTGTAACTAGTGCATGCTTATATAAGCTGGACGTTTTACTTCTATATTTTTATATATTTCATAAGTAATGTCATAGTACTTTAGACTTGGTATTCTTGAAGTTTTATCATATATAACATGAATGTTTTCATCTTCCGGTCCGTTATCAGAGCTCGTGCCGTAGAGGTTATCAAAACTTGAAAGGTATACTAGATTAATTGAAAAGTCTTCCTTGGTAACGATAAAGTTATATTTAAAGGGTTTTGACTAAAGGATTGAAAAGTGGGGGACGAACACATTAACCTAGAAATGAATATTCTCAAGGAACACGTTGTGATACTATTCCGGATTTTCCTGAAAAATTTTAGTGGAGGCGAGAGAGGACGTTCAAACATCCTATATATTAATATAGTTATTATATATAAATCAAAAATTTTATTATAACGTTATATCATGAACATTCTTTTCTTTCTTAATACTTAAACTAGAGGTTCAACATATTTTATTATTAAACTTTTCATTTAACGATAACAATATATACTATGAAATGGACACGTCTACAGTGTAAAAAATAGCAGGAAGATAAATGGAATTCATGGACACTCATACTATTTAAAAATTTCCTGCTGAAAATTTGTAAAAATAAATTATGATTATTAAACTTATTTATGTATTCGTTTTTTGTAATGAAATAGTTCTGCACGTGTAAATACATGGACTGCACCACCTTGCTCTACTGACCTTCTTTTACTAAGTTAAAGAACAACACTTAAAAGAAGCCCTCTTGTAAGTAAAAGCATTAAGATATGTTTTCTTTTTAATAATAGTATTATAATTCTATTATTTTTATACGTATATATTGATTAAAATTTTATGGACAGCCAGGAAATTCACTAGCCTAACACGTTAACCACGTAGTAATACATCCCCAAGTGAACAGAATCAAACGACATATGATCATTTGTAACGGTATTGAAAGAGTATTAAGAGGAGTGACGGTTTTTAAAGGTAGTAAAAAGATATGAAAAGGAGGTATAACACCTAAAAGAGTAACTCGTATAGATGAAAGAATAGTCGAAGTTAAGATCGGAGAGAACAGTAGGCATTCGTACAAACTACTCATACGAAACCAGGTTTATTAAGTCTCCCTTATCCGGGATTTGGGTTTGGCGCTTATGTGGGTACAAAAAGAAAAGGTTTATGAACCCTTTTCTATAGAAGATCCGGTTCCAATAGAAGCAATAGAAGACTGTTAAATGAAACCTCAAGTGCATAGGCAAAGACGTTTTTTACGGTACAATGTTATGTTAAATATTATTTTATAAAATCTTTTATTTTTATACTATTTATAAACAGTTAGATGTATGTTACACTAGCGAACTACGAAATAAGTAGCCAAGAAACAAGAAAAATCATACCCAATCGTGCTTTTAAAGACGAGATCTTTCGAGAAAGGGAGGAGACAAACGCGAGACAATTCGTACGTTTTACTATACTATTTAATTTGTATAAATAGAACAAAAGAAATTTTTTTTTCTTCGTATGGAGTAGTACTAAATGTGCACGTTTTGAAAAACACGGCCGTCACACTCAACACTGTTCAAAACTTGCCAATTTAAACAAACATGATGAGGAAACGACATTATTTATATTCTGTTTTTAACCGTTAACATAGTGAATCAAATATATTTTATATATATGATTCATCTGTAAATTGATCTCAAATTTTGTTTGATTATTAATAGATATTATGGACAGGGAGCCCTCTCGAGGTTTTTATTTGATTGAAGAGGGTAACAAGGCCTTACTGTCAAAGACCCGTTAACCGTTAAGAAAGAAGTAGACAAAATATATAAAGTATTTTAAACGCGAAGTCGTATGTAAATATTAGGAAGGTAAAAAAAGGTTCTCTAAAGTATTAGGTGAAAAACATTAGAAGTTATGGTAGTTTAAAACTGACGTGTATCGTTTATTCGTATAATGATAATTTAATTAAAACAGTGTATTTTAATGTCTTACGTGGTAATATGATTTAATAATCAATGTATGGTAGTTTTATAAGGTGTTATTTAGAAATAATAGTTAACCGTGTCGAGAGGTCAGTAATATTAGTTCTCCACGAAGGTAGGGGAAAGCTCGATTATGAGGTTCTATAGGATATTCGAAAAATCGTGATAGTGGTTGACCAACGGGAAATAGTAATTTACAATAAAATTATTTAAATGGGAGACCATCACGGGTATAGAGTAGGTAAGAAGAACCGGGCGCGAAAGAGAAATTACGTCTTAGGAAAAGATGTTATATGTTTTATACAGTTCGAAACATTTTAGTATTTAAAATAACTTATCCTATTAATTGTTCTATTATGTTGGAAAACTTTATAAAAGAAGAACTAATATATTAACGACTGACGAACAACCTCAATCCGGACTTCCACCAAGCGCAACGGAACCTTAACTAACAGCAACTAGACAACGTAATCCTACTCTTACATCTAAACTACAACTTACTAAACTTTTTGTAGATATTACAACAAGAACAACCAGCCTCTTTAATCCTACTTCCGGTTAACTTGTTAGAATAACGTAGTGGTTTGGTGAAGAGCATCTTACAAGACATATTGCACCAACTTTGGCTTAAAGAGGTGGTTTTTAGTCAACATAATATTATCTTATATATTCTATTTATATTCTTATGTTCATGTGTATGATGTTTTATCTTATTTTCGTTTGAAAATTAAAATGCTATCATGGAACTAAGTAGTACGGAACTAGAACTACTGTTCAACTCCCAACTAGTACGTGATGTACGAGTTGTTATAATCCATTTCCTGGTCGAAAGTAAGATCTGGCGTGACATGGTGAAGCGCAGCTTATAACGTAGGCCACACTATTTTCAGGTATCAGATACAGGTTTCCTAAATGATAAATGTTTTATACTTCTTCCATATTTTTATTGATGTTTATTTTTAGTGTGTCTTACATTATAAAAAATTGCCATATGAGGTATTTCAACAGTTGATTAGTCGGTAATATACAAATTCTTATAATCCTTCTCTCATTCGATATTCGAAATCAACGTGAAGAGTACTTATAAATTTATAAGTTATTACACTGTTTTTAACTAGAGGATAAAAACTGTTCTCTATAATCCCACATTTAAGAGTTTATAATGGTCGAAGCAGTTGTAAAAGTAAAGCTCTGTTTCCACCCTCGACTAGTCGACGACAGACCTTTAACCTAGAAACTATGGAACTTACTTGTACTACTAACCGTAAATGAACGTATACTATAAAACTTCTTACGAAACTTCAAAGGACTGATACATTCGGTACTAAAACAACAGGAACAACAAATCTTCTAAGTCTACAGTACAATCAGCATTTAAAACCTACTTAGTGTGCGAAGAAGTAACCATTCAGGACGTTTTTTAACAATTATTTTCGTTTTTTTTGCAATCTTTGTTTAATATCAAGTTTTAATACAATTTTAAGATGTGTTATTACTTTTCAAATAAAACGTAACTTTATTTTTCACGTTTTTAAATTTAATTGGAAGTATTCTTTAATACACTATATGTTAACGTAGGATTGTCAGTGAAAGTTATTTTAGACTAAGTATTAGTAAAGGGAGGGAGAGATGCAACCTACATCCATTTTTTTGTAGTTAACAATGTGGACCTTGTAGTCAGGCTTGGGTTAATTACAGAAGTAGTTACAGTCTTGAATAATATAAGAGACGGTATAAAAGTAATCCCGATATATTTTTTAGTTGTAGGTATAGTAGGAAAGGTAGTCAATCTAAATCAAAGAGTAAGTATAGTTTATCCAGAGAACCAAACACAAACTGATGTTGTACGGTTAGAAAGAGATATCCCAGGACATGCATCTTATGAACGAGTCGAACGCTCCACTCGTGTTTACCGAGCAGACTTTTAAAAAAAGGACATAATCAATCGGAAAACTTCAAATGGTTCCATTTTGGTTTGAGTAGAACGAATTAAGGCGACGCTGCTAACTATAGGTGGGTTAGTGTAAACTTATTATGTTGAGATTTTACGGGTGCTATCAGTTCGAGTTTTTAACAGTGCGGGGCCCCAGGTAAAATCAAATTTTGTATCGCCTTTTCGCAGACTTAAAAAAAAAAAAAAAACTTTTCGGACTGGGGTCTCATACGGTCTAGGCGGTGTTTGTGTCCCTTAGGTGACAAGTGTGCCTGTCTCAGAGGGGACATAAACGTGCCGCAGTGTGTTCATGTTCTTCATTGGGTCCATGTTGGTGTTGGTTTACTTGTATGTTTATTGGTTGTTGATATATAAGTATGTGGTAAGTGTAGTGTCCTAAGTGCAAATATATAAGCTATAAATTTGTATTTAGGTATAGATAGTCAATTTTATAAAGGTTGGTGTCTTTGTCCAAAACTTTATGATTCTACGTTTTAGGTGTCTTTTATAAAACTTTTGACAAAGGATGTGCCTTTGGAAATAAGAAATTTTTGCGATGGTGCTCCCCATCTTTTGGAAAATAAAGTGTTTTAAGCAAATAATGTAAGTGCTTTTAGGTATAAAAGGTTACATTATTTTTATGACTTGGTATATTGATAGATTCGATAGTCTTGACTTCATTATGCCCATTATTGATATGGCTTTATTGGACCCAGCCTTCGAGATAGCTGGCGATGTGTGCATGGAGTGCAGAGCAGGGTGATAAGTAGCGGGCGCCATGGACTTTTTACCACCCCCTCCACTCTTGTACATTTGTACAGAGGGGAGGGTCACCCATGGAGTTCGGCTACTTCCGCTCCTCATGAGTGGCCTAGTCCTTCTCGATTTCTTGTTGTTCCCAGTCACCTTTATATCATCGTTGTTATCATTTCATTTCTCGTCTATATGGCTTATGTCATCGTTATTTGACTTTCTTTCATTCTTGATCTGACTTATTGCCGATGGCGATGACATTGACCTTGGCTTTCGTATGTACTTGTAGATGATATCGTCGTTCTGTTGATATTTCATTCTTGACATTCATACGTACGTTACTGACGATGATATCTGTATACGCAGTTGGCCAGTTCTTCAGGTTTTCATGGGTTAGACTTTGGTTACGAGAGAACCAGTCGTGGCGTCTGGAGTTCGGTCACAGTGATGATGAGAGGTCACGTATATTGGGGA
Organism: Ananas comosus; assembly: GCF_001540865.1. Taxonomy (NCBI): domain Eukaryota; kingdom Viridiplantae; phylum Streptophyta; class Magnoliopsida; order Poales; family Bromeliaceae; genus Ananas; species Ananas comosus. The sequence continues at coordinate 9,360,136 of NC_033621.1, forward strand.
GATCCCGAGTGCCCAACAGTGGTAAGTTGGTGAAAAGGCCTTTTCTTATGAGGAACGCCACCTAGTCTGGCGGTCACAAGCACTTTACGCTGCTCATAGCCCGCTAGTTACGTTATACGAGTTATTAGTTGGCAGCCGTTGGTCGGCTGTTAGGACGGGGGGTCCCGAGTAGCTGGCGTATCCAGCAGTTGACATTCCTTCGTGTTCTTTGCTGGTGAGTCCAGTTGATCCTACCTTGTTGTAGCTGTAGGAGAGTTTGTATACGTTTATGACGAGTTACTTGGTGTTCCTGACTGGTGAGTCTAGTTGATCTTATATTTTGAGCTGGTTAGTACAGTGTTCATGTCCTATACTTTGAGCTGGTTAGTACAGTGTTCATGTCCTATACTTTGAGCTGGTTAGTACAGTGTTCATATCCTATACTTATTTCATATTAGTAGGCAGCCGTTGATTGGCTGTTAGGGTGGGGAGTCCCATATGGCTGGAGTTGCCAGTAGTCTGTTGTTTCCAACTCCTTGAGTGGCTTATCCAGTGTTTATGACTTATGATCTTAGCTGGCTGATCTAGCGATTAGAGTGTCTATTAATGTCTTAGCGAGATGATATTTATATTTTGTCCCATACGTCTTATCGATTCATCTCGTTGTTCCTTTGTACCATAGTGTATGTCTATCTGATATGAGGATGTGTACTATGATTCGTACCTTTGTAGACTCATCTCATATTAGTTTGTTGCACCCACATTACATTGGTGGACATGTTGACAGCGCGGACAGAGGACTGACGTTTTCTTGCAGTTGTCCTGGATTCCCCCCAGGTGACCCAATCACAGATTGGGTGTTGATTCTCTGAGATTTTCGTATTGGGTGTTTGTTAGGGTGCCTCTAGCCAAAGGGTTATGGCTAATGGCATTGAGCGGCCTTCAGGGCTTTGGTGTGGCCCTGCGGCAGCCCTGGGTGATTCACAGGGCTTTGAGTGGCTGAGCACAGTGCTCAGTGGATGACGGGGTTTTGTGAGGTCAAACCTGCAAAACCATCATTTGTGTTCTATTGTGGGGATGTGTTAACAGCGGCCTATTAACACGCTTAAGCCCAAGGGCTTTCACAGATAAAGCTGTGGCCTTGGGTGGAAGTGAGTGGGTAGTAGTGGCTTGGGTGTTTCACTACTACCACTGGTCGGTTGTTCCGAATCACTGGTGAGTGTCTCGTTGGTTTGCTGCAGCCTTCTTTAAGCTTGGCTTTGGCGTAAGAAAGCCGCTTAAAGCGGCTTTTTGCGCGGCCTTAGCTGAAAAGCTAAAGGCGCTTTCGATGTTCTAGTACCTGTTGGTCAGGTCTCCAGTTTGTGTGAGTATGTGTGACGGGTGTCATCGGTGTTCCACGTATTAACGTGTTTTCGGGGATATAAATGTATTTTAGGGTTGTAAAATACATTTAGCCTGCTATTGTACCGAGCAAGTGCGTTTGGCTCCTGAAGGTTCCAGATGTCTCTGTGCATGACTGTCCAGAGCTGCATGACCTCCGACACGAGTGCTAGACCTCGTGTTACCGAGTGACACCCTTCGCGCCCTCGTTGGGCTTCAAGACGCTTGTCGCGCGTCAGCCCCTTCTAGCGCGGTTTGTCCCGATTGGCCTGTGATAACTAGGTTTCACTCCATTCGTGACACTAGTCATGACTGGTTGCTAGTGGCACGAGTGGAGGCCTCCGTAGTCCTGTCGGAGCCTAGCAGCCTATTCGCACGCGTTTGGGTTTTGTCGTCGGTTTGTCCGAACTATCCCAGCTGTAGTGTTTTTGTCGCCTTGCCCCGGAAGGGCTGCCTTTGGTTCCACTCGTGCTACTGGTCGTTGAACGGTCCTAGTAGCACGAGGGAAGGCATCTCCAGCCCCTCCGAGTCCTTCGAGCCTTGTCATTTGTTGGGTGTTTGTCGGGATAAAGCCCGAACCGGCCTCGTTCGAAAGAGGCCGGCCGAAGGCCGCCGTGCCGCCGCGCGTGCCACCAATCCTAACCCACGCCCCTTCCCTTCCTTGTACCACGAGTGGAGTCCACCGCTGCTCCTCGCCGCCGCCGCTGCCACCTTGGTTGGGTCGGGCGTGGTCCAAGCCGAGTCCAGGTCCCACCGTGCGTCGAGAGCCGCCGCCGGCCCCGTGGAGCCCGGCTGCCGCTCCCCAGCGAGCTCCAGCCTCCTACTCCTCCCTCCGTCGGCCGCTCCCGCCGCCGTTGGGCGCCGAGCCCGCGCCGGTGGGCTCTAACCGAGCCAGTCCTCTGGCCCCGCCGCCGCGGGTGCCGCGCGCCGCCGCCACCGTTGGAGAGGCCTGCCCCCACCCCCACGGCCTCCAGCTCTGCCTCCGGCGTTCCTACCTTTTTTCCCGACGCCGCGCTCCCACCTCGATGGTCCAGACGAGCCGGGCTCGTCTGGACCCCACCGACGTCCTACCGGCGTCGCCGCCGTCGTCGGGCGTCCCCGCCGCCGTCGGCCACTCCTCCCTACGGCCCCGAGGCCCCTCAGCCGGCCCCACCAGTGCTACCGCCGCCACGTCTCTTTTCCCGGCGTCCGAACGGAGCCGGAGCCGAGCCCGACCCCGCCGACGACGACCGACCTCGCCGACGTCGCCGCGAGGCCCGCCGAGCCCCGCCGCCGCCGACGCACGGACGCCAGCTACCTCCCACCTCCGCCGGCTCCCTCCTCCAAAACTCAGGAGGGGAACGAGTCCAGGTTTGGCGGCCTCTTCCTTCCACCCTTGTTCTCTCCCTCTCCCTTTCTTTTCCGACCCCACCACCACGGACCGGCCTCTATTCAGCCGCCGGCGGCCCTCAGCACGCCGATCCAGTCTCCCTCCGTTCTTGCACCGACCCCACGCCAATCCCAATTGATCCCTACTAGATCCCGAGCCTAGTGTTCTTTTGGG
>NC_033621.1:9363061-9461217 GCF_001540865.1 Ananas comosus
AAAAAAAAAAAAAAAATTTTCAGACGCTTTTCCGCTACCTTTTTAACCTAAAGGGACCCCGGGGCGTGACACTCCGTAGGTCCAGTTGACAATCTTCCACAGTCGGGAGACATGCGCGTTATTCATTCAGGTGGGTACTTCGATCCGAAGTCGGTACAGTGGTGCACGCTCAGTGACATGCTGTCCATCCTTTCTTTACTATTACTTTGCATATTATGTGTTGAGTCTAGCACCCTTACTATTTCTCATTATTACTCTACTTGGTTAGTTTGCATATCCAGTATCATGATTTAGAAGTCGAGCGGATTTGCGATTATACTTGAGATCTGTGACCTATTCGGTCGATTCCTGGTTTCTGGTATTGTGACCTATTCGGTCGGTTCATTGTTTTTGGTATTGTGACCTATTGGTCGGTTTGACTACTTGGTGATCTACACGGTCAGTATACCTTGAGGGGTAGGATTGTTGGCTAGTTGCCGACGGTTGGCTATTTAGCATATCAGCATCGATCGCCACTACTCGTACGCATTTCACGAACACCAGCGGTCTCATCCACCACAAGAGGGTGTTCTTTTCTAAAAAAATGGTTGGATGTGCCAATCATGAGCCCAACGGCCTAGTCTGGGTTATATGCAGGTAGAATGACAGTGGTACAGGCTTGAGGTCTGCGGACCGATATAGCAGGTTTCTGATTAGATATCTTTGGACTTATCGTCTGGTTGATGCATGCATACAGTAGCGGTAGTGATTTATGCATATCATGTTTTCTTATTTATCATTGCTACTGTATTATCGTTGTTTATACTCTCAGTTATCCTCCTTGATTGGTGAGTATCCCTCACCCTCATCNCCCCCCCCCCCCTACCCTCTTTCTGGTGATGTTGCTGGTCCGAGTCGGGACGGTACGTGAGGTGTGTGATTAGTCGTCGTAGAGTGTCCCGGCCTGGTGACTTACGATTTAATTTCTAATGTATTTCCCCCGAGTAAAGTAACTTAGATATTTATTGTTCAGTTGGTTCTATTTTATTTGGACACATGTGGTTTTGTGGAATTAATAGAGTACTTGTGGTTTTTATGCAAAAATTATAAAAATAGTTTTCTACCCTTCGTGATAGCTTTTTTTAAAAGAAAAGGTTTTCGTATAGGAAATGATTTTTAAAAGGTTTTTTTTTTCCGATTTTCATGATTCTTAATATTTCAAAATAAATTTTCGAGTAGAAAACGTTTTAAACTAGTAGATGTGGGTTTATGATGAAAATATGATAAACTTGTGATTTAATGAATGTAAAATAGTTTATGTGATGCGGTGATTGTATGTAGATGGTTATACACTGTGGTTGTATCTTGTACTTGTGCGATGCTGTGCAAATATAGGAGAGACTCTGTCCGTGTGAACAGTGGATTCCTGTATTTGTGGTGGATCTGACATCCTCTGGGGTTTCAAAAAAAAAAAAAAAAATTGGGCACTTCCGCATCGATTTTAAGGCTTCAAAAAGACCCTGCGGCATAACACATCTCCGGGAAACCGGCAGTTCCATGGTGCATTAAATGCCCAAATCCGAGCAAGCGGCGGTTGAGCGGCGCCATCAATGCTCCAAAAAGAGTACGAACCCTACAGGGTACGTAGGGGTCGGTAGAGTAAGAGAGAGCGAGGGAAGGGCAGCGTCGAGAAAGATGTAGGGCATCAGAGTAGCACAGTAGGAAGAGTAGGGGGGAGCGAAGGTGCCAGGAAGAGGGGACCCACGGGTCAGATGGGTGAGAGAGAGGAAAAAAATTGTTGGGGGCCAACATCCGAAATCAAGGAGAAGCTGCAAAATAGTTAAGGGTTCGCCCTTTAATGTTATTGTATAAATGAGTGGATACGATTGGTTGTAATTTGTATAATGTGGTACTCCGTGCAAATACAGGAGAGACTTCGTAAGTGAGGACAGGAGGATTCATGTATTTGTGGTTGGTGTGCCTAGCTAGTCCCGTGAAAAAAGAGGCACTTTTTCCGCTGACTCTAGTTCCCTGAACTAGTCCTATTTCAAAATAGCATTCTAAAAAAGGACTCCGGGACATGACATTTAATTTGAATTCAAAGCTGAGTTTAAATTTGAAATTAAAATTTTAAAATTTTTAATTAATTATATAGATGTTTTGTTATAAAAAAATATCTATTATTATTTCATTAAATAGGTAATGATCTCAAATTTTTAATTAAAATTTTAATTTGTATTTGATTTCATTAAATATGATTCTATTTCAAATATATAATTCAAATAGGCTTTGAGCTTAAATTTTGAATTCAAAGTCTAAATTACTTCGTTAGTTAAAAGTTTATTTAGGAGTATAAAATTATTTTGAGAAGTAAAAAGTTTTTCTTTTAAGAATTCTAAAGATTCTTAACCTAAAGAATGTAAAAGTTGGTAGTTTAAGAATTTTTTCAAAAAATTAAAAGTTGTGTAAATTTATAAGATTAGCTGAAAGGTCATTTGAGTATTTATAAATCGTTAGATTTAGATTTTTGGTAAGGCCAATCTAATAAGCAAGAAAATTATCTTGTACCAAGTTGGCACCCAACAAATCAAGTGACTTTTGTATGCGTAAAATTATAATATACTAGTGAAGGCTCGCGCTTCGCGGCGGGAAATTTACCCAATTCCTAAAATATTTTCAAAATTTTAATTTTTTTAATTTTCAAATCTAATTTTAAATTGTAAGCTTAGAGAGAAATTAAAAAAATTATTTAAATATTATTGCGGGTTAGGATTTTCGGGGCCGGGTTTTGGAGTCTTGATCGGGTTCGGATTTGGATATGGATTTGTAAAATCCATCGGATTCGGATTTAAATTTTAATTTAAAATTAAATTTTAGATTTTATTTATTTATTTATTTTTTTCAGCCAACAAAATAATTTAAAAAAAAATTAGAAAGTAAAAAAATAAAGAAGAGAAGAGAGGACCCGCCACCACGACTGCGACACCGCCTGCGGCGCCCTGCTCCCGCGCACTCGCACGAGCGACTGTCTGCTTGCTTTGCGCCGCCTGCTCGCGCTGGGAGAGGAGAAATGAAGAGGAGCGAGGGAGATGAAGGAAAGTCCGGGGTGGAACCGCGCTACTCCGCGTCGCCGCGGGCCGACGGGCCGCCACCTTGCCCGCTCGCCCGCTCGCCGGTAGCACCTGAGCCCGCCCCGCCGCCGCTACGCCGTAGGCTCCCCGGCCGCCACCGATTGGAGGAGAGAGAAGAGGAGAGAGGGCAGAGAGAAAGGGACAGAGGGAGGAAAGAGGGGAGTGGGCAGGGCGAGAGAGAGAGAGACCGGCCGGGAAGGGGGGGGAGAGAAGGGAGAGGTACAAGGTGATTTTGGGTGAGAGAGGAAGAGAGATAAGAGAGGTGAGGAGGGGGGGGGGGGGGGGGTATGGGGATAGGGACCGAGAGGTGAGAGAGAGGGTGAGAAGAGAAGGCCGTGTAGGGGGGTGATGCCATATGCGGGCAGCCCGCACCCCGCCGTGCGCAAAGAGAAGAGGGAGAGAGAGAGAGAGCGAGTAGGAGGAGAGGCCTGAGAGAAGAGACAGAGAAGAAGAGAGAGAGAGAATGGGAAGGAGGGCGAGAGGGAGAGAGAGAGGGACTGAGAGAGACGGGAGGACAGAAGGAGAGGCGGGTGCCGGGGAGGGGGGTGGAGAGAGAGAGAGAGAAAGCCGAAAAAAAGGGGGGTCCCACTGAAGCCCCCCGCCAAATGCGGGGAGGCTCCGGAGGGAACCCAAGAATTATTATTTCTATAGATACCAATAAGTATTGTTTGATAAACTTTGTTTTGAAATCAACCAATTATAAATTTATAGTTAGACTTGAGGTTAAATTTAAACTATAAGTTTAAAAATTGAATTTAAATTTTTAGTATATATTTCAAATAAAATTCTATATTCAAATTGTGCCTTAAACTTTAGTTATTTTTAAATTCAAATTTTATATTATCCTATCCTATCTTTATTGCTAAGAGTACTTATCATTTAATTTTGTTCTATACTCTTCGTTAATTACTGAAAAATTATCACTTTTATTTAAAATAAAAATATTCAATTTGTTAGATATGTTGCAACTTTAAATTTCTATTCGAATTCGAAATTAAGCTTAGATATTGAACTCAGATTTTAAATTATTTAATTAATTATAAATTTATCTTTGTATAACAAATAATAAAAAGTTAGTCTAATATAAATTCGTTAAATAAGTTGCAATTTCACATTTTTAAATCAACTTAGAATTTGTACTTTATTCAATGAGATGTGTTGTTATTTTTTTTTTTGTTTGAATTCAAAGTTGAACTTATTCAAATTTCATATTTTAATTAATTGAAAATTGATTTTTGCATAAAAATATAAAAAAACAAATTCCTTAATTGGTTGTAATCTGAAAGTTCAAATTAGAGTTCAAATTTGTGTTTTATTTTGATAAAAATTTTACTATTTAAAAAATTTAATTTGAAGTTAAAGCTGTGCTTAAAGTTTTTAATTTAAATTTTAATTTACTTAGCCATTTATGAATCTATTTTTATACAAAAAATATTTAAACAATTGTCCAGTATAATTTATGCAATTCGTTGAGATTTAAAATTTTTAATTTGAATTCAAATTTCTATTTTATACAAAATTATTCAAACTTTTATTTTTATAAAAAAAAATTATAATAAAAACTTTGTTGATGTAAGATATATATATTGAAAGGATAATCTAATAGGTTATGGCCAAATTTTTTAATGAAAATATAAGTTCAAATATTGACTAAACGTATTACTAAATTTAAAATTTTAATACTCTAATTGAAATTTCATATTCAAATTGTAAATCTAAATTATATTATTTAAATAATTTGATTTATAAAAATAGATACACTTCATAATTGTTTAAGCTTTTTATAGGTGCATCGCACGCACGTGAATTAACTAGTATGTTATAATTTGAAAAACACTAGTGGAGATGAGATCAACCAGTAATACAATATTGATCACAACAATTAACTCTAATATATATAGTGTTTATCCGCTGTGAAGAGTTGGATTTAACTATTATTAATAGCGCATATAATTTGAAAGAAGTGTTCGCGAGAACAATTGGGTTTTTTGGTACTTGGTGTTAATTACTAAATTATGAATCCTGCTAGCTGTTAAATAATAATAATAATAATAATAATAATAATAATAATAATAGTAATAAAATAATAAAATATGGACACCCGTTGACCAGATTCAATTCGGCGGCACCATTTTCTTGACTTCGAGTTCCCATGAGCGTCTCAAATCTCCAGGCAATAAAATACTAAACTAACCGGCCCCCTCAGCCGGAAAGTCTTCGAAAACTCTACCTGCACATCTGAGATGATTTACCCATCCTAAACTTGAAAATTTTCTAAAATCTAAGCTAGTTATTTATTTTAATAAATTTTAATTACAAAAAATTATATAAAATATTTTAATTAAATAGGTTGAAAAAGAAATATTCAGATTTTAAAATTAAAAAAAAAAAATAGATAGTAAAATTAAAATTTGTGTTAGGCTTGGGCTCATAGGTGCTGTTACAGACTCTTTTAAAAATAGAAAAGTAGAGATTTTAAAGTGGGTTGTGCTCCGCAGCTCCGCTGCTGATTACGAACAATAATGGATTCCTTCCAGCCGCACCTCCGCTGCCTCCCCCAGACCCTCCTCTTCCTCGTCCTCCTCGTCGCCTCCAACCTCCTCACCTTCTACTACTTCTCCTCATCCCCTCCAACTCCTTCCCCCTCCCAATTACCCTCCCCAGCGGCGCCGCTGCTCTCCGAGCGGGTCGCTGCCGCCCATCTCCCGCAAGAGTTGACGGCTTTCACGTCCCCGCAGCCCCTGCCCTTCGGCCGCAACCCCAACCTCGACTCCGACGTCCTCCGGCCCCCCGTCGGCCACCCCTGCCTGCTCTTCCCGGACCAGCTGTCGGCTTCTCTTACTTACCTCAACCGCTGCCTGCCGGACGTACGAGCTGACGTTCGCTCAGAGCTACCTCCTCTCGGGGGCTGCGAGCCGCTCCCCAGGCGCCGCTGCCGCCCGCAGCCCCCGCCGACCGCCCGCCCACCCTTCCCGACCTTATGGTCCTCCTCCTCGCCCGACCGCAGCGTCTCTGACCGCCTACTCCTTGCAAGATACTTTCGCCCTGCCTCGCCATCCGCTTAAGCATCTTCCAATCTTTTCGGTTCGCTGGATATGACTTGCTTTCGACCTCCACGCGCGAGCGCACGTTGGGGTATATATTATAATACAACAATATTATACCCCAGTCACTGTATAATATTATATACTTTATTATATACTTATGTATATTATATATATATATATATATATAGCGTTCCTTCATTAATTAATAGAATTATTGTTATATATCTTTATCTATATATATATATGTACAGGTGACTGCATCGACGAACCCGTTGGACTTCGCCATCGACGAAGTCCTGGCGGCGGCGTCCCCGCCCGGGTCGATCCGCATCGGGCTCGACATCGGCGGCGGCTCCGGGACCTTCGCGGTGCGGATGCGGGAGCGCAACGTGACCGTGGTGGCCACCACCATGAACCTCAACGGCCCCTTCTCCAACTTCATCGCGGCGCGCGGCATCGTCCCGCTGTACATCAGCATCTCGCAGCGCCTCCCCTTCTTCGACAACACCCTCGACATCGTCCACTCCATGCACGTGCTCAGCAACTGGATACCCACCACGCTGCTCCACTTCATCGTCTTCGACATTTACCGTGTTTTGAGGCCAGGTATATATATAGCTAGTGTTAAAAATATATACATAAATATATATATATAATTAATGATCCTTTATTATCTCTAGAAATTTAGATTGTATTTATTTATTTAATTTTCCTAGTACTCGACGCTGGCTCAGTAATTTTATATGTTCTCGTATTTTGGCACTATCACTATCCAAAAAGTTAGAAGGCAATTTAAGTCACAATGTAATCTCAAAGCAAACATAGCAAAGTTAGATCTACTAGTAATTTTATATATATATTTTTTTAATGTATGGGCTTTCTAATATGATGTGAAATAATGTTGAAAAAATAACTGTTTACTTTTTAAAATAAATAAATTAATTAATTAAATTGTTGCTGTTTTAAATATTTATTTATTATTATATATATTGAACAGGTGGTGTGTTCTGGTTGGACCATTTCTTCTTCGTGGAGGGGCAAATGGAGGAGTATGTGGGAGTGATCGAGAGCGTGGGGTTTAAGAAGTTAAAGTGGGAGGTGGGGAGGAAGCTCGACAGGGGTCCGGAGCTGAAGGAGATGTACATCTCGGCGCTGCTCGAGAAGCCGTTGAAGAATTCCTGGTAGTGGCCCCTTTTTTTTTTTTTTTTTTTTTTTTTTTTTTGGTTGTAATCATACCGCCTCTTAAATCTTAAATTTTAAATTTTACGATCAGATCTTCAAATTTTTCTATTTGATTGATTTGACTAAACAACATTTTTGACTCTAAAATTTAAAATATATATTTACGTTAATAAATATATATATAGTTGGGAAAATTGTGTTAAATATGCTAATTAAAATCTCTAGAAATTAATGATTCATTCAAATTTTAAAGTTAAAGAGTCGTTAATTGACTCAAATCAAACAAATTTAAAAAGATAAAATAATACAATTAAAAATTTAAAACGATGGATAACTTTTTCAAAGAGGTCCATTGTTTAGGTAAGTTTCTTACATTTTTTTTTCTCTCTTTTTTCTCATTATAAACTTTTGTCTGCATGAGGTTTACGGGCTGTTTGTTTCTCAAGCTTTGTAATAGTCTCGATATGTTGTATATTTTATATTTAGAATGATAAATTTATTATTAACTTATCAAGTCATTTGGCTTAAGAAATTATTAAAAACTGATATATTCTTATTAACGAACTACTAATAATTCAATCAAGTATGAAAATGTGAATTTCTTATAATGATCGTCTTATTAATGGACAACTAATAATTCCAATCGAGCAGAAAAAATGTGAGTTTCTTATAATTACTTCACTACTTTCCTAATATTTTTTATAACTGTTCAACTTAAGATGAATGATAAAAATTTTAATATTTTTATTAAAAAATATGAAGAAAAATTTCTGAATATTATAAATTGTGAACCAAACCAAATCATATTGTTCTTTTACTTTATTTCACCTATAGTTTAAAATGTTGTACTGTTGACTATTTTGTAATTTAATTTTCATCTTACAATAAAGATTATTAAATAGCGTATTAAAGTAAATACTTTTAACAAGTCACTATAAATGATAAAGTCCAAAATTAAAAAGGTAAAACACTACACTGTAGAACCTCGTAATTTTTTTAAAAAATTATTATTCTATCCTATTGTGCATAAATATTTTAAGGTGAAACAAAAGGAATAACGAAGTACATAGACAATAAATATAGAGAGGCAAACAAATATATTGTTTTTTTTTTTTTGGCAAATGTGTGGATCATAACCATACTATTAATTGGACATTACAAGTAGATCCTTACACTTTTCACTTATGTAAGTTAGGAAAAACTTGAAATATATATCATTCTTTGGTTACGCACTTTCTCACTTCAGTACTCTATGATTTAAAATATATCACTTTTGTACCCTGTGTTTTCATTTTTCATTTTTTACTATCCTGATCTTCACTAATTTTTTTTCGTTAAATCAATGACAAAGTTAAAACTAAAGGGTACTAAAATGAATACTCGATGAACCTAGATGGGGTATCTGAAGTTTTTTGTATATAATTTAACGAAGTGTTAACGGAGGAGCTGATAAAAAGAGAAAAATGAAACCACAGGGTACTAAATTGATACACTTTAAACCACAGAATAGGAAAATGAAAAAATACGAAACCACGGGGTAACATTTAAAGTTTATCCTATAATTTAATTCGTTAATTTTTACCTATATTGTACTTACTCCTGACTATTAAAATATTCAAACATTTATATTAAATAAAATATAATCATGAGTGAAATTAACATACATGAATCATTTAGGGTGCGTTTGGTTCGAATTATCCTGTCAGGATTACAGGCAATCCTGTCAGGATAACTGTGTTTGGTTAATCCGCTATGTAATATAGTCGTTAATGTAACATTACAAATCGAGCAGGATTACATCGAAAATATTAACGGGAGGAGGGTCGTGTATCTTGCATTACTGAAACCCGTTAATACTACATATTATGTAAAATGACAATTTTACCCTCCAACAACCCAAAATCTAATTAACAGCATTATTTTCATCTCTCTCTCGCCGTCCCCTGGCCCTCTCTCTCGCACGCCGCTTTCTCTCGCTCTCTCTCTCGACGTCTCTCTCTTTCTCTCTCTCTCTCTCTCTCTCGCGCGCGCACGAACACCTATCATCTTCTATTTTGTCGTCCTCCCAAGTAATCATCACGATCTCCTTCCCTCCATTCGTCATTTCCGTAAAAAATAATATTCAAATGACCACAACAAGGATAATTTTGAAAAAAACTATACTTTTATGTCAGGATTACTAAATTTTATAAACTGAACCAAACATATTAATGCTATAAATACTGTAATATAGTATTATATTACTGTATTAAACCAAACGCTCTAATGCAGCATTAGTAGTAATCTCACGCCGAAATCCAAAATACCTGGATATATCGAGATACTTTGTAATATTACATAACTCGAACCAAACGGGCCCTTATGGTAATACGGTAAGAAGAATACTTTAATTAAAAGACCTTTTTCTTTAACATTGAATTAACTAAATTTTTAAAATTTTACGTTTTTGAAAAGGTGTTATTCCTTTCTCTCTTTCTCCTCCCGCGTCCTCTCTCTTCTCCTACTTCCTCGCTCTCCTCTTCCTTCTCCTTTGCCTCTTCCTTCTCCATTGCCCTCGTATTGACGTTATGCTCCTCTCTTCTAACTTGACTACACCTCCACCAACACCGGCAACAGTGACGAGAGCTAAGATATGATATAGATCGCAAAGTTGAGGCTGTGGATGAGAACGTAACTGTAGACGGTAACGACAACAAGGGTGTCACAAAATTTAAGGATGACTAGGAGGGAGAGCACGTCGGGTGGGACGGTTGCTGCGATGAAAGGCGAGGGATATATATATATGTATATAGGCCATGGCTACTATACTATTATGAGTATTGGAGCCCTCGTACTCATAAGTTGTTTTCAATGATGGAGCTTCCGAATCGACGATCCACTCCGTTAAATATGATCTAGAGTATTTGAAACTTCTAGAAAATAAATTTCGTAAATTTTCGAAATCATAATTAAGTCCATCAAGTGGGCATAAAATGAACGGTCAAAATCGAACGACGTTCTAAAAAAGGATGATCGGATTCTTCAATTCAAGATCGGAGTTATTGATCTTTATCTATGTAGTGAATAGAATTTTCTATCAAAAATTCAACAAATTCCGATTCTTTTACACCGTTAAACTAGCAAGTATCCCATACCGGCCATTAAAAATTGTCAAATTGGTGACCTCTTGATCGTAAGGTAAATGATGTCGAAAAATTATAAAATTTAATTTCTAGAAGTTTTAAATGCTGTAAATAACGTTTAACGGTGTGGATCGTCGATTCGGAAGCTCTATCATCGAAAACAACTTATGAGTACGAGGGCGATCGTACTCATAATAGTATAGTAGCCGGACCTTATATATATATATATATAGAGAGAGAGAGAGAGAAAGAGAGAGAGAGAGAGAGAGAGTAGGACTACTATGTTATTAGGAGCACAGTAGTTTTTGTGCTCATAACTTTCTAATCATCAATCAATTTTGATGGATGGTCAGGGTGAGAGAAGAAGAGAAATTGAGAAGAAATTAAGAAGAGAAATTGATCTAACGTATTTAAAGTTTCTAAAAAATAATTTTTACGATTTTTCGATATTATTTGCCTAACAATCGAAAAAATTTAACATCAACTGTTGAAAAAAAAATCCTATAAAAATGGTGATACATCACTAAAATTTTCGATCAAAAATATTGATCTTGTTGTAGATAGTATAAAGAACTTTGTATTAAAATTTCATCTGATTTGAATACTTCTACACCGTTAAACTTGAAAACGGCAGATATCAACCATTAAAAATTATTGATCTTGTTGTAGATAGTATAAAGAACTTTGTATTAAAATTTCATCTGATTTGAATACTTCTACACCGTTAAACTTAAAAACGACATACATCAGCCAATAAAAATTATTGATTTTCAACATATTCGATTGTTAGGTAAATGATATTGAAAAATCGCAAAAATATTTTCTAAAAATTTCAAATAAGTTAGATCAAGTCTAATGGAGCTGATCGCCGATTCTGAAATTCCATCATAGAAAACGGCTCAAGAGCACGGAGGCCTCCGTGAATCATAAGAGCACAGTAGTCCTGCTCTCTCTCTCTCTCTCTATATATATATATATATATATATATATATATAGAGAGAGAGAGAGAGAGAGAGAGAGAGCCACGAGAGAGAGAGAGAGATGAGAGAGAAGAGAGTTGGACTGGGCTACTATTAGTAGCAAATCTCATTGTTGCTACCTCAGTTTTTTAGCTTATGGTCAACTCTTTTCATTCTTCTAACCAATTGATTAAATACTATAACCCAGTGGGGACCACTCAACCCTAGGGGGACCACTCAACTCTAACGAACTAATAATTTCCCGACCCTACAATTTTTTCATCCAAGGGTTAAAACTTGATAGGCAAAATGACGTTTTAACTGAGTTAATAGTATTCCATCCTCGAATTCTATATATATATATATATATAATATAATAATATATATATATATATATATTATATATTATGCATGAGTCATGTATATAAGTCCGCTGGATACTATCGATAGCACAAACACTTTGTGCTACCAGTTTCGCCGTTAGATTTAACCTTTTTGACTATTTCATCCGTTAGATTCTACTAATTCAACCAACAGATCACTGCAACCCTAGGAGACGCCACATCATCAACCGTACATTTCCTCATCCACGGGCGGAAAACTTGTAGCACCAAGTGCTTGGTATTAGTGATAGCATTCCAGCCTAAGTTCATATATATATATATATTATATATATTATAATCTAGGCTGGAATACTATTATAGTAAAACGCTCTTTTGCTATCAAGTTTTTAACCCCTAGATGAAAAAGTTATAGGGTCCAGATGATATTAGTCATTAGAGTTCGAGTGGTCCCACTAGGTTGAGTGGTCCCACTGGATTATTAGTATTTAAATCCAATGGTAGAAATATGAAACGAGCTTGATTCAAAGGGCTAAAAAGTGGGTTAGCAACAATAGATTACTACTAATAGTAAGCCCAGTCCACCTCTCTCTCTCTCTCTCCCGCTACGCGACCGCCTCATGGCGCCCCTCTCCGTCTTCTCAGCTGCCTGTCTCACTGGTCTTTCCAGCTCATCAGTCATGCTCCTCCTCAGTCCATCTTCATCCTCTTCGTCCCCTCGGCTCTCCTCTCTCTCTCTATATATATATACTATATATAATAATATATATAATATATGTAAGAGCTAACTATACTATCGGAACCTAAAGCGATTTGATCGCTTTCGATTTTTGACCCGTATGGATCAAGCATTGTACAGTTGGGATGATTGTGGTCCCGCTAGGCGTGAGTAATGAAGTAAACCCTTAGAGTTGATCGTGGTCCCCATAGGCAATAGTTTAACTCCAAAGATTAAATGATTAAAGGGGAATTGATCTAAAGCCGAAAAAGTTGGAAGTACTAGATCGTGCTATGCTTCCATAGTATGGTAGCTCTACTATATATATATATATATATATATATATAATACTATATATATATTATATATATATAATAATATATATACTATATATTATATGGGATGAATGCCTATAATCTCCTCATGGCGTTTGGAAAATCCGATCTCACCTTTATTTTTTTTTTCTTTCTAAATGCCTCATATTTCCACGTTATTTCGCAAAATACCCTCGCAGTTATCCCCTGTTAGTGTTAATTCGGGTTAAACATTGGTTATAATGTATAACAGTTAAAACTCTATATAAAATACCTATTTTGCCCCTACTATTATACTAATTCATTAAAGTTAGTCCTCTCTTTCTCACGTCCCAACTTGGTCGCGCAGCACTCACCACTACCCGTCAACTCGCGTCGGCTCCTCTGCCCCCCTCACATTACATCCTCCTCTCTCTTCGTCTCGCCTCATCCCTCATCTCACCGTCTCAGGTCCTCCTCCTCCCGCCACTCTCGTCGTCGTTCATCCGTCCTCACCTCAACCGCCTTGGCCGGCGCCGGGACGCAAAGAGGGCCGCAGCGACATCGTTCGTCGAGCTGTCCGCGGTCCGTCGCCCGAGGCAGTCCGCGTGCCGGGAGCAAGAAGCGTGGTGTTTGCGCGCGGAAGAGAAATGGCGGCGTTTGCGCGGAGGAGCAGCGGGTGTACGCGGTCCACGAGGCCAGTTTGGCCTCGATGGACTGGATGAGAGGAGCTCACGGTGGACCTCTGCTCATTATATATAATAAATCAAATATAAATAAATTAAATAAATATTATATATATTTCATTTATTTATTTAATTTATTTTATTTATATATATAATTTTCATGTATAATATATATTCATATACGTGTTTTTATTTATATATAGAAATATTATTATATAATATTTTATTTATAAAGTTGTAATTATTTATTAATATTTTTAAATATATAACTCTTATATATTATTAATATATATTTATTATAATTTTAAATATATTTAATCTATATATAAAAATTATAATAATAATATATATTGTATATTAATTATTATATATTTGTTATATAGCCGAATTTTTGATCCCGAATTTTTAATTGGTGAACGTATAATACCCGTATAAGTCACGTATCCGAATAATTGCCGAATCTGTTTTTTAGCCGTATTCAACGAATTTAAAAATTAAAAGGCGAATTTTATCCGAATTATATCCGTACCGAATTTTTGCCGAATCTGAATTAACTAACTATGCCTCCAGCCACCAAGGTTGGTTTAGCTGCGATCGATCTCATCCGTTCATCTGCTCACTTCCGACGTGCTTAATTAATTAATTGATATTTGAAGGGCAAATAAGAAAAGTATTTGCTACACGAAGGGTATATAAGAAAAGTTTGTTACGGTACAAGGGTATATTGAATAGGCAAAATGGTAATTTTTCAGAGATAACGGCAACTGTTAACAACTCACTAACGGAATTTAACTCCAGAGGTAAATTAGAAAGAACTTGGAATATAAGAATGGTATTTTCAATATTAGCCTTCTAAGAGGGGTAAATAAGAAAACCGGAAACTTTTCAGGGGTATATAGGCAATTGCCCCTATATATATATTCTCTCAAAAAGGCCATTATATGCTATGACCGCTACAGAAAAGGTCAAAAAAAAGAGAAGAAAGAAGAAGAAAAAGAAGAAGAGTTTCACTATTTGAAACGAAGTTGCACTATTTTAGACTAAGTTGCAATAAAGTTACATTGTTTGAAACTAAATTGCATTGTTTGAGACTGAATTACACCATTTAAAATTACTTAAGACTAAATTGCACAAAAAAATAGAAGTTTCACTTTTGAGACTAACTTATACTATTTGAGACTTAAATTGTACAATTTAAAACTATTTAAGATTAAGTTATAACTCCTGAAACAGTACAACTCGAGTTTTAAACAACGCAAACAAAGCCTTATTCTCAAACAGTGCAACTTTCATTTGTTATGATGCAACTTAGTTTTAAATAATTTTAAATAGTACAATTTAATCTAAATAGCAACTTAGTCTCAAACAATATAACTTTCAACAATATAGCTTTTCGACTTAAACGGTGCAACTTCTTTTCTTTTTTTTTTTTATTCTCTACTTCTTGGCCTTTCATGTACTATGGCAAGTAATAACCTTCTAAGGAGTAGAAAATAATATATTTTTCCTTTTTTCTTTTTTTGCTTCATTTTCTTTCACCCTAAGCGCCTTAATTTTATCGTTACTGTGCTTCCTCCTTTATCCTCAGCTACAACTACCGCTTTGATGTGCTCTCTCTCCCCGTTATCTTCAAATCTTATGGCACCATTGTTGTCGTTGCTGTCTATGGCTATGCCCTCCGTCGTAATCTCACCTCCACAATATGTGTCATATTCGAGCTCGCGTTGCCGCCGCCAACATCTGCGGAG
This sequence comes from Ananas comosus, assembly GCF_001540865.1. Lineage (NCBI taxonomy): Eukaryota > Viridiplantae > Streptophyta > Magnoliopsida > Poales > Bromeliaceae > Ananas > Ananas comosus. The sequence continues at coordinate 9,378,268 of NC_033621.1, forward strand.
GTGTGGACGAGGTAGGAGGGAGTTGCGACTTCGATGTTGGGACAGTGGAGGAGGAGGAGGAGGAGGAAAAGAGAGGAAGAAATGACAAGGAGAGAGATAAAGAGAGAAGAAAAAACGAATGAGAGAAAGGACAGAAAGATAAATAAAGATATTTTGATCAATTTATTAAAATTCAGATGTAATCTATTATACCCAAAAAAAAGTGGTCTATTTCTAATAAATGCGAAAATAGTGGCTTTTTAATGCAAATTGATGTAAAAATTTACAAACTAAACAATTTGAAAAAAAAAAAAAAAAGCGACACGTTTGCAAGTGTATAGTGAGATCGTCTTGCATGGCACACAACATAGTATACCGAGCAGTTTCGATCCTACTTGAACAATTTGTTATAAACCTCTTTTCATACTCAGAAGTTGTGCCTTCGGCAGGCATAACTCTTTTGACAGAAAGAGTTACGAAAATCCCTTATTCATTAAGCAGTATTGCATTTTTCTATGTCAAATATCATATTTCTTTCCATTTAGCTTATTATCCCTTGGTGAGATAAGCTATGATGTTTTTGAAAACTATTTCACTACATTCAAAAAACAGGTTTGGACATTAGGCACATTTTCAAAAAATTAACAAGATTGAAACACTATTCCCAACACAACGGGATCGAAAACTTCGCTATGCTCGTAATCATCACCCAGTATCGATTCAAAATATTACAATCTTATTAATTTTTCTACTAATTTTGAAACTTATTCAAAAGTTGGAACTCATCCATTTTGAAAGAACACATCCTTTTCTTTCAAAAAAAAATATTTTTATATATATTGAGAACTTATCTCATAATATCATCACACAGATAAAAAAATAAGTACTTATGCCAAAATTTAATTTGAAAAACGTCGACGCTGCGCAAAACACATTCCTTTACACGACCTTAATTATTACATCACCTTTTACGTAATAAAATCTACTACATCACTACAAGATATACATCAAAAAATGAATGCACTACATGAATGCTGCATACGTCGAACCCGTTTTTTCAAAATTAAATTTTGTTGAAAAACACCAAAATAACATAAGTACTTATATGCCAAAAAAAATTTAAACAATCACATGCTACATAAGCATTTAAAATGCAGCCACATAGGATAAATTAAACAAACAACACATGCATTTTCTAAAACTAGCATAATAACCACACAGGAAATAAAAAAAATTTACCAGGAAAAAGTTTTATATTTTATTTTAATAGGCAAAAAAATAAAAAGTACTGCGTGAGCACAGTCAGGCCGAACAGGGGCTGCGTCCGCATGTACATCAGGCCGGGCAGGACCCTTAGCACTTGCGGCGTGCAGCGGGCTGGGCCGGGGCCAAAAACCAACTAGAACCCCGCAAGGGCCGCGTCCCTGCACGCAGCAGGCCGGACCGGCCCTGCAAGCCGGCCCGCCGCGCGTGGCGGGCTAGGCCAGGCCCGCAAGACCCCCTACACTGCGCAGCCCGCAGAGGGTCGGCCCGCGCGCTCAGCGCAGGTGCACTCCCGCGCTCGCAGCAGGCCGGGCCTGCGCGCGACTGCGCTCCCGTGCCCGCAGCAGGCCGGGCCCACGCTCTGCGAATGGGTTCTCGCCTGCGCCCGCAGCAGGCCGGGCCACCAGCACGCACCGCGCCCGCAGTGGGCAGTGTCCGCGCGGTGCGTGAGGATGCGCGCCGCGCCAACAGCAGGCTGGGCACCAATGGGCCGGGGCCCGCGCTCTGTGGGCGGGCCGGGCCGAGCTCGCGCGGTGTGTGTGGATGCGCGCCCGCGCCACGCGCTGCACGCTGTGCTCGGCTATGGCGCCGCGCCAATGGCGGGCCGGGTCCACGCTCTGTGCGTGGGTACGCCCCCCGTGCCCGCAAGCCCGCGTTGAGGCTCGCAGGTATTCCCACGCGCGTAGCCCTCAAGCTCGTGCCGCGGCGAGTGGGTTCGAGGTGCCCGCAACAGGCCGGGTCCACGCGCCTGTGCATGCGGTGGGACGAGCCGGGCCAGGCCCAAGCGCCCTTGCAGGGGTTCTCGGGCTGGCGCAAGCCGAGCGGGCTCAGCGTCGCGTGCATTGCGCAGCGGCCCCTGCCCCCATCCGCAGCGTGCCTCCGCTCGCGGACAGTGGGTCGGGCCGTGTCGGTGTGCCCCCTCGCACCGCGTGGGTGCAGTGCGCTCTTGCCTACTGCGGCTACAGCATTTATTTTTTTTATTTAATGCACGAAAAAAAAATACAATATATGTTAAAAAACAATTCACATGTCCCATGATCAAAAGAAAAAACTAAAACTAATTTAATTTTTCTTTTTCCTCTTTATAAAATCGATTTCACATAGAAACCGAAAAAAAATTGTAAAACCGATCTACATAAAGAATTAATCAACGAAACATGCGATCTAAAACACACGCATCACAAGCATGATCAAAAGGCGAAAACAAGCACACTTACTCTGATACCAATTGTTGGAAATAATAAAGCAGCGGAAATTTACAAACCGGATAGCCAACGTATCCGAGAACCATAATCGGATCGGATTGCTTGTTTTACAAGCCTTCTTAGATCGTCCTTGTCTCGATGCTTCTGGATCTCTCACGATTCTCGCCTCCTCCCACGCCTACGCCTCATGTCACGAATCGGGTGCATCGAATGTTAATCGAAGAGGGCTAGGGCTACCAAAGTTCTCTTCTATGTCCACACTCCAAAACCCCGAGAACGTAGATAGAAATCTCAGAGAGGAAAAAAAGAGAGAAGAAGGTCAGTGGAAATCCCAGAGAGGAAGAAGAGAGAGCAGAAGGAAGATTTTTTGTTGATTATCGAATTAGATCGTATTCGATCGTCTCTTGACAGGAGAGAAAAGGAGACGAATAACGGAACCCTTAAATATCCTGAATCTCACAAAGAGATTAGGATAAGGACTAGGATTAGGATATCCACGATAGATATCCACTAGAAGATATATTTCTTAACTAATAAGAAACATATAATTTATTATTATCCTTAACTTATTAGGATAAATCTCAATCCACAACTTCAGTGGATCGGATTAAATTAAAACCCGCCAATGTGGACACATCACATGCCAACTCCAACTTTAACAATAAAAGAATTTCTTTTCTAACAAGATAAATTATATGAAATTAATATTTAAAAGAGTGAAAAATGGAAAATGATACCGAACGAGAACAACTCAAAACCGCTGTAGGAGGGTTCAAATTTTTTTTTTTTCCAAGTTTGGTAATTAAAAAATAGATGATATGATTAGCAGAAAAATATAAATTCTTGAATAAACAATTATAAGATTACAATCAAAAAGACTAACATTATTCATTTGTGAATGTTACAATATTTCTATAATGGGAAAAAAAAAGAGGAAAGAATATTACATTGTTTTCTCTTATTGCCAACCTGAAAATGACGTACAAATTGTGTCCATCCGCACATCGCAGGTCGTCGTCCACTCGTCCGCCAAAACGAATGCCAATGAATGTTTAGAAAATATGTACATCAAAGAGAAAAGAAAGGAAAAAAAAAGAAAAGAAAAGAAAAGAAGAAAAGTGTAAAAAAAGAATCAAAAGAATCTCAGCGAAAGAAAAACCGTCGTATTCAGAGAGGCTTCAAACGCGGAGCGCCACGCCCGCGGCAGCTGCTGCTGCTGCGACGGCCGCTTCGGCCGCGAGCCCTCCGCCGCACGCCTCCGCCTCCGCCTCCGCACCCGCCACCGCACGCGCACGCCCCGGTCGCTGCTGCTGCCGCTCGCCTACCACCGCACGCTGCGCACGCTGCAGACCGTGGTGTGCGCCACGCGCCCGTAGCGGCTGCCTCTGGGGCACGGCGGCCACAAGGAGACGCGGGCGNAGGCTACCAAAGTTCTCTTCTATGTCCACACTCCAAAACTCCGGGAACGTAGGTAGAAACCCCAGAGAGGAAGAAGAGAGAGAAGAAGGTAGGTGGAAATCCCAGAAAGGAAGAAGAGAGAGAAAAGGAAGATTTTTCGTTGATTATCGAATTAGATCGTATTCGATCGTCTCTTGACGGGAGAGAAAAGAAGACGTATTTATAGAATAACAGAACTCTTAAATATCCTGAATCTCACAAAGAGATTAGAATAAGGACTAGGATTATGATATCTACGATAGATATCCACTAGAAGATATATTTTTTAACTAAGAAACATATAATTTATTATTATCCTTAACTTATTAGGATAAATCTCAATTCACAACTCAGTGCATCGGGTTAAATTAAAACCCGCCAATGTAGACACACCACATGCCAACTCCAACTTTAACAATAAAAGAATTTCTTTTCTTACAAGATAAATTATATGAAATTAATATTTAAAAGAGTGAAAAATGGAAAATGATATCGAACGAGAACAACTCAAAACTGTTGTAGGAGGGTTCAAATTTTTTTTTTTCCAAGTTTGGTAATTAAAAAATAGATGATATGATTAGCAGAAAAATATAAATTCTTGAATAAACAATTATAAGATTACAATAAAAAAGACTAACATTATTCATTTGTGAATGTTACAATATTTCTATAATGGGAAAAAAAAGGAAAGAATATTACATTGTTTTCTCTTATTGCCAACCTGAAAATGACGTACAAATTGTGTCCATCCGCACATCGCAGGTCGTCGTCCACTCGTCCGCCAAAACGAATGCCAATGAATGTTTAGAAAATATGTACATCAAAGAGAAAAGAAAGGAAAAAAAGAAAAGAAAAGAAGAAAAGTGTAAAAAAAGAATCAAAAGAATCTCAGCGAAAGAAAAACCGTCGTATTCAGAGAGGCTTCAAACGCGGAGCGCCACGCCCGCGGCAGCTGCTGCGACGGCCGCTTCGGCCGCGAGCCCTCCGCCGCAGCGGGCGCAGAGGAACACCGGCGGCACGGGGTCTCCGTCGGCGATGCCCGCGCACCGCGTGTGGTGCCAGACGTCGCACGCGTCGCACGCCACCATCCGCTCGCCGTCGTCGTCGCTGGCCCCGCACGCGCACGCCACCGCCCACGCCTCCGCCTCCGCCTCCGCCTCCGCCTCCGCACCCACCTCCCTGCCCTCGCGCCGCAGCTCGCAGTCGACCGCTTCCGCCCCGAACTCCCCCCTCACCCACAATTCCGCCCCGGACTCGGCCCCGCCGTTCATGACGGGCTCCCACTCGAAGGCGCAGTACGTGTCCCGCATCGCCCGCTCCGCCTCCGCCACCAGCTCCCCCACCGCCGCATGCGCCTCCACCACCACCACCTCCCCCGGCGGAATAAGCGGCCTTCTTCGCGATAGCTCCGCCTCCGCCTCCGCCTCCTCCTCCCACCCCTTTCGGCCCGGCGGCTTCCACCGCACCAGGAACCGCAGCCGGTCGTCGGCCTCGTCGCCCAGCCCCCACCGCTTCGCCCAGTGCTTGCAGTCCAGCACCGCCTGCGCCGCCTCCCGACGCCCCTCCACCAGCCCCCAGTACACCGCCCCCACGGCCCTCTCCACCTCCCCCTGGCTCGGCCACGCCGCCGCGAACGGCAGCGCCTCCTCCTCCTCCTCCTCCTCCTCCTCGTCCTCCTCCTCCGCCGCCGGGTCCTCGAGGGAGAACTCGAGGACGCGGGTGAGCGGGTGGGGGGCGCGGCGCACCACGCGGCCGCCCACGGCGCAGTCGCCGAGGGACTTGAGGACGAAGTCGATGAGCCCCGTGTCCCCGATGGTCAGCCGCGCCGCGTCGCGCACCTCCTGGCGCGTCATCCGCCGCCCCGCCCCGCCGCCCTCGGCGAGCGCCCCCACGATCACCTCCGCCGCGAACCGGAGCCGCCGCGCCGGCCACCGGCTCTCCAGCGCCGCCGCCACCTCCTCGAAGTCCCGCACCCGCCTCCGCTTCCTCGGTCCCCGCGGCGGCGGCGGCGGAAGCGGCGGAGGGAGGCTCCGGCGCTTCATGTCGAGGAGGTGGCGGAGGAGGTCGCGCACTGCGAGGAGGGGCTCGCCGGAGAGGCGGCGGTAGGCGGCGGCGACGCGGCGGAGGTGGCCGGCGCGCGGGGAGGGGCGGAGGTCGGCGGCGAGTGCGTCGACGGGGAGGGAGGAGAGGAGGTGGATGGCGCGGCGGTAGCGGTCCTCCGTGACGCCGAAGCTGCCCCAGGCGAAGCGGTACCCCCACCGGGCGAACCACGGGGCGCCGTAGGCCACGCCCAGGAGCAGGCGCAGCGCCAGGGACCGCTTCTGGGACGTGTCCTCCACGGACACCTCCCTGGATCAATGTGCACCGGCACAAAACGTGTCAGATCATAACGGCGGTCGGTGGTAGTCGAGCAATAGACTAGAATTGTGCTGCTATTTTGCACAATATATTTTGATTTCACATGAACAACGAATAAAATAATCTTGCAGTAGGAATTTTTCCGATTGAGTTTCCGTTCAAGGCTATTGTCTTGATTTGGAATACAATCCTAATAAATAAGTAGTAATCATGCATCGTTGATAGCTTATACTCATTTGGCGCTGCAGGAAATATGTGTTATTATTTTGTTTTTACCGGACGCGGAGAGCTGTGCAGATACGGTCCCAGAGATCCATGAGATCGCACCCCGAGAGAAACTTGGACCCGCCGGAGCGGCCGTTTATGGTGACGAGGTGGCCGAACCCATTGCCGTGGATGAGCCCATGGAGGAGGTGGTCGTTGCGCAGGAGCGCGTCCCCGCTGAGCGGCCGGTCCCACTCCTCATCCGTGGGGATGATCAGGTGGTACCTCCGCTTTGATACCCAGTGATGCCCCCATCCTGCAGCTTCCCATAATTTCATCTTGTTAATTATTAATTATATTATTATATTATTAATTTAAAATGTGTAAAGGCAATTTCACCAACCAATTATATAACCTCAGCAGTAAAATGACCAAAAACTCCCCGGAGAAACTTAATCAACTGAGGGCAAATTTGTAAAAAGAAGGAAGAGAACACCAGCCAATAAAATCCCCCGAATCCCCTCCACTTTTGCTCGAAACCACCCCCAAATCGATCAAACCCCTCCGCAACAAAACCCTCATTCGTTCTCCATCATCAATAGCGAGAGAGCCCAAATCGATCAGATCCCACAAAACCCTAGCTCCCCAATTCAATGAAAAGAGAGAGAGATGTAGAGAGAGAGAGAGAGGGAGAGAAGGGGATCGGACCGACGCAGCGGCAGTAGTCGCAGAGGGGGCGCGGGGAGAAGCGGACGCACTCCTCGACGGTGTAGAGCGGGGCGACGGCGCCGGAGCGCTCGTCGACGAGGAGGGTGCACCAGGTGGGCATCCCCGCGGTGGCGCCCTCCTCCACGTCGCCGCACTCGCGCACGAACTCCCGCACGTTGTCCCGGAACGCGCCGCCGCCGAAGCCCCCCGCCGCGGCCGCCGCCGCCTCCGGGAACGTCCGCAGACCGTAGATCTTCGACCGCACCCTCTTCCTCGCCGTCGGATCCGCCACCACCCGCGGCGGCGCCATCGCCGAAGCGCTTCCTCTATCTAGGTCGTCGTCGTCGTCGTCGTCGTCGTCTTCTTCTTCTTCTTCCTCTGCTTTTGCCGCCCTTCTAATTTCGAACGCGGACGCGCGTGGGAATAAGGTTAAAGTGGAGGGGTATTTCGGTAATTATAGGGGGAGGATTTTCACCCCAGTGTGATCGGACGATTTGGATTGATCACGTCCGCGAATGCGGCCAACTAGGGCCGTCGATTCGCCTCTCGGATGATGGCGTGGCGTGATGGGACTGGGGGCGGGTGAAGGGAAAAAGCTGGTTTGGTTGTTATCTTTCAGTTGGATCGCTATTACTGAGTAGACTGGAACTGGTGGGTTTTTGGGACTTGCGGCCAACAAAACTCTGATACTCCATCGTACGTGTAACACATTTATTAGTAAAAATTAATTATATCCTTTTTCTTTTTTTTTTACAGAAAAGTATAATAAAAATATTTTTTATTAATAATGATGGGACAGATAAATTAAAAAAATATAATTTTATTTATTAGAAACACCACGTCAACAATATAATCGGTGCATTTTAAATTTTTTTCATTTTTATCGATTCGGAACCGGCTCAATTTAGTACAAAATAATTGGGCCGGACCGGATTAGTACATGAAAATATAAACTCTTGACCTAGTTTAGATTTTCTCAAGCCTAAACTTTTGACGTCTCACTACCAAAAGTCCGTTCTAATTCAATACGCTAGACCAGACGTTATTCAATCCACCTTGTTACGCTTCGAATTACAGTGGAAGCTCGGATTACGTCTCTTACGTCAACAGACCCGCCGCATGCACAAGAATACACCTTATACATACGAAGCGTCAACAAAATCTGTCCAACAAAATTAACTAAAATCTAACAACAGTAGGTATCAGAGAAAAATAAAAACTATATACTATAGTAACACTAAAAATATATAATCATCACCACACCAGTCCTCAAAATGATATAACATCTGACCACTTCAAATCTCAAAGCACTATACAGGCTACTATATATACTGATAGGTGGTCTAACTACACACACAAAAAGGGTAGGAGATACTAATTATCTACAATCCCCTTACCTCGATCTGTCGTTGATGCCGAAAACTCTAAATAAAATATTAATATAGAAAGTATGATAACTATAATCAATGGTCCCTAGTGGGTATGATCGGCAACACCGACGATCTACACCACTAGGTCTATAAGAGGCAAAAATAGTAAATAACTGAACAATGTAAATAAACAAGTACTAATATGAATAATTGCTGAAAATAATTACTATATAATGCCTTTACAATATACTAAAATCTGCAATTCATATATATCATACATCAATTAGTTACTAACTAAAATATTGCAATAAGACCCAATTATAGTCACCGGCTCAACAGTCAGGTCTAGCCTGCGTCATTTCATGTTCAGCATCCATCTATAGTGGTCTGCTATCACGTAGGCTACTGTTTGGCCCATGCCATTATAATATCTCGTAATCAAACCTTCAGATTGGCACTCGCGGGGCACTACCCCAACCGAGTATAGTATCATTGTCAAATTCAATATAGCATGCAAACTGTGACCAAATGCGATGATCAAACAGATCATAATAATACTGTCATAGTGTTCAAATTAATACAGTTATAGTCTCACACTATCTGTAGCTGTCTATTGACCTTTAGAAAAATATCACATATATTTGTCTCAATTTACTCCACTGGTAGGTGTCAAAATATCACTATTATCTCAATTATGTCAACTGTTCATCTCATAGATTAAATAATATAATAAAGACATAGAAATTTGTCCGTCAATTTTGACAATATAAAATCCACCTATATTACAAATCTAAGACACATGACGACAATTAAAATAGTTAGATGGCATGCTACAGTTCTCCTAATCTGAACGACAGTCATGAAATCAGCTTCTAAAATGTATATAAAAAAAATTAGTTCTAACTCTCAATTTCTACTAAATATTTATCAAAAAAGTCTAAACGAGAAATAATAAACATGCAGGATCAGAGAAGCTCGGTGCTAAGTGGACTCCACCTACTTCAAATGCAAAAATGCTAAAAAGTCCCTCAAAATTAAGTATTTCAACTTTAGTCTTCCACAATTAAATCTTAAATTTTTTAGTTCGTTTTTGCGCCTATTTTACGCCAAAACATCCCCAACTCAGCAAGTACTGCAAAACAAAAATTCTGACTAAAAAAAATTTATATTGTAACCTTGCCAATTTGCTAAGGTTTGGTATATTACACCCAAATTCCAATATGGCGGTTTTAATTTAGTTAAATTTATTCATCTCGCTTAGATCACTAGCACTCTTTAAGGAATGTATATGGATGATTTTCTGTGCATAGGATAATTTTGATGCTCATCTACGACGGAAATGTACATCGGTGATTTCTTGTGCGTAGGATAATTCTGCTACTTATCTATGACATGATGCTTTCAATTCTCTCAAATCGGATAGTGCAAATATAACTTGTCGTTGTTCCATATATAGAGTTTTCTTGTGTCGTGTCTGTGGACAAAGTAAACCTATCCCTAAGTATCTCTTGGGCTTGGCAAATATAATGGCTTGTCAGCTAACAAAAGAAATTTTTTTTTGTTGCGGTGAGAAAATTGAAATAAATATTCAAGCTTAAAAGCAATTCTACTCAGATAGATAATTACTATTGGACGAAAAGCACCACAAAAATAAAAAAGTAAAACAGAAACTTTAGAAACACCATTACACTGCACAACCAATCCAATACTTACGCATACTGTACCTAACTGCTTTTATTTAGACAACTTTAAGTCATTGCTTGATATGTTGGATGGAACTTGAAATCTCTAACTTATGGAAACAAAACTTTAATTCTAGCTAGAAACGTTCAGAGAAAATCAACTAAAGGAAAAAAATCTTTTTTTTAAAGAAAAGTTAGCAAGCTAACTACTGTTTTTATTAGGAAAATGAGTTTAGAGGAGGAAGAAGGGGTGGGAGGTGTCTAATAAACTAACTTGTTACGATATATTTAGCATATTATGATATGTTACGATATATTTAGTATTTTATGCTATATTATGATACTGTATATTATTTTCATATATAGAGTAGGATTATATGATATGTAATCCTAGTTGTTTTATCACTATAACTAGTGTAGGGACCTGCGCAATGCAGCGGGTATATATTACTGGAGTTAAAATTTCGTTAGTGAGAGCTACTCTTAGTTCTAACTACAATATTTTAAACAAAAAAGGTAAAAATAAGTATAAAAAAATAATAAGTTATATTTCTATATAAAGTGAGGTATAGAAAGTTATAGCAAGTGGTGTACTTTTTAACTAAATCTTTATGAAAAAGATACAGATTAAATAAGGAGAAGAAGAAACAGCAGCATACGTATAAAGGAGCAGCAAATTGCTACTAAAAGAAGAAGAAGAGAAAATAAAAGGAGTGGAAGATGCAGCAGAGAAGTAGTAGGCAACAACTCTTGGCAATTGTTTTCAAAACTGTTCATTTACTCTACTGCATCTTTTTTCTAGATAAAATCCCGAGATATATGCAATTCATCCACTTAGTCTAAGTATTAAGGAAATAATAATTTCTCAAACACAAACTTTCAAAGAATTAGTTGAGTACAGATAGTTATGCTGTTCTCAGCGTTTTTTTAAAACAAAACAACTTTCTTTCTTACTTGCAATAGATAGTTTTTTCTAACATAAATAAGCGCAAGTGTTGCTGTAAAGCCATCAAACTTGCTCTGCTATCTAACTTTCTATCATCATTGCTCTTTTTTATTTTAGTAGATTCTCAAAATGTGTGCCAGGAAAAGTATCTAGAGCAAATTCAAATATATTTTTTTATCGTCACCAATTTTTACACAGATGTAATAAAAGCAGCATTAGTAGAAGAAGTAGCAACAACAGCAGCAGGAGTGTGAGTAACTAAAAAAAAATGATGTAAAAAAAAAAACCAGGGTTAAAAACCGACTTGAATTGCCGAATCCGATCGCTCAAATCCCCAAAATCAGCAAATTGGATTTGATGCAAAATTCTCCCGAGCGTTGCAATTGGTCAAAAATTTTCCAATTGATCTGCCCCAATATGGCCAATCGAATTGCCATCCAACTGATTAGATGGTTTGAAGTAGATTTATGAAGCTGATTCAGACTGGTCAAATTTTCAATCCGATCATCTAACCAATTAGATTGTTCGTAGAGGAGGCACCCCAACACTGTTCTCATTTGTAATAGAAGTTCATTAGCCTGGCCTATTTATCCTGTAATATTGTTAAACCTTTTAATTCATGTAATCATAAATATAATGTGATATTAATTATATACATAATTATTTTGTAGTTCTTTTTTCTCTTATAAGATAAACATCAATGCATTATACAGGATAACATAATAGCAGTAGTAGTCCTCAGCATGAATGGCTCATAGTGTGGAAAATGGGATGCTGGGTTGTGAGAGAACATAGGCACAATTGTTGGTGGAAGGTGACTCGAAGCCTTATAAGACTCTTCAACCATTCCCTATACGCCAATTGAGATGCTGATCACAAACCAGTATTAATATCATAATTGCCACATTACCCAACCATTAACTAATTGGGCAAGAATTGGAATAGTGATTCAGCTCAGTTTGTTAGTTTCGATAATCGTCCGTCTCTATAGAAGAAGAATGTGCAATATAAATTTTTTTAAAAAAATAATAGAAGAAGATTAAAATAACATATTTTTTTCGAATTTTTAACTTAAACTTTAAGAAGATTTACAATACTTAAGAAGTGGAAGAAATAGAAGAATTGATAGCGAAAGAAGAAGAAGAGAAAAAATAAAAAAAGTTGAAAATGCAATGCTCTTCATACAAATCAACTTTATCAACATTCTTTTTCCTAAATAACCATCAAAGCATTATCGAATTGTTGCAGAACACTATAAAATGCATCAAAATCTATTATTTTTCTATATATTTGAATACACAGGGTATAAATTAGTTCAAAATGCATTCATGTAGAGAGAGAATGGGATACATGCGAGAAGAATTTTCAACGATTGATGGTGAAACTTTTTATATTTCCATGATCCAAATATGATAGTAACCTTCAACCCAAAAAGAGAAAAATCCTTTTATTTTAAAAGTTCTAACATAGTGGAAAAACATCATTTGGTATTTTGAAACTAAAATAGGTAAAAAAATAAAAATAAAAAAGTTTAAACATAAATAATACCTTGAGCAGGCTAGGAATAATAATAAAAATAAAAAGTCTAAAGATAATTAGTAATAATCTTTTTTTTTTTTTTGAGGGTGTGAGAGTGAGAGAGAGCAGCACCTCCACTATCTCTATCTTTGTCGCGCTCCCCCTCGCATGCTGGGCCCTATGCACTTTCGTCATCGTCGACACCGACGCCCTTGCTCCTACCTCATCGCCGCGCACTACCTCACCCACCCTCCATCGGTCACGTCATCATGTGGAATCGAACTCGATCTCAACAAAGCCGAAGGCTTCACACTGTGCCTCCGTGCAGGCACCGCCATGGTGGCCTTCGAGTGTGTCAAGTCATTGGAGAAGATGAATCGTGGGTGAGGGTGAAGATGGGAGGGACCTTCAACACAGTAGGGGTCATCAAATATAGTAGAGTGGAGGAATCGCCGGAGAGGGTAGATGGAACAACAGTGCATCTAGCCCTATTTTCTGTTGAGAGGGGCTTCAATTTCAGAAAACGAAGAAACGGCTCGAGAAGAGGAAAAGCCCAGTTCAAAAAAGAAGATTAATAGTAAAAAAAAAGAAGAAGAGGAAACAGCTCACGAAAAGAAAAAGTCCAATTCAAAAGAGAAGAGTAACATTCAAAAGAAGAAGAAAAGCCAGCATAAAAGAACCCACATCCTACTATGAAGGTTGGGTTGCCACGTGGATTAGTTTTTGAGGTTTAATATAGGGTTATAGATAAGCAATGTTACTATAGTAGACTTATCTTTTGTATTATATATTTTCATCAATTCAACTCAAGAGGGCATGCTCTTTTCCCCTTCTTACATTGTATTAGAGCGGGAATTTTAATTTGGGAATATTGATCCATAACCACAATCCACCACAAATCTTACTTTCTTTCATAGGTGTTTTATTCTCGGTATTTGTAATATATCGAAACTCGGTAGTGAATATCGAACTTTAGTCAAATTGACCAAAGTGTCCGAAAGAAATAGTTGGACGAAGTCCATTTAACATTCCAATAAGGTTGGAAGGGTTAGAGTTGAGTTCCAAATGAGTTAGAAAGGTTTTAGCATTGCTCGGCGCGAATTGGAGTCAAAACGATGCGAAAATTGAAGTCTGGAACTTTTGTTACCGGTAATGCAGTGAGCTAATACCGGTACCATGCATCAGACCGAGAGAAGCAGCTCTCGAGTTTGAGTAAAAAAGGCTGTTTAACCGGTGACACCTCTGGTGTGTATCGGTACCAAGTGTATTACCCGAGAGAGGCAGCTCTCGGGTTAGCTTCTGCGTAATCGTGTAATCGGTGACAGAAATACCTTGTATCGATACACAGTGCCCTTCGCAGCAGGATGTAGTCTGCTGCAAATAAAAAAAAATAGGGGGCCTAGCTGCTATTGTAGCAACCTATATATGACCCCACACCTCTCTATTCTCTCTTCATGGCTGAAAACACCTTCCAATCTCATTTCTCTCCCTTTCTCTCTTTAAAAGCTCTCTACCAAGGTGGGTTAGAGGTGGATTTGGAGGAAATCAAGTGGAGATTGGAGCTTTTGAAGGTTTGGGTCTCTCCTACAAGGTGGACATTAGAGAGCTAGTGGGCTAAGGTGAGGTTTCTAGCAAGAATAGGGTTAGGGCTTGGTTTTATGCTCTAGATCTTTGGTTTTGGTTTTCTTACAAGTATAGAAACCTTGTAGAGGCCATGAAATCCATAAAAACCATATTTTCTTCATGAGCTCTCATGGTGGATTTCTAGGGTTTGGTTTATATGCCCTAGGGATGGTTTGAATGACCTAGAAATAGTTTTAAAGAAGTTCTTAGATGGTTCTAAGCTTGTTTTTGTTTAGCTCTAAGATCAATCCAAGAAAAATTGCAAAATGACATTGTTAGGGCACCAAAATTGGGGCTTTTGTCCTAAAGTGGTTTAAAGGCAAATTGGCCTTGTAGAAATCTAATTTGGGGTATTTCTAACTAGAATATGAACTCGGTTCGGTGATCCGACGAGTCTATGTTAAGTTAAGGGGGAATGGTTTGAATGACCTAGAAATGGTTTTAGAGAAGTTCTTAGATGGTTCTAAGCTTTTTTTTGTTTAGCTCTAAGATCAATCTAAGGAAAATTACAAAATGATATTGTTAGGGCACCAAAATTGGTACTTTTATCCTAAAGTGGTTTAAAGGCAAATTGGCCTTATAAAAACCTAATTGGGGGTATTTCTAACTAGAATATGAACTCGGTTCGATGATCCGACAAGTCTATATTAGGTTAAGGGGGAAAAAGCCTAATTTGGCTTCGTTTTGTTGCAGGTAAGAGGATAGGCGCCCAAAAATCCTAAGAATTGAACCGTAGCACCCTTGCAACCATACAAGGTGGGTGGTGCTTTTCGAAATCATTGAATTTTCTTTTATGTCTAAAGTGTCATTTTTGAGCATGTATATGTATAGTATCTTTATGCATTGTAGGGTTGATTGAGATATATTATTTGCATGCTTGGAATATAAAGATGCATATGAGAATGTTGAACAAAGTGAAAAATCCTATATATGCATGAATAATGACAAAGACCTAGATGAGATAAAGAACAAAATTACATTATGACATATGGATTATGTGGCATTAGTAAAGACTATGAATGCTAGAGTTGGACTCCTAGAGAGTGGCATTAATAAGTATATTGAATGCTAGAGATGAACTCCTAGAAAGTGGCATTAAAGAGTCAAGAACACTTAGTGTGTGGCATCAAGAAAGTTAAAGAATGCAAGTAAACTGAAATAGTTGATATTATGACATAACAACCTTAAAGCTAAGGGTCATATGAGACCTTATAGTGAAGGATTGGATTGAACTTTGTATCCTTAAAGTTAAGAATTGATCATACTCACCTATATTCTTGGCTCGGAGGGCGGTAGCTCTCCCTCGAGAGATGAGCTCCGGAGTTGTCATCACTGGGTTAGTGTTACCCAGAAGACGGTCCCCTCGGGAGAAAGCTTAGGGCCCGATACTAGGGATTTGGTTAGTGAGTCTATTGTTGCTGTCGGGAGGAAGCTTAGGGTCCGATAGTAGGGACTTGGATTGGTAAGTTGTTGGTTGAGGAGAAACCTACGGGTTAGCCAAAAGGACCGAAAATTGGAAAGTAATCTTGCATTCATCATGAGCATTCTATTGAGCATAATCATTGATTATATTGTTCAGGCATATTAGCTGCATTTGTTAGTTGGTTACTATCTATCTATCTTTCTATTAGGCCTGATTTAGACCTAGTGGGAAAGTCGACGAGGTCAGCGGCCGAACTCACTGGAAACTTTGTTGTAGTTCTCACCCCACTATTTCCACAGAGCCGGGACCGAGTGAGCCGGCCGACGGTCGCGGTAAAGGTATCGCGCTATAGACAGGGACTACCCGAGTTGGTTATATTTTGGTTTAGTTGCTTACCCTTATATATCATCTTTGTACTTTGATGATTATAGATGTTTAAATGAATGATGTAAAAGGTTTTAGCATTGCTCAGCGTGAATTAGAGTCAAAACGGTACAAACCTCAAGTCTGGAGCTTTTGTCACCGGTAATGCATTGAGCTTGTACCGATACCAGATAGCTGACCGAGAGAAGCAGCTCTCGGGTTTGAGAAAAAAAGGCTGTTGAACCAGTGACAAAATATCCTGTACCGGTACCAAGTGTATTACCCGAGAAGGTTGCTCTCGGGTTTGGCTGTACGCGATCGTGTAACCGGTGACAGATTCACCTTGTACCGGTACTAAGTCTGTTTCGCAGCAGACTTTGGTCTGCTGCAAATATGAATTGAGGGAGGGTCTTTTTGCAATTTTGGCAGCCTATATAAGACCCCACACTCCCTCTCTCTCCCTTTCGCAGCCAAAACACCTCTCTCCCTCATTTCTCTTCCTCTCTCTCTAGAAGCTCTCTACCAAGGTGGAAAGGAGGAGATTGGAGGAGGTCAAGAGGAGATTTTGGAGCTTTTGAAGGTTTATGTCTCTCCTACAAGGTGGATATTGGAGAGCTAGTGGGCTAAGGTGAGATTTCTTGTAAGAATGAAGCTAGGGCTTGGTTTTATGCCATAAATCCTTGGGTTTTGGTCTTCTTACATGTATTGAAACCTTGTTGAGGCCATGGATCTTCATGAAACCATGTTTTCTCCATGAGCTCTCATGGTGGATTTCTAGGGTTCGATTTACATGCCCTAAGAATGGTTTGAATGGCCTCGAAATGGTTCTAGATGAGTTTCTAGATAATTCTAAACTTATTTTTGCTTAGCATAGAGATCAATTTGGTGTATGCTGCTAAATGACATTGTTGGGGTACCAAAATTGGGGCTTTTGCCCTAGAGTGGTTTTAATACAAATTGACCTTATATAAACTAAATTGGGGATATTTCTAACTCGTTTATGGACTTGGTTTAGTGATCCGACGAGTCTACGTAATGATATTGAAAAAAAAAGCCTAATTTGGCTTCGTTTTGCCGCAGGCCAGAGAATAGGCGCCCAAAAATTACAAGAATTGAACCGTACTACCTTTACAACCATACAAGGTGGGCGGTGCTTTCCAAAATCATTGAATTTTCTCTCATGTCTAAAGTGTCATTTTTGAGCATATGTGTATATTGAGCATTTTGCATAGTAGCGTTTATTTGAGAGCTTGTGTTGCATGTTGTGAGTACAAATGCATATGAGATGATTGTAAACTAAATAGGATCCCATCGGGAGGAAGCTTAGGGCCCGATATTAGGAATTTGAGTTGGTGAGTTATGGAATCCGGCTGGAGGAAGCTAAGTGCCCGACGGGTTAGCCATGAGATTGAGTAATAAAAATGAAATTTTGCATTCATCATGAGCATTCTATTTGAGCATAGCATTGATTATATTATTCAGGCATATTAGCTATATTTGTTTAGTTGGTTACTATCTATCTATTCTTCTATTATGTCTGATTTAGACCTAGTGGGAAAGTTGGCGAGGTTGGCGGCCGAACCCACTAGGAACTTTATTGTAGTTCTCACCCCCCATTTTTCCACAGAGCCAGGACCGAGTGAGCCGGCTGACGA
The DNA here is from genome assembly GCF_001540865.1 of Ananas comosus. NCBI lineage: Eukaryota > Viridiplantae > Streptophyta > Magnoliopsida > Poales > Bromeliaceae > Ananas > Ananas comosus. The sequence goes on from NC_033621.1 coordinate 9,396,002, forward strand.
TCGCGGTAAAGGTATCGCGCCATAGACAGGGACCACCCGAGTGGGCTTTATTTTATGTAGTTGCATACCCCTTATATATCATCTTTTATACTTTGATGATTATAAATGTTTAAATGAATGATGTAAAGGAACTTATGTTAAATGCAAAAAGGTTACATTTTGGGAATATGTGATGTAAAAAGAAATGATGCAAAAAAATGTAAAAGAATACAAATGTTGAATGCATGTATGTGGTTAAAAGTTAATCATATTACTTGTATGCATGTTTAGTTTAGTACTTTCACTTTGGCTATTGCTTGCCGTCGTGCAAGCCAATTATGTATGTTTCCGCTTGTGCAATTTCTCTACATGATTTGTACTTGTTGTTGAGCCTTGGGCGGACAAGAGAGGTGCTGTCCGTTCGGTGTCTGTTCGACATACCCGGACCGGCCAAAGGGATCGGTCTCGGGGCGTGACATACTTCCTTGATAAAACTGTTTTCACGGCTTTCTCTCTAAAGTTTGAATTACGAAGTATTAAGAAAGGTTCGATGAGCATGAGTTATTACATATAAAAGATCAAATCGATTGATGATGTTCTCCAAGCGATTGGCGGTGCTCTCCAAGAGATTGGTGAAACTGAGTCAGACCATAATTTAGTCATGACTACTTTTCTAAGGCTATCGGAAGAATATAGGGGATTTGTCAATGTTCTCAATACATGCCAAAATAAGTCCACCTTTGAACAACTTCGTCCACTCTTAATGCAAGAGGACACGAAAGTTTAACGTCGTACTAGCTTGACGACATCACTTGCTACTCCCACTATTGATGCTGAAGCTCTTTATGCAAATGGTAGACTCGGTAATCGTGGAGGTCGAGGAGGTAGATATCGCGAAGGCTGAGGACAACGTGGTAAACACAACTCTTATCCTAGTCGTGGATCTCCTAGAACCTACTTACACCTTCAACCTAATAATCTTGAATAACCTTATACTCTGAATCACCAACCTTACATTCCAAAGTCTAGCACACAATGTTAAAATGGCAAGTTCAATCATAATGCTCTCCAGTATAGACAATACTTCAATCATTCCTTTATTACAGATGATGTTCCTCAAACTTTTGCTGCCACAAATCTTTATGAATCCTAAGAGAAAGTATGGTATCCAGACACTGGAACATCTAATCATATGAGAGCACACTCTGGTATTCTCTCATCTCCTAAATCTTATAGTGGGCACGAAAAAATTCTTAATGGTAATGAAAATTTACTTGATATTACTCAGATAGGTAAAACTCAATTGAATATATCCTCTAACTCTTTTGCTCTTAAAAGATTCTTGTTGTTCCTTCTATTAAATAAAATTTAATTTCAGTGCGTCAGTTTATCATGATAATGCTGCGAGCCGAATTCCTTGGTCCTTGACCTGGTCAAAGATCTCCCTTGGGAAGAGTGTAGGGATGCAGAACAGCTACAAATAGTGACCCTCGAAGTTTGCGCCCTTCGACTGGATCAAGCGATTCGGCTGATGAGGGATCGGATCGGCCGAGTTCGAAGACCTTTACTGTAGACTCAGTTCGGCTGAAAGAGCCGAATGTATGGAAAGCACAGTATCTTGGGCCGGCTGAAGAGCCCAATGCCTTTATATATTGGAATTAATATGTGAAACTAGTACAAAGGACGAGTATGTCTGAGAGCATACAGACTCGGTTGATCTAACTTAAACTTACGCCTAAGAAAAAAAAATAGTAAGTGCGGGAAAATAAAAGATTACAAGTAGACTACTCCTAGAAAATGCAAGGGAAATGTAGAGAAAATAAAGGCGGTCTTCTATTCTCGAGAAAAAGACCCCTCTTTTGGGTGTTATTTGCCTATTTATAGCCCGCCCACGTTGATCAGTTATTGCTCCGTCTATGATAGGCCACTACCCTATTTTTACGGGCAACTTCAAGCTGATCAAAATCGCATATAACCGCTTGCGGTTACACCTGGCGGTTACTTAATTATTTTGTCAATACTCCCGGTGCACACCAAAATCTCTTTTAATCCTTGCCCCTAAAGATTTGGGGTTGAATGGTGCACCAACATGCCACGTGGCCACACATTATTGGCCTAACAATTGCCCCTCGGCAGCTTCCGAACGAACGATTCGGTAGCTGGCGTAATCAGAGGCGCGTATTTTGATACAGTCAGTTCGAATTCTTTGTACGGTTTCTTTCTCAGCCGTTCTTTTCCTTTCTACGGCTACGATCTTGGTACTTCCTTTTGTTTTATATGCGGCATTAATTAGGTCATATTAATTGTTGCCGTCTCTTCGTCATTATAGCCACCCTCGGAAATCGATTCGACGCGATGGCTTTTTCTCTTCCTTCTTCGCCAAGCTTCTTTTTCTTCGCTTTTCTTTTCTCTGGCCTGAATTTTTGTCTTCTTCGCTTCTTTGTCTTCTTCGCCCCCTTCTCACTTTTGACTTTTAGGGTTTTTCTTTGCTATTTTCCTTCGTTTTAGCAATGGTGCCGCTTCCGCCTCTTCATTCTTCTCTGTCGTTAGATTACACCTTACTTAGGCAGTTTGTCCCATCAGACCCTTCTCGATTCATCTTAGGTCCCTCTTTCACTGACGAACCTATTCTCGTTGACTTCTCATTCTCGAGTGATGGTTTCCCACTGATGGCCAATGCCATTCATCTTCATTCTTGGTACCCTTCAACTTCAACAGGGAAAAGTCTCCGAACCTGGCCGAGTGTCTCAGATGCGTACCTCGCCTGGTTAGATCGGGTAGAGGCTGCCTATGCTGATTTTTGGCAGGAAGTTGGTATTTATGAGGCGATACAACTATCTCGAAAACCTCCTATAGCCGACAACCTTCTCTTGGCTGCGGCTCTCTATTTTTGGTCCCCTGTTTCTATCTAACACTTTTCTTTTCAGAGGAGGGCCCCTTACTCCTACCCTTCTTGATGTCGCTGCCATCATCGGTTTACGTCCTCATAGAGCTACCCTTTCAATGGCTTACAATCCTGATGACTCGTCTGACTTTGAGGCCCATCTTGACCTCAACGATTTGGCTTATATCAAATTCATCCGCAAGTTTGCAGGTGAGTCCCCTGCTGCGGTTACTAGGAAAAAGCATACAACATTTCTCCTATATTGGTTGTACCATAATCTTTTCAGTATTAGTTCACATAAAATTAATCGAGATTTTATCTCGATCGCTGTGGATTTAGCTAACGGCGAAAGATTAGCTCTAGGAACATATTTTATTGCTTTTGTTTATAGAGAAATTTTTGATTCCATTAAACCACTATCGTTCGGAAAGGGTATAACAATCGGCTCCGGTTGTGGTGTCTTTTGGTTTTTGCAAATTTATTTTCCTTCTTTGTGCCGAGATCCTTTAAATTTGGACTGGGCTCCTCAGTTTGATACTTACGGGTTAGCTCTCGGCTGCCTTCAACCGTTAACTTCACGTCATCCTTTTGATTTTACCAATTATTTCACGATTTTCTATGAGTCATGTCCTCATCGCCTTATTTCATGGTCCCTATTTGCTGATTGTGTCACTGGTCCACCTTGTCTTCTTGCCCGTTATGAAGCTATCCAAGGCGAACTGGCCTCCTCTCGGGCCAGTGAATATTCGGACGTCTGGTTTTCCTTCTTGGCTATGCGGGATCTGCATATTGGGTTGAAAACACGCTCGAAGTTGATGCCTAGTACTGAAGTTTATTCTTCCCAGTATGTAGCGCATCAATTTGGATTTGTGCAAGCAATCCCTGCCCCGGCCAAGTTCTTTACAGCCAACACCGCCGTTAACCGTCCCCCCACCAAAAGTACAGTCGAAGTTGATAGGCTTTCGGCTATAGAGAATCGTCTTCGGCGATTCTTAAAACTAGTAAGCTTCAGGCCCAATCACACAGGAGTGATGGGCTTTCGTTAAACAGTCACTTGGGATTATTTTGCTAATTGTGTCTTTGCTTCACCTACTCAACAGACACTTCGCAAAATACTTCATCCGATAGGTATGTCATCTATTTCCTAAGTCACTTGTATAATGACATAAATTCTTCTTAACTGTTACTCGTTTGTATCAGTACCCTATCCAAACAGAGACTTTTCGCTTGATTCCTCTGCTCAATCTGCACAAGAAGAAGGGTCAGAAGAAACTTCTGATCAGAATCTTGATGACTTGCCTTCTTCTATAGTGATTTTTTTTATCACCATTTTCTGCTTTTCTTTTTTCTTTATATGATTATATAGCTCACGTTTCTATATATGCTTCATGTGTAGCCAACTCCATCCTCCTCATCGATCCCAGCTTCAGAAAAACGACCGATAGAGACTACACAATCCATTCCTCCACCGCCTTTAAAGCGGCGTAAATCAGTTGCTAAGAGATCAACTCCTTCAAGAGCCGAAGATACATCCTCGGCTAATGTCTTATCCACACCAGAGAGGATTTCTAATCCTACTGACCCCATCTCGGTTGAGGTAACAATCCGACCTATTATAATCAGTTTTCATTTCCATATTATTTTATCATCTTTACTATTTTTTCAATGCAACAGTCACATCCTGAAGATATCTCTCATGTCTGTTTTGCCTCATCCTTAGGAAGAAGATGTCCGATGTCGAGAGACAAGCCCGCCGAGAAGCTCGCCTTGATAAGAAACGGGAAGCACAAAAGAAACGAGCTGCCACTGAGGAAAGTGGAGAAGTACAACAAAAAGATAGGATGACAGAGTTGTCAGCCCCAGAAAAAGAAACAGAAAAAGAACAAATGGAGAAAAGAGGGCTCGAACCAACAGAGGCAATAAAGAAAGAGGATATGAGTGAACGAGGAACAGATGATAAAGAGGCAGAACTAAGTGCGGTGCCTCTCACAACCAGAGCTTCATCGTTGGTCCTTTCATCAATGCCTTAAACGAAGGATCCGTTGATTGTTTCCCTTCAGAATTTATTAGCCCTCGAGTCCAAATTCTAATGAAGGAGATGACCCTTCCGCCGTTGTATCGAATGACACTCAGCACTATTACTCGATCTGATAGATCAACCAGACCTTCCCTCTGTCGGTAAGTGTTTCACAGATACGTTATCATCTCAACTTTCTTCTTTTTTATCTCGGCAACAATCTGTGTCTGCCGAGTTTCTATCCTTGGATCACCACTTCAATCAGGTCAACCACTTCAAAATGAAAATTCTTGAAGTGGCGGCTCCAATTACTGACTTAAGCCGAGAAGACCAAACTTAAGAACATCAGGAGTCAGCCCTTCGGCAGTAAATTTCTACTCTTAAAGAAGAATTAGTTGCAACCGAATCGGCTCTTCTCCGTACTTCTAAGCGTTGAATCCTCTTGCCAGATCTACTGACTATCAAGAAAAGTGAAGGGGTGAAACTTCAAGATCGGCTTTCTCGGCTCTATAAGTTGCATCCTTTGATGAAACGCAGGAAGAAAGCAGCCAAAGCCGCCCAAGTACACTTAGAAGCCGAATGGAATCAATTTAGGGACTTATTATCTTAATTCTATTTTGATTCGGCTTATCGTCTGTAATTTTTCTAACGACTTTGCTCGTTTTCCCACATGGATAGATAGTTTTTCTTCAAATATTTTTCATTAACTGGCTTATCATGCTCAGACCCATCTATGTTTTTTAAATAATATGCATTGCCTTTTGTAATTCTGTTAATCTGAAATGGTCCTTCCCAATTTGGAGATCATTTTCATATACTCGATCCTTTCGACCGATTGGAAAAATTAATCTAACTAAAGTCTCCCACAGCAAAAGACTTAGCTTTAACCTTTCTTTATATGCACTGTGTACTCGGCTCTGATACGCTCATAAATGGTCAAGTGCTATCAGCTGAGTTTCATTCATTTCTTCTATTCTTTCATTCATTAAAATCTTATATTCATTTGTCGTTAATGCTTTTTGTTCTTCCACTCTAAAAGAGGGAACTATTATTTTGGCTGGAACTACAGCCTCATGGCCGTACACTAACTAAAACGGTGTTATTCCTGTTGTCGTTTTCACTGTAGTTCGACATGCCTGCAGTATTTTGGAAAGCTTCTCATTCCATTTTCTAGGGTACTTTCCAACATGTCGCTTCATAAGATTTATGATTACCTTAGTTGCCGCCTCGGCCTATCCATTGGCTTGAGCATAATAAGGTGACGAATGAAGTAACTTAATCTTTCTGGACTCAATGAACCAAGTAAACTGTCCCCCGGTAAATATTGTTCCTTGATTGGTTGTAATTGTCTCGAAGACCCCAAAACGATGAATTATAAAATCTTCCATGAAATCAATAATTTATTTTTGAGTGACCAACCTAGCGTGTTTTACTTCTACCCACTTAGTGAAGTAATCAACGGCCACTATCAAAAACTTATGACTAGCCGAAGAATTTGGCTGAATTTCTCCAATTAAATCCATAACCCAACTTCGGAAGGGCCAAGGTTTAATTATTGCATATATCTCAGAGGCAGGTACTCTCTGCACAGAGCTATGGAATTGATAAACTCTATGCAATCCTAATGCATAGTCGGCCAGTAGTATTCCAAGTGTCGAATGGTCCATCTTAACCTTCTCCCTGCTAGATGGGCTCCGGACAAGTCCTCATAGGTTTCTCCCATAACCAACAAGACTTCTTCAGGCCCTAAACATTTCAATAACACTTCTTCGGCCGTTCTCTTATAGAGTTGTCCATTTAATAGACAATAGCCGAGTGCTCTTCTTCGAATGTTATAGTCGATTCGCTTGTTGGAGTCTTCTAAATATTCAATTAAAGACTTTCTCCAGTCTTCCTTAATTCTCCAGTCTTCCTTAACCTCTATAGGAGCAATTATTGTCGGCTCTCGCATATGAACTGATGGTAGTAATCTTCATTCTATTTTCACTTGATCTTGTTTCGGCTCTTTATACCCTGAGGCCGATTGTGCTAATTCATTAGCATGATTATTCCCTTCTCTTGTCAAGTGTACAAACTCCACTTCCCCGAAACTACAGAGTAATTTTATTGTTTTTCTCAAATAATTCTGCAAATTTCAATTTTCACATCGGTATTCTCCATTTACCTGTTCAATCACCAATTGTGAGTCGCCGATGACTTTGAGTGAGTATACTTCGAATTCTTGTAAAATTTCAAGGCCAATTATTAAGGCCTCATACTCGGCTTGGTTGTTAGAGCAGCCGAAATCTAACTCAAAAGCAAACCGATGAATGTATCCTTCAAGAGACTGTATATATAATTTCCCGAGCTCCTGTGGACTCGGCTATTTTTGAGCCATCAAAATAGAGTATCCAAGGTTGACAGCCGACTAAATTTTGCTTTGGCTCTTCAATCTCAACACATGGATGATCAGTCAAAAAATCAGCTATTGCCTGCTCTTTGACAGCTTTTGCTGGGACATAATTAAAAGAGAATTCGGACAAGGCCAACATCCATCGTCCAATTCGGCCTCTTAATACATGCTTAGATAACATATACTTCACCAGGTCGGTTTTGCAGATTACCGACACTTCTGTTGGTAAAATATAATATCTTAATTTTGTACAGGCATAATATAAGGCCAGACATAAATTTTCAATTGCCGAATAACATTTTTCGGCATCCAACAACCGCCTGCTTAGATAATAAATGGCATGTTCCTCTTTTTCTTGATTTTCTTGTGCCAACAAACACCCCAAATTTTCTTCTGCAGCCGATATGGGCAACTTCATCGGCTGCCCTTGCCTAAGAGGCATAAGGACCGGAGGATTCGCTAAATATCTTTTTATATTTTCAAACGCTCTTTGTTGTTCCTCTGTCCAACTGAATTCTTCCTAATTTTTAAGCCGAAGTAATGGAGTGAAAACTCCTATTCTACTGGCCAAGTTTGATATAAAGCACCGCAAATAATTAATTTTTTCTAACAGGCTTTGTAACTCTTTTTTATTTTTTGGTGGCGGCAATTCTAATATAGCCTTAACTTTGTTTTTGTCAATTTCAATCCCTTTTTTATGTACTAGGAACCCAAGGAACTTGCCTGCCGTAACTCCAAAATCACATTTTAAAGAGTTCATTTTCAAATTATATTTTCTCATCCTTTCAAAGGCGTGCTTTAAATCTGCCCAATGATCGGCTTGTGATTTGGATTTTGCGACAATATCATAGATGTAAACTTCCAACATCTTGCCGATTAGATCGTGAAAAATAAAATTCATTACTCTTTGATAAGTAGCTCCGGCATTCTTTAAGCCGAACGGCGTAATTATCCATTCAAAAGTCTCGATAGACCCTGGGCATCTAAAAGCTGTTTTAGATACATCTTCTTTAGCAATAAATATTTGATTATAACCTGCATGCCCATCCATAAAAGGCAGGATTTCATGCCCGGCTGCTAAATCTACTAAAATATCAGCTATTGGCATTGGATATTCATCTTTAGGTGTAGCTGTGTTTAAGTTCTTAAAATCAATATAAACCCTAAGTTTGCCATTCTTTTTTCGTACTAGAACTATATTGGATATCCAATCAACATAATGGGTTGCTTTAATAAAACCGGCCTTTAATAAGTTTTCAATTTCATTCTTAATTTACAGTATAATGCTCGGCTCAAATCTACAAGCTGGTTGTTTGTAAGGCTTATATCCTTTTTTAATAGGAAGCCTATGCTCTACAATTTCTCGACTTAGACCCGGCATTTCTTCATAATTCCAGGTGAAGCAGTCCTTGTATTCTATCAATAACTCTTTTAGCTCCGCCTGCTCTTGAGTCGAAAGTTTAGCACTAATATAAGTCAATCGTTTATCTTCATCAGACCCTAAGTTTACTTCTATTAATGGATCCTGGGTCTCCAGCTTTTTGTCGCCGACTTTGATAGGTGATTCATCCATATTTAGTTCGGTTGTCAGCCTCCTCGATTCATCTGATATTTCTTTATCGGCCTTCATGGCCGATTCTGTGAACAAGTCATTTTCAGCCGACTTGGTTGTTTTGGTAGGTGTTACCTTATCGGCTCGATAAGCCGATTCATTCTTATAGCCGACCTCAATAGTCGGCCTATCCTACCGAAGTTCTTCTAAAGCTTCGATTCCTTATTTTTGGTGTTCCATTTTAACCAGCGTGGTAGCTCTTCGGCTGCCACCATTGCTTCATCATCTTTCATAAGAATTAATTGCACTCCCTCTTCAGCCACTCGCACAAAAAAAATTTGATCGGGATCAGTATCGGCCTAATTGATATGGCTGACTCCTTCCAAATTAATATCCACCATTTGGGGCCGCCCCTCGGCCCTGATTTCTTCCACCTTGTCTTCTATCCACTCGAATAACTTTCCATGGAGCGTCGAAGGTACACACTCGTTTGCATGAATCCAATCACACCCGAGTAATAAATTGTAGTGGCTATTTGTATCCACTACGAAAAATGTTGTTCGTAAAGTTTTAGATCCTACCGTGATTTCGGTTGTAACCACTCCTTTAGCTCATTGACCGCTGCTGGTAAAATCGGTCATGATCGTGTCGATAGGCTTTAGTTCGTCTTCACTTTTGCCCAACTTTTTAAAGAAAGATGTGGGCATAACGTTAACCATTGCTCCGCCGTCCACCATCACTTAGTCTATTGGCCGACCTTCTATCAAGGCCCTTATGAATAGGGGCCTCACAAATCTCGTTTGCATTATCAATGGTTTTTCAAAAACCACTGAATCAACTGGTTAGACGTCCTCTAACTGCAATTGAGCCACTGTGAGCTCATCTTCCTCGTACACCGCTTTCTCGTACTCGGTAGATTCTGCCATAAAAGATTGGGGCAGAGTGTATACCATGTTCACATCGGCTGGACTTTCATCAGCTGATTTTCCTTGTATCTTTTGTTTCTTTTCTTTAGACTCCTTTGCAGTCTCGGTCGAGGAGTCGCTTTCCATTCGTGCTTCTCTCTCCTTTGGAGGCCATCTATCGCGCTTAATTATAGTCTCCAGCGAGGCTATTTTCTCCTCTAACTCTTTTTGAGTTACATTCTTCGCAGGTTCGGCCAAAATCGGCCGCTCTATTTTCAATTTTAGCCAAGGAACGGGTGTCGAACTGCCCGCTTCATGGTCATTCCTCATTGGACGAAAAGAATTTTGTGGTTCATTTGGTCGCCTCCATACATTCAATTTTATCATTTTCTCTTCTTCGTAGTGTTGTCTCGCTTCTGCTTGTAATCTCTACTGCTGACACTTCTGAGTTTTTGTTAACATTGGCCCATGCCATTTGGCTGATGCTTTTGCTTCGTGTCATTAATCAATCGGCACATTTGCTGGTACCTTCACTGTCCTAAGATGATTTTTCAGGATCTCTCTTCTTTCCCAAGGTCTCGGCCAAAGTTGTATGCCGAGTTCATTTAACTAACCTTTGACCGAGGAACTCGATATCCTCCTCGGTCATTCCTTCAAACTCTGGTTCAGGTCTCGGCCTGGCTTGGTGTTGCCAACTTGACCGATATCCTGGGAATCTCTGTTTAGAGTCGAATGGTTTTTCGGGATAGCTCCATCGGCTGTTGCGCTCTTTTCTTCGATTATTGTAGTAGTCGTTCAAGACCTTTTGTATCAATAAGTCTTTTTTGTTTTTCACCGAGTCAACTTCTGGCTCGGATTCATTGGAGGCTTCATCTGAGCCTTCCTCTGACTTGTTCTCTACTTCGGGAATTTCCTCCCATTCCTCTAGGAACGCCATGAATTCTCTCCATTCATTGTGCGTTTTCTTCTCGTGGATGATCGCTTCCTAATCCTTCCTAGTCATTTCGGCCTTGCATCTTATGCAGAGTCGTAGTGTCCTCTTGGTGTAGGCAATGCCTTCGTCAGTCTTCTTATCCGCTGGTGCCTTTCTTTTAATGTCCACCATATTGACCTGCGATAGAAACAGATTTTTATCAATTTTCATATTTTTGTTTTCTTGGTCGGCAAATATGAGTCGACCTTCATTTATTTCCTTTTGAATCTGTCTTTCAAAGGCAGTGCATTCGTTTGTTCTATGGCTCCATGAATGGTGCCATTTGCAATATCTTTTTCTTTTCAATTCTTCTCTAGGAGGTATAGTTTGACCTTCTGTAGTTGAATTCGTCCATCTTTCAACAACCAATCAAAGATTAGATCGGTCTTCGACACATCAAACGAATAAGTATATGCCGACACCGGTGCTTTCGCTTCACTTGATTTGGCAGGCTTTAACAAAGCACACTTATATGGCCGGCGATTCTTTACCATCTCCGCTACATATATTTCGGCTTCATCAGCCGAATCCTCTGTCTCTTCCGACGTATTTAGCTCCTCTTGAGCCGAGGATTCTTCAAGGAAAGAAATGTTTTTCTCTTTTCCTTTACTCCAATATTTGTTTCGGCTCCATCTAGGTCGATCTTCATTATTTTCTTTTCTCAATTGCTCATATTGAGCAACCCGAACTCCCAAATCAAAAAGATTTGGAAAATACTTGTCTTCAAAATGATCTTTAATTTTGAAATGTAAGCCATTAAATGCTATTTTGGCAAATTCTGATTATGACATTCTTACAAAACAACGGCTCCTTGCCGTCTTGAATCGGTTCAAATATTCTTCAACCGATTCTCCTGTTCTTTGTCTGAACTGAGCTAAATCAGCAACCGAAAGTTCTGGCTCTGATCTATAAAATTGTTCATGAAATTTCCTTTCTAATTCGTTCCAATCTTGGACAGAATTAGCTGGTAGACTCGTATACCAAGTAAATGCTGTCTTGGTTAACGAGGTATTAAATAGCCTAAGCTTCAAGAAAGGATTTGCAGTGGCTTCTCGACGTTGAGCCGTAAACCGTGCGACGTGTTCAACCGTATTTTCGGTCTCGTCACCAGAAAATTTATCAAATTTCGGCATTTTCCAATTTGCCGGATAAGGATGTTCTATATCTATATTTGCAGGATAGGGTGATCTAAATACAGGCCGCATTGCCGGCCTAGCCCCAAATCCGAAAGTGTTTCGGATGGCTTCTTCAATTTGAGCATAAATTTCATTGTTGTTCCCTAGTATTTGCACTTGCATTGGATTCAGTCCTGGTGGTAGCCCGAAATTCTATGCTGTAGGGTTAATCCCTTGCATATTTAGGGCCTACCCCCCAGCCCTAGCTCCAGCATTTTGGGGCTGATATGCTGCCACTAGTGGGGGAGGCCGTAACCCCGAGGCTATTTCTGGTTGTTGACCGGCGTTTACAGCAGCCGGCCTATAAACTATTTGAAAAGGTGCCCCCTAGTGTTGAGGCTGACCACTCACCGGTGTTACGAGATTTTGTAATACCAGCACCACTACAGGCTCTTATAGACTTGTTACAGGTTGTTCATTACGAGTCAATAATTGCCCTATTCAGGTAAACTCTCATTAGAGGCCGTGATTGCGGCCAGTACTGCATCTAAACGAGCAGTACTCTTATGACTATTTTGGTCCAGTACTCGTAGGACCCGTGTCATTTGTCCAAGAGCTTGAGCCAAACTTGGCTCTTGTTGGTCGGATTGACCACTAGTCTCACTTTCAACTAGCAAGACTGCTTGGCGTTCTCCTGCATTATCGGAATTACTAGTTTGATCGTTCCTAGAATTTCGAGGAACGACCCTATTGTGCAAGTTCATGGCATTATCATCTGCCGTTAGTTTTTGTTAGTAAAAGAAATTTACCTAATTTTGTCCTACCGGGTGTGCCAAAAATTGCTGCGAGCCGAATTCCTTGGTCCCTGACTTGGTCAAAGATCTCCCTCGGGAAGAGTGTAGGGTTGCGGAACGGTTACGAATAGTGACCCTTGAAGTTTGCGCCCTTCGATTGGATCAAGCGATTCAGCTGATGAGGGATTGGATCGGCCGAGTTCGAAGACCTTTATTGTAGACTCGGTTCGGCTGAAAGAGTCGAATGTATGAAAAGCACAATATCTTGGGTCGGCTGAAGAGCCGAATGCCTTTATATATTGGAATTAATATGTGAAACTAGTATAAAGGACGAGTGTGCCTGAGAGCATACAGACTTGGTTGATCTAACTTAAACTTACTCCTAGAAAAAAAAAAATAGTAAGTGCGAGAAAGTAAAAGATTACAAGTAGACTACTCCTAGAAAATGCGAGGGAAATGCAGAGAAAATAAAAGTGGTCTTCTATTCTCGGAGAAAAGATCCCTCTTTTGGGCATTATTTGCCTATTTATAGCCCGCCCATGTTGATCAGTTATTACTCTATCCATGATCAGCCACTACCCTATTTTTACGGGCCACTTCAAGTTGATCAAAACCGCATGTAACCGCTTGCGGTTACACCTGGCGGTTACGTAATTATTTTGCCAATACTCCCGGTGCACACCAAAATCTCTTTTAATCCTTGCCCCTAAAGATTTGGGGTTGAATGGTGCACCAACATGCCACGTGGCCACACATTATTGGCCTAATAGATAATAATTCTCTTTTTGAATTTGACTTTTCTAATTTTTCTGCGAGGGACAAGAAAATCGGAACGGAGCTTCTTCGATGCCCTAGTTCGGAAACATCACTCTATCCACTTTTTTCTAAAGTGCAAGTGTAGGAAACAAACAACAGCTAGCTTTGGTTGCATCTAGATTTAGCGGAGATATTTGGCATAGACGGTTAGGTCATCCTAGTTTTTCTGTTCTTTCTACATTTATTATAAACAATAAAATTATTTCTGATTCTGTTTTGAAATTATTTGTTTACAATACTTGTAATATAAAAAACATGTTAACCTCTCATTTTATGATTCAGAATTTCAATTTGCTTTTCCTTTTCATATTGTTCATTCTGATGTATTACAATCAACTGTTCCTTCTATTTCTGGCTACAAATACTATGTTATTTTTATCGACGATTACTCTCAATTTTCTTGGCTTTATCTTTTAAAATTTAAAAATAAAATTTTTGACAGATTTTTCGAGTTTAAGACTATGGTTGAAAATATATTTTATAGTTCAATCAAAAATTTTCAATATGAAAATAGTACTGAATTTGGAAATGACAAGTTTTCTACTTTTTGTTCACAAAATAAAATTATTCACAAATTCTTTTGTCCTTATGCTCCTCAATAAAATGGCTTTGCTGAGAGGAAGTATAGGCATTTATTTAACATTGTTAGGAGTCTACTGTTTCAAGCTTAGTTACCTCATCGCTTCTGGGCTGAGGCCATTCAAACTATCATCTTTCTTGTGAATCGAATTCCTTCTCTTACTGTTTTGAAGGGACGATCGCCATATGACATTCTGCATGGTTGTGTTTCATTTGACTTGCAACTTATTAGAGTATTTGGATGTTTGTGTCATCCCGATATTCAGGATATTGCAGCTCACAAGCTCTCTCCCTGTTCACTTCCTTGTGTCTTCTTGGACTTTCTGACAAATATAAAGGTTTTCGTTGTCTCTATCCAAGCACTGATAAAACTTTTTTTTTCTCGCCATGTTAGTTTTATTGAATATATTTTTCCGCACTCTTATCTTTCTAGATTCTCTTCTTCTCCTTCCTCCTCTATTTTAATCTTTCAAATGTATTAAAATTTTCTTTCTAATCCTCCCATGTTCAATGAAAGTCCATTTACTATTGATGCAATCTCTATCTTCTCCTTCACACGCCTCTCTACCGACGTTGGTTCATATACACCTACTTCACCGTGTGAGCAATATCAATTTTTCCTTTCATTTTGAATCATGACGCCCCACATGTTCATACTAAGAATAATGCCGCTACTGCTGGTCAAACTGAACTCCGGGTCTATACTAGGCGACACACCAGTCAGCCTACTGCTGTTTCACCTTCCCCTACTAATCTGCCACCTTCCACCTCTGATCGTCAACCTTTCCCTCAGCCTGCTATAGTATCATTTTCTTTTCCTTCTGAGCCTCCGTTGCCTGCTAGAACACACTCTGTGCTCAACCGATCCATGACTAAGGGTTCAGCCGAGTCTACCTCCTTCCTCGTTTGTGCGTGTTCTATTCTTCCTGCTGAGCCTTCCTCTTTTCATGAAGCTTCTCAGGATGTAGGTTGGTATGCTGCCATGGCTGAAACATTTGATGCGTTACTGACTATGCTACTTAGGACTTATTCCTTTTCTCTCATTCGTTAATCTTATTGGCTGCAAGTGGGCATATAAAGTCAAGCAGAAGGTGGATGATTCTCTTGAGCGTCTCAAGGCTCAGCTCGTGGTTTATGGTTACAAACAACAATAAGGTATTAATTTTGATGAGATCTTTTCTCCGGTTGTCAAGTCGACCACTATTCGTACTGTTCTTTCAGTAGCTTTCTCCACTGGGTGGTCTCTTTAACAACTTGATATGAAAAATGCCTTTTCTCATAAAACTCTCTCTGAAGAAGTTTATGTGAAACAACTGCCTGTCTTTATGCATCCCTCTCTTCCTCATAATGTGTGCCGTCTTCAAAAAGCAATCTATGCTCTCAAACAGACACCTCGGGTTTGATTTCAGTGGTTTACTTCTTTTCTTTCTGAAATTAGTTTTGTTGGCAGTATTGCTGATCTCTCGATGTTTGTTTGTCATTTTCTTTCTAACACTCTTTTTTCTATTATATGTTGCTGATGTTATTGTCACCGGAATCTCCTTCTCTCTTTTAAAGGCTCTTATTGTCATCTTACAATGAGAATTTGTTATGAAGGATCTCGGGCCGCTACATTATTTCTTGGGCATTGAGGTTAATTGTTCGTCTTCTGATCTTCATCTGACTCAACATAAATATGTGCATCAACTATTTCAGTGACGTGGCTTTCTTGATAATCAGCCTGTTTCTAGTCCTCTCTCTCTGACTTCTCGTCTCTCTTCTTATGAGAGGCGCCCTCTTGAGGATCCCTATATTTATTGTTAGATCATTGGTGCTCTCAGTACCTCACCTTTACAAAACCAGATATCTCGTATGCCATCAACTCTACTTTCTAGTATTTATATGCACCTCGTGAACCACATATGCAATCAGTCAAGCACATTCTACGTTATATTTGGGATGATGTCTTATGCCATTCCTATCTCCTATTGCGTCAATCCTTCTCTTGTGGGATTTGCTGATGTTGATTGGGCTAGTTGTCCAGATACACGTCGTTCTACTTTCGGGTGTTGTATATTTTTAGGGCCCAATCTTATCTTCTGGTCTGCTAAGAAACAACTCACTATTTCTCGTTCCTGTTCTGAAGCGGAGTATCGTGCTGTGGTTTACGCGCTTGCTGAGATAGTATGGATCCGACGTTTACTTCGTGACCTTGGTGTGTTCTTATGATGCTCCATTCGGCATTTATTGTGATAATCTCAGCACAACCTATCTTGCTATCAATCATGTTCTCCATATTCGAACGAAGCACATTGAGCTTGACCATCAGTTCTTGTAAGAAAAATTCCAGTCTGATGATTTAGAATTGGTTTACATCTCTTTTGATAAGCAACTTGTTGATATTTTCACAAAGCCTTTGTCACCTTCTTGGTTTTCGGTATTGCAGCTCAATCTTTGCACCGGCCAGTGGATGCTTAGCTTGCAAAAGGATGTTATGATATATTTAATATATTATGATATGTTACGATATATTTATTATTTTATGGTATATTAAGATATTGTATATTATTATCATATATAGAGTAGGATTATATGGTGTGTGATCGCAGTTGTATTATTACTATAGTAGACCTATATCTTGTACTATATTTTTTCATCAATTCAACCCAAGAGGGCATGCTCTTTTACTCTTCTTATAACCACTACTAGCTTTAGACCAAGACTCCATAAGAGAAAACATGCTAGCTAGGACCAGTATCGAGTTGGAGCTTTTACTTCTCAAGATGATGTTGTTTATTTTAAGCCATACCATCCACTAGGTAACTGAGGGCCAGCCTAGTGAGGACTTTTTTCTGCCCCTCAATATTACTTAGTTTGGCTAGAGTCTCCTTGAGCCCTCGCACATCCTATGCATCTAGGGCTACAAGGACGATGTTGCTAGAGCTTGCCAGTAGGAATCCAAGGTGAAATGCATCTAGAGAACACGTGGTTGCAGTTTTCCATTCCAGCTAAGCAGAGTACACATAAGGGTTCCCCTGTCCATCACCGTTTGATGAGATTTTCTACTGTAAGGAGCCTTTTCCTAAGCAATAACCAAACAAAAATTTTGACCTTCCTTAGAATCTGTAGTTTCCACACATGAGGATGTAGAGGGTCGCATAGACCTCTGTCGGAGAGGAAATGTAGAGAGATTTTATCGAGAAATATAGATTAATCGACCACTTCCATTTGACCGAGCCCAACTCGCAATCAGCACATTCATTGTCTAGCATGTCTTTAAGGCTCTGAACTAAGGCTTTGTCTGCCGCAAAGATATCATCCAGTCCTCTAATTATCACGTTGCACTTCCAACCATTTTAGTCCCAAAGGGCTTTATTGAAGGTAGCAGCAGAAGCAATTTTTAGAGGGTTACTCCAATCCAAGTATTAGATCAAAAGAAAATATTCTTATTGCCCCAAAATTGAAAGTTATGCCACATCAAAAACATGTCTACTTCTAGTATGTTCTGATACCACTAAGGAGCAAGGTTTGAAAGTAACCCTTCTCTCAAGGGTTTCCTTCTGTTGTAGTAAAGGGACCTAACTAGTGTGTTGTATTAAAGAACTGGCTTTGTAAAGAATCTCCATCACTACTTCGTTAAAAGAGCTAGATTCATTACCTTTATCCTCGGTCCTCCTCTTTTTTTTTGCTTTTGTAGAACTTCACTGGTTTGAAGTAGTAATAGCTTGTCGTTAACGAAATCTTCAGTATTTTTTTTAAAAAAATAATAAGTAGCCAAATTGAAATTCAAACAAAAATGAAAGGTGGAAACCAAGTCGGAGAAGAAAATAGCACCGGTAGAGAAATAGAGATTTTTTTTTGTCGCAAATAAAAATTTTATAGAGGCATATTATATAGGCCAAAAAATCGCATTCAATGTAAAATGACCTTTCGGATTCAACAAATACAAATATCTGAGGAGTCGAAGAGAGCGCAGAGAATGAATCCGAACCATTTTTGCAACCAGAGGGGATTAGTTGGTAGGAACGAAGCGTTGCTAACAAAAAAGGTGCGACGGGAAGAAGGATCGACAATGAACTTGGCCCAATTTTCTGTCTAGGGAGGACACATCAGGAGTCAGAGAGGCATCTAGGCGAGCGAGCGGCATTTAAGGAGGTAATTTAGTATGACAGGTAGGTCCCACAAAAGCACAAAATTAAGCTAATATCGCCACAAAATTAAGCTAATATTACCACGTGGACAAAAGGGCATGGGTTTTCATTGGAGTTTATAGATATTAGTTTTATCATACTCATTTTGTGAGACTCCAGATAGTCTTATATATAAGATATAATAAGATTAAATTTCTTAACACGACTATAG
This sequence comes from Ananas comosus, assembly GCF_001540865.1. NCBI lineage: Eukaryota > Viridiplantae > Streptophyta > Magnoliopsida > Poales > Bromeliaceae > Ananas > Ananas comosus. The sequence goes on from NC_033621.1 coordinate 9,414,349, forward strand.
TATTGTGGATGGTGGCTAGGCCCAAGAGGTTAAGAGGGTTAAGCGTACTAGAGCTAGAGTAGCTCTAGGATCGATAACCCCTCGCGGAAGTGGGGGCATTAGAGTTGGTATTAGAGCCAATTACCAATCGAAAGTGTGAAATGGGTTTCGGCGGACGCGTGAGATGACTCTCGGCTGAACTAGGTTATACAGTAGCAAGAGCAAGATTTTCATACTGATGACTGTTGTGGATAGAGCACAGTTCCCCCACATGGTCAGTTAAGTCTAGTGAGACGAGCGTCACATCCCTTGATACTTGTGAGTCTGAGTCTGGTGAGAACGTCAGGGTTTAAAAAGAAGATCTCATATCATTTGGTACTTGTGCGTATGAGTCTGACAAGAATGTTAGGGCTTAAAGAGGGGGAGAATATGAGACCCCAGTTAGTCCTATATATATAAGATATAATAGGGCGACGAGTCTCACATCGCGTGTTACTTGTGAGTCGGCTAAAACTCTTAATCCGCTGGTTATAACATTGTGGGCAGTGGCTAGGCCTTTAATCCAACTACAGCATTGTGGACGGTGGTTGGGTCTTTACTCCCTCAGCATTTTAAATTGTTGTATTTAGTCCCCTTTCGTCAAGATTATTTTCAATATTATAGATTTAAAAAATTATATAATTTTGAGTAAATTATAGAAAACTCTTATAAATATCCTCTTTTTTTTACTTTTTTTCCTAACTTGTAAAAACCTACATTTTATCACTCAACGTTTTAAGTTGTTGTATTTAGCCTTCCTCCGTCAGGGTTCCATCACTATTTCGTCCATTTCTTATAATTTATAGCGAAAATAATTTTTAAATGACAGAAATATATTAAAAATTATTTTTTCTTTATATAAGAAATAAGGGTAATTTGGTTTTTTTTTTTCTCTCCACTAACGTCATACCTATGAAAATATTTCTAAAATTTTAGGAAGGTAAAATATAATTTTTTTTAAAAAAAGTAATTATAGATAATTTTTTTTTTGTAATTTTTTAATAAATGGAGAGTAAAATTTATAGATAATTTTCTCCTTTCAAAATTGACTCCGTAAATTTACATTTCATGCTCTCCAAAATTCGGTAGAAGTAGGGATGTAAAGCGGGCAGGGCGGCACGTGGGCCGCCCGGCCTGGCACGGCCTCGGGCCGGGTCACAGCACGGCACGAATACTGTAGCACCTGTGCNGCCACCATTTTGGAGTCCGACGGGCCGAATCGGGCCTGGGCCGTACCGGGTCGAGGGTAGGCGGGCGGCCCGGCACGACATGGCCGGCTTGGGCCGTGCCAGCCGGGCCAGCCCGGCCCGCACCCCATGGCCCAAGGCAATTGCCTTGGGCCATGGGGTCTAAGCTCGGCCCTCTTCCCCAGAAACTCTCCTCCCAAGGTCTGTTGAGGCAGATCTTGGGAGGAGGACTTTTGGTCCAATGGACCAAAGACTTTTGGACCAAAAGTCTATAACATTTTTCTTTTTTTTTTTTTATAAATAATACAAATTTATTTTTTTTTAAAAAAATTAAATATTTACTTTAGTATAATTATTTTTATAATTTTTTAATATTTTAATCAAAATATTAATTTAAATAAAAATATTTATTGTTTATATTTTTAAATTTCATACTAAATTTTTTAAAAAAATTTAAAAAATAAATACTTTGTAGGCCGGCTCGAAGCACGGCCCGGCACGACCTGTGCCTTCCGGGTCAATGGGCCGTGCCGGGCCAAGGATAGAAAAATTGAGTCCGGCACGGCCCGGCCTGAAATTAAATCCGGGCCGGACCGGGCCAGACCCTAGCCCGATTTGGCCCGAAAAAAGTGGCCCGGCACGGCCCACATTACACCCCAAGGTAGAAGTATAGAAGGGAGGTGGTACTTTCACCGGCAATGCAGCAGACCCATTACCCTTTCTCCCTCACCCTTTTTCTCTCTTCTCTCTCACTCTCGTCCTTCGAAAGTCGCCCGAATCCCTTGCCGACTAAGAAACGAACCGAGGGACAAACTATAATAACAACTGGTCGCCTTCTCCAACCGTCCCATTCTAGAGAGAGAGAGGAGAGAGAAAAAGCTCGAGAGAGCGCAACAATGGCGTTGCAGTGGGTGATCCTGTCGTACGTGGTCGCGGCGGAGGCGGTGAAGTCCCGCCTCGTCGCCCTCATCGCCCTCGTGCTTCAACCCGCCTCCGGGATCCTCCCCTTCGTCGCGTTCCAGCTTCTAGGTTAGGGTTTCGCCCCCTCCCTCTTCCTCCCCTTCCCCGCGATCGAATCGTGATTCTTGGTGGGTTTTGATCTCTGTTGGTGTAGATTTGTATTGGAAGAACGAGCACCGGTTGATGTGCACCTCGGAGATCTGCACCGCCGAGGAGAGGATTCGGTACGAGAAATCGGTAAGAGGGCCTTTAACTAGTGGCTTCTTTTCCCTTTTTTCTCATTTTTTTTTCTATGATATTATGTTTGGGTTGAGGTATGGATTGTTAAGAATTCGATCTTTCGGGGGGTGTTTGTGTGTGGGCATTGGTTGTAGAAGGGCTTCGAATTCAAGTTGTGACATGATTTAAGCCTGTTGATTCGATCTATAGCAGAATTTGATGAATATCTTGGGAGGGGAAGGGTGAGTTTTGTGGTATAGACGGTGTGAAATTTGTCGGGAGAAAGTGATGTGAATTTGACCAAATTTTGGCGCAGAAATGAATTCTGAATTAAAACACTCTGTTGGGGACTTCTTTTCTTTAAGAGGAATTAGACAGATTTGTTTCCCCCCCTCCCATGGAAAAAGATGATAGCATTTAACTATTGTTGACATCTCGTATATTTGCCTTTTCCAACCATGACGGTCTGAAGATACAACTAGCTGTTCGTGCATTTTGTCTATGAAGCAAATACTCAGTAGTAACTGCAATCCATTACAATGATTAATTCCTATCATATGTTGGAGAAAGTTTTTCCCTCTTTGCTAAAGCATTTCTACAATTGTTTTTTACTGCCAACTAAATTTGTCAGTCCAACTATGTGGTCTCTCCTGACATCTCCTTTGAACCTATTTGGTTCAGGGATAAGGCAGGGACAATGGGGTACACCCCTTAGATTTATAGTTCTCCTATTAATGAGTTATTCTGAAATAACCTGTTAGGAGGAGAGGACAGTCGTTCTACCCTACCATCTGAAACCAATGTTCTGTACTCTTTTCGCCTCTAGAACAACTAAGTAGCATACCTTGCTAATTAGCTAAATAATTAACTAGTTAACTTATCAAATTACTCACTCGTAAGTAGCTACTAACCAATTAAGTAATTAACTTATTGTTCATAGTTGATAGCTAATGAAGTAATTAAGTTAATATGTTTATCCAATAAATAATGCTAATAATTATCTATTAATGTTTGCCCAGTTAACCAATTAACTTATTATATAATTACTTGACTAATTAACTAAGTAATATAACTAATAACTTATTGACTTCTTATTTATAGTTAAATTAACTATTCAACTAGTTCATGTGCTTATTTATTTATTATTGCCTTAACATTATGTAGATTAATTAATAACTTATGAAACTATTATTTAATGAGTAATTTGATGCTAATTAGTAAAAGTACCTATATTGTGCTACTCTCACTATTTTGGCCTAGCCATCCAAATGTTATTTTTCTTACCACTCGGAATAACCTAGTTCCTGGCTAAACATAAAATTTGTCTAGTTCTTGCTTATTCCAATAATTGTACCTCTTCTAGAAATAAGCAAAAATAGATTATTCTTGACCCAAACAATATCAGGGATGCCTTTAGCCATTGATACAATGCCTATATTATTTGATTGTGCTGTATCAAAGTTAGTAGGTTGGCACTTTAACCTCCAAAGTGAGAGAGCTTAGGGATGAAGAAAAAAGTGGAGTTAGATACGGAAGGAGTCTTTCCTTAATGATTTCCTGCAACAAAGAACTATATATTTCTAGGCTTTAAGGCCCTTGATTCATTCAAATGCAATTTATACCATATAAAGACAACAATAATAAAAAAAACCTATTTTCACTTTTCCCTATTTCACCCTTCAATTACTGTTAGGCGCAGTTAGCTATATGAATGCTAAACTAGATAAAATGCTGTGGTCGTGACATATATCATGGTTCATTCTACTATGAATTTTCAAATTGTTGAGGCTTGTGAGATGAAATGACTAGATACTGCTGTAATGTTGTATTTTGTAGTTGGTACTAACTTGTACAGTATATAAGTATGGTGTCTCTTTCATTTGAAGGTTGCTCTACAAAGTAGTTTGTACTTGAAATTTATCTGTTCAAAAACTATATCTAGTAAAAAAGGTACATTAACTTATTGATATATGAAATTTGAGTTTGGTACAAATACTTTGACCTCCGAAATTTTTTTTGTGTTTTATGATCAAACATTATAAATTGCTTGTTTGCATGATACTATGTTGTACAATGTCTAAGACTGTTCCTTGATGTCACTATCTTATATTTCTTGAGTTGAAATGAACATTTTTTGGCGAGGAATGTAAAGCTTGCCTTGCTTAGTCAAAATAGTGGATATTGGTATGATGCAATATATTGATATTACAAAGAGTGAGACTAGGATCCTTTTGAGAGGATTTGGTTTCGAATCCTTCTCAAATTCAATGTTAGTGTGATAAAAATGATGATTGATGCTTTTGGAAATAATCTAGAGCATGTAAACTTTCTTGAAACCAAAAATCATGAAATTTTGATACCTTTTACATATGCCTCTAGCAAAGAGAAAAATGAGCGATGTAAATTGAATAGCTTAAAAGCCTTAGCGTGAAAGGTCTCTATTGGAATGGAAGTCGTGAGTCGTCATTTTTGATGAAGAGATCAAAAAGTATTTTCTAACAAAATTTTGACTTAACTTGAATAATATTTAACAATTAACTAGCAACTCCATCCAATCAACCATTAAAATGGTCCAATTTGAGAGAGCTTGATAGGCGAGCAGCATGCATTGAAATTTCATGAAATTTGGTTTCTAGCATCTTGTAATACTCTAGAACACTAACAACTCCGATCGTCGATCAAACACTCCAAAAATGATTTTGAGAAGGAATTGATCCCAAATCCTCTCAACAGGATCATAGTCTTTTGCTACTAAATAAGTAGAGAAATTGTAGTGCTGAATATGTGACTAGTTTTATCGAAGGTATTATATTGTGAGGCTATTCTAGTCCGTACTTGTTAGGAATTCTTTGGAGATTAAGAACAAATGTATTGGCACTGTTTAGGTGGCTTTTATAGAGGGTCAAAGCAGGACATATGTATGACTGGTAAAGAAGATTGCAAAAGGTTTTTGATTAAAGCAGTTGATGAAAAACGTGATGGCTCTTAACTTGGTAGAGGATATGACTCTAAATAGTTTAAGTTGTGGAGTATATGATAATTGCAATGAGTTGGAACATATAGTTTTGCACTTGTTTTTTGTAGTAATTGATAATTTATTATGCAATCTCTCTATTTATTTTTGGGATAATTTCATATAGCTCCCTGTAAAAGATGCCTCTCCAAATTTATCTATACAAAATTTAAGTTATCACATTTATCAAAACTTCTGTTGTTTGCCAAAATACTTTTGAGCTCTCTTAGAAAGTTGTGGCTAACCATGGGTCAAATGTTTAACACTAGTTAGTTTAAAAGTAAAAAGACTTTTTTACCCCTTATTTATAATTCCCAATTACAAACCCACCTACCGTGTCACCATTGACGACTTGACGCCTCAATGTCTGACGCGGACGCCGATGCCATCGCCATCCCTGATCTTGGCAACGTGGTTGTAGAGGGTGTCAACCTTGCGATCTTTGGCCTCGAGCATCGCCCTCGTGCTCTCATTGCTCGATCCGATGACTGCTCTGATATGTGCTGCCGCCGCCGAGGAGGATGATGACGATGGTGACGACGGAGTTGGTAGATCCTCGCGTTGATGACGAGATCGGGTGCCTTGACGGTGACAAAGTTTGATCGGGCGATCTCCGATCCTTCGCCTCTTCGTCGCTGTTGCTAATGACGATGGCGCTCTCTACGATTGCTGGGGCCAAGGCGCTTCGTACTGTCCCCCGGCACCTTCTCGATCTTGCCGGGTGCGGCGGCATCGTTGGTGGCAGTGGCACTGGTGTTGGATATGGCAGACTCCCCATAGAGATGAGAGATAGAGGAAGAAGGAGATGGCTTTTTGGAGGGACAAATTTGCAATGGCAGAAGGATTATTTCACAGGTTCACTAGTTCAAATAATAATGACAACAAAGTAGAGGGGCATTTTGCATCACTTAGAACTTTTGGAGTGATAAATCTGACAATTTAAACTTAGGGATAAATTTGGGAGGGCAGCTCTTTATAGAGAGTTGTATGACATTATCCTTTTATTTTATGTGCTGTTTTTACAATATCAAGTTAAATGGGAAAAAGCTAGTACACTTCTTAAGGCCTAAAATTTGAGATAACTTTTTAGGTAAGCTTAATCATTGGACATCAATGAGCCTATTGCTAACGTTTTAAATCATACCAAGCTTTTTATGCTTTCCTAGTACATTATAGATTTATAGTGACCACTTGGTTTTTCTTTTGGTATTTTCAATAACTTGGATATTTATGGTTAGTTTGATGCTTAAATATTGAACAAGCATACATATTTAGAGATTCAGTAGTTGACTTTGATTGGTAAAACTGTTGTTAAAGTTTCAAATTTCCCCAAATATTTGTTATATATTTTCAATTTTTGAGGAACTTTCTCATCTATAAACTAAACCATATTTCTGAAATTAAAGGAGCTTCTATATGTGGGGCATGATGGGACTCCATATCATTTACAGAGAAAGCAAGTATATATGGAGTCAAATAGGTGGTCCATGTTTAAAAGTCCTAATTTACATGTATGTACTCTATATAACGGCCATATAAAGAATAAACACGTGGTGAAATTCTCTTTAACATAAAGAAACGTTTAGTGCTTTCTCAATTAACTCTACTCACATTGCACTTCTCTAGAAGTTCCAGCCAGACCTAATCGGCTTGAAGTCCCAAGTAATGGCGGATTGTGCTATCCCAAGTTCTAGCAAATATATTTTTTCCTGTTGATTGGAAATACTGGGACTGATGTGTTGTTCATTTTCTGTTGACCTCATTTTTCTCTGTTTCAATATGAATGATCTTGGTCGAGGCTTCTGGGACAGTTCAAGAACTTCATCTTGTTAGATTCTAAAGGAACAATTGGTTGAATTGAACAAATGTCTATACAATGAATCTGGACTTTTTCTTTACAAGTTTTTTGTTCGTTTCTTTTCATTAGTGTTATAGTATCTCTCCTTTTATTCTTTCTCCCCTGTACTTGTCATAATTTTTTTGATCATTTTGGTAGTCTTCGCCATTAAATTCTTTAGGTGAGTGCAAATAAACTGAAATAGCAATAAACATTTGCTTTCAGCCCTATCTTGTCGGAAAGATAGGTAGGTAGCTTATTCTTTTACCATCTCCTTGAATTACCTTATGGTAATCAGAAGATTATATTCCTGGCGAATGCTACTATAATTCACAAGCTAAGAGTCCCGCATTTACATATGTTTGGAAGGCTCATAGTACATGATGTCTGGAATTTAGTTTGTTAATTTAAGCAATTTGGTATGTGGTTATGTTTTATCAAGTTGGTATTACTAGTGTGCTAGTTAGGTATTATACAAATCCTTTCCTACAAGCTCCTTTACTTTTAGGTAATCTTGCATGATATTGTGTTTGTTATTGCATAACTTCACCTTCGAATGTTTTAGAACTATTAATAAATGACACTTTATTATTTTAAAGAGAACAATGACCTCTTTGTTCTTGGTAGAAGCTGCAAAACAATTTGATGATTAGTGTACCAAGCAATTTAAATGCCGTAAGTATAAAATTGTGGATGTGAAGTTGTCAATATGCCAAATGCTAATTGTACTTGCGTCAGATATGGAGATATTATAGTGTAGCCCAAAGCAGCCATGCAATCTTAACGAATCCCACAAACCACCTTGGCACTGTGATGAAGCTTAAGCGGACCACCTAATTAAGTATGATGACGAATGAGAGCAACTTAGCACTCTGCTTTTTCCTATGCGAATGCATATGAGTACTTGGAATCCTTATATTGATGAATAGGAATGCGCGTTGGCAATTGAAATTTGTCATGTAGCTTATATGTTGTGTTGGTTCTACTGATTTTGGATCTTGCACAAAGGGCCTAGAAGGTGGGTAAAATAGATGATTTGGGTGGAATTTAAATAACTGATTTGAGTGTTATTGGGAGAGGATTAGAGCTACTTGTTTAGATAGTACTCGTTGGTATCTTTTCTAGGGTGATACATCCAACAATTCTCATGCAGTATACTAGGTGTGGTAAAGCTCCTAGATAATGAGTATTATTGATTTAATCTATCTATCACGTGATAATGCTGTTTCTTTCCTTCATATTTTAAAAACTATAAATTTAAATCTTTTTCTCTGCAGATGTTCAAAGCTCAAAGGAATGTCATCCTCTGTGTCTTAGCATGCCTTCTTTATTGGTAACAATAATATATTCCTGCAAGTTGGTATGCAGCTCTTCTGCCGCTATCATTCTTAAAAGTCATTGTTTTTGTATTGCACGAACAGGTGCATTTACCGCATTTGCAAGTATCACAGGGATATTAAGGAGTTGGAGGAGGCTGAAAAGCGCCTTAAAGCTGAGTAACTGATGAGTTCCAGGTTTGTAATAGTTGATTATATTGAGATGAAAACATTAATGCTTATTTGCTTTTGGATATCGATGGAATTCCTCTCAAATTTATTTATTTGGTATTAATGGGTGATTTTGGTCTTATGCAGTATTGCTATTCTAGTAGTTTGTTGTTTTGGCTGTTTTTGGTACCAGATATATTTGAATAAATTGTGGACCTATACCAAGAATCAGAAAAAATGATTTCAGAGGTTTAAGAGTTGTCAGCATGACCATAATAATATTTCTTTATGTCATCATTATCTAATTAAGTATTTCAATGTTTTATTTAGGAAAATTGTGCTTTTCCATGCAATGTTTGTATGTGTCTCAATCCGGCAATGGCAATATCACACTTGTCACGAAGGAAAAAAAAAACAATACTATGGAGATTCTTTTAACAAATTGTACTGATGAGTTCCATATATTAATAGCCATGTTTTCATGAAGTGGCCATGTTTTTCTGAAGTTGACAGAATATACCTTATTGCAAGGTTTAAAGTGTCGTGACACGGGGGCGTGCAGCTGTTTGCCTGGCACGGTACGACACCGGCACGCTTCCGTGCCGACACATGGTATGTTTGCGTGCCGATGGATACGTATGACCTCCTACTGGCACGCTTTAGCGCGGACCTATTTTAGTTTTTTTGGTTTCTATAAGCTTTTATAATATTATTTTGAAAGATTTAATCAAATAATTATGAATATTTGTTATGTATAACTTAGTATACTCATCAATTAATATATTTGTAAGTTTTTTTTGGCATGTAAAGTATAACTACACCGGATGTAGAATAAAAATTTTTGCAGGTTAGAATTTAAAAAATGCAAAGAAATCTTTCAAAATAACTTTTGACCATATTACAGTTTTTCTTTTATAAAATTATTTTTTAATTAATTTTTTCGAAAATTATTAGATCTATCAAAAAAATTAAGCAATAATTATATAACGAATAAATTAAATAAATTAAAGTATCAATTGACTTAATTTAGTTTTTAATTTTATCAATATTTTTAATCTTCTAATGCAAAAATAAATTTTTATGTTTGATGTGCCTCAAAATTTATTTACTGAGTTCGATTTTGTTCCATTAATTCGCCAAAAATTTCACGGTGTGACTAATTTTGATAAAATAATTTGTAAAAGAATGGATATTTGTGGTGGAAGCGGAGGGCTTCAGTAGATAGGCCCAAGCCTGCAGCCGCCACTGGCATCCAAAGGGTGTGCGAGGGGCGTCGCCCTCTACGATTAAAGATGTCCGTGGACCGGGTCGGGTCTGGGTAATTAATATACTGTACCCATACCCTAAAAAGAAATGGTTATAAAAAAAATATATATACCCTACCCATTTAACTTCGGGTCGGGTCCGGATCTGGGTACTAAAGTTACTAATATACCCATCGGGTCTATTTGAGCGGGTCTGGATAGTGACTACCCGTATATTACCCGTTCAAGACCGGATATGGATCGGGTTTAGATCGGGTACGGATATCCGTATAAATATATTTTTTTTATAAACTTTATTAAATAGTCAATAGACAAACTATAAAGCCCACCATAAAAAAAACTCGCATTCTAATAAGTTGTACCATCCAATAAAATTCATTCAAAAGAAATATTATCGCTGATGATGATGATGACACTGATGATGATGATGACAATCAAATATTATTGGCGGAAATGAAATGAAAAAAAAGAAGTAGAAAACAAAGAGTAAAAAAATTAGAAAAAAGTAATGAGTAAAAGAGACGGCTAGGGTTTCATTAGGATGAAAATACGTAGTGACTCATCATCTATAAGTCATATTAAAATTGATCCTTCAACTTCAAAAGTTTTTTTTTTTTATTTACTATCGGATATTTCATCGGGTCCGGGTCCGGATCCGGATTTGAAAACTATTCCGGACCCTATCCATTTAAAAGTTAGGTTCGGGTCGGGTCTAAATCGGGTATGGGTATAAAATATTCGGACCCATACCCGAAACTTCAATGGGTAATTTTTTTTATCCGTATACTATTCATTTTTTATCGGGTCCGGTTCGGATCCGGTTCGGGTCCGGATAGGGTCCGGGTCGGGTATGGGATATCGGATATTTTGGACACCTTTATCTACGATATGGATCGGATATATAAATTAAAAATTTGCACATATATTGATAAATGAAAAAATTAAATTATAATTTTTTTGACTTATCTAACAAGTAGATCTTTAATTTGCAATGTCATTGGGGGGTGTAGGATGCTTTTTGGTATCCCAAAGAACAAAAACAAAAAGAAAAAAGGCCAAAAAAAAAAAAAGTGTGCCGGCATGGCACAGTGCTGTGGCACGAATCTGCATGTCACTCTGTCTCGCACGATACACAGGTCTGTACCTCGGCACGGAGGGGGGTCCGAGACCCCCCCTGGTGGCACGGTACGTATGGCACGGGGCGGCACTTTAAACCTTGTCTTATGGTACTGTTATAATTAAATTTAGGCAGAATGTTAGGACGAAATTGTCCCTCTTCTTGTAACCTGTTTTCTGAAGGATTTTAGAAACCATTCTTGCTGAAGTGCACTCTCCTTCGCTGGTTAATTTCAAGCAGGTCGAGGAGGGAAAGTTGATCTCCAGCATCCTCTCCACCTATACATTCTGTTTCCTTCCTCCTTGTCCCCTGATGTTTGTCTGCCCTCCTCGTGGGTACCTCATTAGTAGGTTTATACGTTGTTGTTTCCCTTCTTCCTGCACTTAGTTTTCCCTCCACCAGCTCTCTCTCATTTCATTACCAAGATTGTAAATAGTGGATAGCGGGCGCTTAGCATCGGAGCTTAGCATTGGAGATTTTCATAGCGGAAAGTGGATAGCGGATGCCATAGGGGGTTTCACAAAAAACTACTTAATATGTCTATATTTCTTATGGAAAATACACATTTTTTTGAAGAAAAGACAACTATCCATTACTTTTTTCAAATATTGCAAACCTATATATATCTAATATCATTATCTGTAAGACTAACTTTAAAATGTTATGATTTAGCGCGTTAAAAAGACAAAATACTAATCTATTTAACATGTTTCGATCCTTTTCCTTAACTTCAAGACCCAACCTGATATGACATTTTGAACTGTTTGCTAGCTTTTTGACCCATAGTACCTGCTTCGACCCCGCTTTATAGTGCCCGCTTTAGTAGGCCTATTGCCATTAAAGTGACTGTTACGAACCCCACTCTGCTAAATCCCACTCTAGATGGTACGGCGTAGCGGTATCATAGTAAACCAGTTGTAGCGGCCGCTATGGCTGACGTAACGGCCGCTAATACAAACACTATTCATTATTGACCAGGCTTCATTTGGAGCTTCCCATTCAGTTGTCCGGCAGTGTTCCTTGCTGCCCAGTTGCATATTGGTGGGCGGATCAGATTTCAATGGAATCAGGTCCTTGATGCTAGGTGCTCATTGATGTGGGTTTACCATTCTTGGCTTCAATCCATCATTGATTATGGTGGGTAGCAGGCTGTCATCTTTTGTTGTGCTGTCTATGTTGGCCCACCTTCCTGCACGGGCAGTGGCTGATGTGCTTTTGATGGTTTTGTTGTTGGAATAACCATAATCTGGGTTCATAGTGAAGTTCACCTGAAACTTCTCAGCCTTGCCCGTGGGGGGCAGTCCTTGTTAGTTAGGATTTTAGTGTTCTTTCACATATTGTATTGTGGGTCTTATATTCACTTGGCCTTAATAAATAGGCTTCATGGGCTAGGTTGGGGATCGTTATGTATCTTCTCCCATTGTCTTTAGTGAAGTTTTAGACCACTTAAAATATCTATTCTAGATTATGTTTAGGGACCTTTCAAAAGTAACTTCCCCTAGTACCATTTATCGAAGCTTATTCATTGATTTGTTGCTTTGCCTAAAGCTTAGGTTGATATAGAAAAGAATGTAAAACTGAAACTTAACAATGAGCTAATTAGTTAATTCGTCAATGTGGATGTTGCCCTAGAATTCCCATGGTTGGCATTTTGGTCTGCAGACCCAACATTTCCACACAATTAATTTTCTCTTTTTCATTTGATGTTCTTTCTTAGACTTGTTCAGCGTCTACTTTGAAAATTTTTAACTGTTTATGGGAAGGCTGCAGAATCTCAAGTCTTCTCTAATGACGTGACAGGTATAAGCTTCTGTAGAATCCTGTGGTTAGGTAACGTGCTGATCTGTTTGAGTCATACTTGTAATGTCCACAATGTCATATACTAGAAATAAAAAAAAGATTTATTGCACTAGTACTTGCAATTATCGGGAAGGTGCCAATTTTAATTAATGATTTCTCTCCTTTTCTCTTCTACAGGTGAATATGGTTTCCGTCGGCTGCCCTTGCCCTTGTTCATTTACACTATCTTATCGGGTACCAAAGTTTTCCTCTTTTCGATTCTGTATGTAACTCATCATAACCTCTGCTGTTTTTTTTTTTAGCATTTCGTACTGATTTTGTTTGAAAAATTGGTATTTTATCCCACATCACTTTTGCAAGAATGTCTAATAATTGTTCAACGATCAACAGTAGCAGGTCTATAACTATGAAAGGAATATGCTTTTTATCCTCGTGTGACTCGGTATGCATGTTGAAGCATTCAAATAGTGTAATTAGATATATGTGTAGTTTTGGGAGGAGACTGATAATGTCGGTTCCTGTGACTCAGATTGTTTTTAATTAATTAAGGCGTTATTGACTGTGGTCAAGTCAATTCTCTGTATTGATCGAATATTGAAGGAGGTGGTTGATCATCTTAAATTTGGTTTTCAAAGTTGTGTGAGAGTCACTTCCACCGGCCTGTGTAGCAGGTCTACGTTGCTTGGTCTTTGTTATGGAAACAATGTTTGGAAAACTGGATTTGGCAGTAAATTGGGGAAGTCACCGTTCAGTATTCATTGATTTGACTGGTGGTTCGCTGGCTTAGCTGTCGTTGCAAGCTGTAGATTGTTTGTTAATAGACTCTCTTCCGACGAAATAATTAAACGTATTGAATGAGCTTGTTAGCGGTGGTTGTAAACTATTCAAGCACCGAATTTTTTATGATTAATTGCTTGAAATCATAATTAATTTGATGAGTGCCATCTGCATTATGATATATATAGAGCTGGGTTAGAATACTATTAATAGTATTTGTCTCCTTTTGCTATCAAGTTTTTAGTCTTTAAATTAATTCCTTAGATCGTTTTTTAATCATTGGCTTAAATATTATAAACCAGTGGATACCACTCAACCCTAGGGAGATTACTCAACCCTAGGGAGGCCACTTAATCCTAAAGCACTAATATTATTTTAACCTTATAATTTTTTCATCCAAAGATTAAAAACTTGATAGTAAAAGAGGTCAAATATTATTAATAGTATTCCGGTCAAACTCTCTCTCTCTCTCTCTCTCTCTCTCTCTCTCTCTCTCTCTCTATATATATATATATATAAAGTGAGGTCGGTATGCTTTCGGAAGCATGGAGTTTTTCGTGGTTTCAAGTCATTTTCGATGTTGGAATTTTTTAATCGACGATCAGTTTCCTTAGATTTGATCTAGAGTATTTAAAGTATCCAGAAAATAAATTTCGTAATTTTTCAATATCATTTGCCTTGTGAAACAGTATAATCTAAAAGGTAAAATTGGTCGAAGAAATAGATCTAACAGTAGAAAATTTGCATGCTTCTAAGCGCTTGGTGCTTTTAAAGTACTATAGTTCAATTCTTTAGATCTACAGTGGAGCTATTATATTCGTAGAAATATAGATTTTCTATTTTTGAGCCTTTGTAAAAATACAAAGGCTCAAAAGTAGAAAGTCTATATTTCTAAAAATATAATAGCTCCACTATATTTCGGGTATCGTTTGGTTCGGAGATAAGCAAAAAGTGACTATTTTAGAGATAGGTATAAATTGATGTATAAGCAGGAATTAGATCAATTTTGTATTTGGATGAAAGTTGGGTTATTCCTGAAAATAAAAAAAAAATAGCGTTTGGTTAGGTAAGATGGAATAAGAATTAAAGTTGCTAGTTATAAAATAAAAAATAATGATATTATCCTTTTCATCATATTAGAATTTGAATTTTTATATTTTCTATTTATATTTTAGAATTTAAAATATAAACTTTTAAATTTTAAAATTTTAAAATCTCAAATTTACAATTTTAAAAATTTTAAATTTTAAATTTTANTGCCGGGATGATACTGAATACTAATGTCATAGTCCTTCAGTAACTCCAACCACCGGCGCTGCCTCAGGTTCAGCTCCCTCTGTGTGAACAGATACTTGAGACTTTTATGATCGGTGAAAATCTCGCAGTGCTCGCCGTACAAGTAATGCCGCCAGAGCTTCAAAGAAAAAACCGCCGCGGCAAGCTCTAAGTCATGCGTAGGGTAATTCTTCTCATAATTCTTTAACTGCCGTGAAGCATAAGCAATCACCCTACCATGCTGCATCAGCACGCAACCAAGTCCACTGTGCGATGCATCACTGTAGATCACGAATCCATCCCCCATCACCGGAAGGGCAAGGATAGGAGCCGATGTCAACCTCAGTCTCAACTCGTCAAAGCTCTTCTGACAGTCATAGCTCCAGACAAAACGAATCCTCTTTCGCGTCAAGCGTGTGAGGGATGTGGAAAGCTTCGCAAAGCCTTCCACAAACCGACAGTAATATCCTGCCAGTCCCAGAAAACTCCGTATCTCAGCCACCGTCGTCGGTCTAGGCCAATCTCGAATTGCCTCAATCTTCTTCGGGTCCACTGCTACGCCCTTGGCTGAAATCACGTGGCCCAAGAAAGCAACCTCCCGTAGCCAGAATTCGCACTTATTCAATTTGGCATACAGCTTCTTCTCTCGCAGAAGCTGTAGCACAATCCTCAAGTGCTCCTCATGCTCAGCATCACTCCGGGAGTATATCAGGATATCATCGATGAAGATTACCACAAATCTATCCAAGAACGGCTTGAACACTCTGTTCATCAAATCCATGAATGCGGCAGGGGCATTCGTCAATCCAAAAGGCATCACTGTGAACTCATAATGCCCGTACCGAGTCCGAAAAGCCGTCTTGGGAACATCCTCGGCCCTCACCCTCAGCTGGTGGTAACCTGACTGGAGATCAATCTTCGAAAAGACACAAGATCCTTGCAGCTGATCGAATAGATCATCAATGCGCGGCAGAGGATACTTGTTCTTGATGGTCACTTTATTCAGCTCCCGGTAATCCACACATAACCTGAGCGAACCATCCTTCTTCTTTACAAATAACACCGGCGCTCCCCAAGGCGACACACTGGGTCTCACAAACCCTCTATCCATCAGATCCTGAAGTTGCGCCTTTAGCTCTCTCAGCTCTGCCGGTGCCATCCTGTAAGGTACCTTTGAGATTGGTGCAGTTCCAGGAACTACATCAATCACAAACTCAATCTCCCTCTCCGGCGGCAACGTCGTCAACTCAGGGGGAAACACATCCGGAAACTCGCGGACTACTGGGATGTCCTCGAGTCTCGGCGCCGCCGTAGGTACCTCCACAACTGTCGCTAGGAAAGCGATACACCCACTGCTCAGCATCTGTCGAGCCCTCGCCGAAGATATCCAGGTGGCAAACAGCGTGCTCCTGCAGCCTCTGAAAGTAAACTCCTCCTGGCCTGGCTCGCGGAACGTCACCGTCCTCGCTCCACAGTCGATCGTAGCATAGTACCGCGCCAGCCAATCCATACCGAGCACTACGTCGAAGTCCTGCAGCTGCCCTAACACCAACAGGTCTGCGGGCATGATCCAAGAGTCTAACTGCACCGGACAGGACCAACAACACTCTGTAACCTGCAAGACATGGTCGGGGATCTGCACCTCTCGTGCCTGAGACAACGCTCCTAACTCTAGACCATGCAACAATGCAAATGCTCGGCTAACAAAGGAATGCGATGCACCGGTATCAAAAAGAGTGCGAACTCTAATGCCAGAAATCAAAGTGATACCTGCCACCACTCGGTCGGCTGCTGAAGAGTCCTCCACCTGAGCTGCATAGACCCTGCCACTCGGAGCCTGCTGTCGCCGCTCACTCGACCGCGGCACAGACGATCTGTCCTCCTGGCGGTAGCTCGGTGCTGCTCCGTAAGACTGCTGTGGTGCTGGTGGTGCCGAAGCTGATGACGGTGCTGGAGATGCTGCTCGGGGACAAGCTGCCCTCATGTGTCTCGGCTGACCACATCCGTAGCACCGGCCCTCCCTCTGCTCACACTGTCTGGACCAGTGTGGTCCTCCGCAGATCACACACTACGGCGTCCTCTCAGGCTATCCCCTCTGACGAGAGTCCCTGGATCGCTGACGCCCCGAGAACCCACGACCCTGTGAACGCGATCGTGGAGGCCTCGGCGGACGCCTGCTACTCGACTGACCTCCATCGTCTGGAGCTGGGCGCTTCCTGTCCTGACTCGGTCCTGGCCCCTGAGCCCTCTTCCGCAGCGACACCTCTCCTCTCTCCTCCCATAATGCCTGCTCAATAGACGCATCCAGAGTTCTCGACCTCTGCGCCCTAACAAACCTGAATAGATCGGGTCTCAAACCCTGCTCGAACAAATAGACCCTATGTGTCTCGTCTCTGGCCACAAACGGAACACAGTTCAGGAGTCTAGTAAACTCCCGAACATCCTCCTGAACTGTCCGCTCGCCCTGCTGGATCCTCTTCAAATCCTCCTCAATCTTCTGTTTCATGCTGTTGGGAAAATACATCCCATACAGCATTCCACATAACTCATCCCACCTCAGCTGCGTTGCCTCCAGTCTCTGGTCTCGCCTCGCTCTCCGCCACCAGTCACGTGCATCACCTGATAAACAGTGTACTCCCAGAGGTACCTGCTCCCCCTTTGGAACGTACAGATCCTCAAATAACCTCTCCATCGCACTGACCCATCCCTCAACAACCCAGGCCTCAGTGCCTCTGCCATCGAAAATCAGTGGATCAAATCGGCGAAAAGGAGCTAACCTCTCCGTCCACCGCTCCTGTTCGGCCTCAGTCAACTGTACGGGCCCCCTAGCAGGCGCAACTGGCGCTACAGGGACTGCTGCTGGGGGAGGGACTGCTGCAGCTGGTGCTGTCACTGGAATAGTCGGGGGTGGAACAGTCTGCTCTGGTACACTCGATACTGAACTCGGTGACTGAGCTATCCTCTCACACAACCTTTGCAACAACTCCCCCTACTGTCTCGTCACCTCAGTCAGGGCAGCCAACTGCGCACTCAGATCAGGGGGTGCGCTAGCCTCAGGTCGCGCACTCGACTCCACAACAGGGGGTGCACTCGCCTCCGGTCTGTCCCTCTGCTCCTGCCGAGCACTCTGCTCCATTTGCTCAGGTCTCTCAGAAGGTCCAGCACGATCTCGCAACGACGGTCGACCTCGGCGACGATACATAGCTGAAAAGAACAAATCGGGGTCAGATACCATACAACACTCTCGACCCAATCAACGAAAGTCTGGAACGCGGTCCCTGTTTCCCTCCAAAATTATGTCGTCTGCAGCCAACATAATTTCTCAGGCCAAAACAGGTACTCCTTCAATCACTTACCCCACTTTTGGAGGAGTTAAAACAACTAATCATTGACTTTCGCAATAAATTACGCCTCTCGCGTCTTGCTTCCCTAAGGTTTGCCAAACTTAGGTTTCCTAGGTCCCAACAATCTATAACAAAGCTCTGATACCAACTTAATTTGTTACGCCCCGGATGTCTCGTTCCCCGAGCACGCCGACAAATCCGCCGTATACAAAGGACTTTCCCCTATATACGAAGCGTCAAAAGTATCTGTAGATATACAATACTACAAACAGTAGTATAGAGCTGCTCAATAAACAGAAGCTAAACAACTGAGTTTTATATACATAGTTCAAGTCCAAAATACAGAGTTACCCGCACTGGCGAGTTAAGTAAGCTATGTACATAAACTCAGACAAAACATCTACCTGCAGTAGGGGTGCCTCTAGCTCTGTCAGTCGGGTAGGGCTCTAGCTCGCGACGCCCTTACCTCGATCCTGATCCGCGAAAGGCGCAGCAGCCGAAACCTGTGGCTCTGCAAAACAAGAGTAACAACTGGGCGTGAGAACTACTGCAAAAACAAGTAGTCCTCAGTGGGTACCGCCCAAAACAACATCGGTCAACCACTAAGTCAACAGAAGGGAGTAAGGATAGTAGGAAAAGCAGGAAGTACACTCTACAGCTATCAATCACTACACTATCATGCTCTACACTAACCAATTGTAGGAAAAGTCAAATCTGACCCAATCCAATCGGGACTGTAAGCATACCCGTCCTCGAGACTGTGAATACACTCGTCCCTGCCCCGTTGCGACTGTCCAGCTACCTCCACACTAACTGGTCCGTGGAGAGTAAGTCCAACTGGCATGAGCGACACCAACGCGAAAGCACAAAGCCAGTCTCCGGAGTGGCACTCGTGGGCGCTACCCAACCGAGTATGCAGCGTATCTCTGTCGAGCTCAATCAGGCTCTCAATAGCCAAAGTCAAGTAACCGACTCAAACTGGTCTAACAACTAATAGGTAACGTGCCCTCGGCACAATCTGACGCCAAAAAGGCGATACGGGTCCACCGTAAACTCTGACGGCACCCAACAGTTCGAAACAACCTGAACGATCCTGTAAAAATCCACTCGGCATACCAGCACGAGCGTAAATATATTCTAAACTACCTGGAGTACTCGTCTTGAGGATACTGCGATAGTACAATTTTATAACGGCTCCTAGAGCTAAATCAGGCAGTTTAAACAGGTGACAGGTCCAAATCGCAGGTTTTCTCCTAATTCAATTTCCAAGTCCAACATGTATAACCTACTTAATTTATTACCACATGCTCCAAATTCAGATTTGCAATCTATCATATAATCCATGAATTCGAGCTAGAATAGATTATCAAAAATCGAGATCTATACATGTCGACGATTATGAACTTAGGAGTCAAAACCGATGTAACCCACCTCGCACGCTAATCCCTGGCAGCACGGAACCCCCTCGGCTGCGACACCACCTGCTGGATCGACCAAAAACGCCCGAGTCTCGAAATCGAGCTAACTCCAAACTAAAAACACCAAAAATCCTCAATTCAGTCTAAAATCCACAACAGCAGAGAAGAGAAGGATTTCGACCAAGCTAACCTTCACCAAAATTTGCAAGTAAGGGCTTCGTGGATTCCTCTCGAAGTCCCGAATCCAACAAACCAAGTCTCGTCGCAATCCGATGCTCCTACGTCGCGTACGAGCCAAAATACCCACAGTCGACGCAGAAATCTGCAGCAGTAGCACCCGAGCTCGAAATTAATGGAATTGAAGTACTTGGAGGAATGCCCACAGATAAAACACTTCAACATGTACCTAGAATCAGCACGACGTCAAGGATGGCGAAAAGCCGCACTCGCCCGACCTCCTCGCAGCAACACGACGTCGAAAGTGTGCTCGAATGGCTTCGCGGCGCGACGTCGGCGATGAATTCCCCAACCGAGCTCCTCCCTAGCCTATGATCGGTTTGAGAGTGAGAGAGAGGAAGTAGCAGCAGAGGAACTCCCTCTCTCTGTCCTCACAAGGCTAAATAGAGAGAGGGAGGGCTGGTGATACAAACGAGGGAGAGAAAAGACCAAAACACTCTCTCACCTACCCTGGTGTACCGGTACACGGGATCGCGTACCGGTACAGGAGCCAACCCGAGAGCAACCCACGCGCGGCCCAGTGCAGTGTACCGGTACACCTTAATGGCTGTACCGGTACAGCAAGCAGAAAAACTGCAATTTGCAGATTTTCTTCGCTGAAAGTTGCCCTCGCGTCGCACGGAGCCCATTTTGCGTCTATTTGACGCCAACGCGACTCGGACTTGTCCCGACACTCTCCAGAGCTGTTGACAAGCCTCCATAGTCAAACACTAGGGATTTCACATCCCCCCCCACTACAAAAGGTTTCGTCCGCGAAACCGAAACGTACCTCTGCTCAAGCATCGAACAAATAGGGATAGGCTTTCCTCATCACCGTCTCAGACTCCCAAGTCGCCTCCCGCTCATCATGATTACTCCACTGCACTTTCACATACGGGATGACCCGGTTGCGCAATTCTTTCGTCTCCCGAGCAAGAATCCGCAACGGCCGCTCCTCGTATCTCAGATCCTCGCCAATCTCAAGTGGAGTGAAGTCAATCACATGAGAGGGATCGAAAACGTATCTCCTCAATGCTGAGACATGGAAAACATCGTGGATGCCAGCAAGTCGCGGAGGTAGAGCTATCCTGTAAGCAACCGGTCCGATACGCTCCAATACCTCGAAAGGGCCAACAAACCGTGGACTAAGCTTTCCACGTACTCCAAATCGACGTATTCCTCTGGACGGCGAGACTTTGAGAAAAACATGATCTCCAACCTGAAACTCCAAGTCTCGTCTCCTAGTATCGGTGTAGCTCCTCTGTCGGCTCTGTGCTGTCAAAAGGTGTCATCGAACGACTCTCACCTTTTCCTTAGCCTCAAGTAGAATCTCTGGTCCAAGTGTCCTCCGCTCACCCACATCACTCCAAAACAGAGGGGATCGACATCTGCGTGCATACAACGCCTCAAACGGAGCCATCTGAATGCTCGTTTGATAGCTGTTGTTGTACGCAAACTCAACCAGTCTCACATATCGATACCACCCTCCTCCAAAATCCAGGACGCATGCCCTCAGCATGTCCTCAAGAGTCTGTATGGTCCGCTCTGACTGACCATCTGTCTGTGGGTGGAATGTCATGCTAAAATGCAGCTGTGTGCTCAAGGCTGTCTGAAGGCTCCTCCAAAACTGGGATACAAACCTCGGGTCTCTATCTAATACAATCGACACTGGCACGCCGTGCAGCCTAATGATCTCATCAAAGTATAGCTGCGCGAGTCTCTCCCTGGACCAAGTAGTATGAACCGGTAGGAAGTGAGCAGACTTGGTCAGTCTGCTCACTATCACCGAAATCGCGTCGTAGCCACCCTGCGCTCTAGGCAATCCAACGACGAAGTCCATCGTGATGCACTCCCATTTCCACTCGGGCACTGGCAGACTTTGAAGCTTGCCAGCAGGCACCTGATGCTCGGCCTTCACCTGTTGGCAAGTCAAACACTGAGCCACATATCTGCGAATGTCCCTCTTCATTCCAGGCCACCAGAATCGTGCCTTAAGATCCTTATACATCTTGGTTTCCCCCAGGGTGAACCGTATAAGGGGAACAATGAGCCTCTCTCAAAATATCTACTCGAATCTCTGAATCCACAGGCACACACAGTCGGTCCCTGTACCGTAGTACTCCCGAACCGTCCAAGGCAAATCCCTCTGCCTACCTCCTGTCTAGCTGCTCTCTAATCCTCAACAAGTATGGATCTCCACTCTGTTTCTCTCGGATCCTATCCAACAGAGTGGTCTGTAACAAAAGAGACGTCAGTCTCGCCGTAGACCCAGGGGGTACTATCTCGAGTCCCAGCCGCTGTAGCTCCTCGAGTAGGGGTCTCTGCTCAGTAATCCTCAAACTCAGGCTCTGCACTGACTTCCTGCTCAACGCATCTGCCACCACATTCGCCCTGCCGGGATGATACTGAATACTAATGTCATAGTCCTTCAGTAACTCCAACCACCGGCGCTGCCTCAGATTCAGCTCCCTCTGTGTGAACAGATACTTGAGACTTTGATGATCGGTGAATACCTCGCAGTGCTCGCCGTACAAGTAATGCCGCCAGAGCTTCAAAGCAAAAACCACCGCGGCAAGCTCCAAATCATGCGTAGGGTAATTCTTCTCATAATCCTTTAACTGCCGTGAAGCATAGGCAATCACCCTACCATGCTGCATCAGCACGCAACCAAGTCCACTGTGCGATGCATCACTATAGATCACGAATCCATCCCCCATCACCGGAAGGGCAAGGATAGGAGCCGACGTCAACCTCAGTCTCAACTCGTCAAGGCTCTTACTGACGTCAGTAGCCCGACAAAACGAATCCTTTTTCGGGTCAAAGCGATGGTGGAGGGATGTGGAAAGCTTTCGCAAACGCCTGTCACAAACGACGGTATATCCTGCCGAGTCGAAATCCTGTATCTCAGCCACGTCGTCGGTCTGGCCATCTCGAACTGCCTCATCTTCTTCGGGTCCACTGGCTACGCCCTGGCTGAATCACGGGGTGGCCCCCCAAGAAGAACATCAGATAGCAGAATTTCGCAATTATTCAAAATTTTTTTGGGGGGCAAATAAAAACAAAAGGGGTTCTTCTCTCGCAGAAGCTGTAGGCACATCCGTCATAGTGCGTCTCTCATGCTCAGCATCACTCCGGGGAGTATATCAGGATATCAATCGATGAAGATTACCACAGGAATCATCAAGAACGGCTTGAACTCTGTTCATCAAATCCGAATGAATGCGTTGCGGCCAGGGCGCATTGTCAATCAAGGATCACTGTAACTTAATGTCCGTACGGAGTCAAAAGCGTCTTGGGGAAATCCCCTTCGGGGCCCTTCACCCCTCAGCTGGGTGGATAACCTGGACTGGGAGATCATCTTCGGGAGAAGACATAGCTTCCCCCGTGCTAGCTGCTCAAGCAAATATCAATTGCGGCGGCCAAGAGATTTTCGTTAATGGTCACTTTATTCAGCTTCCAGGGTAATCCCACTAACCTGCGAACCTCCTTCTTTTTTACAAATAAGTACCGAGCGTCCCAAGGCGATTACACTGGGTCTCACAAACCCTCTATCACATCGATCCTGACGCTATACCTTTGCTTCTCAGCTCTGCGGGCGCCATCCGATAAGGTTACATTTGAGATTGGTGCAGTCTAGGAAACACCTCATCACAAACTCAATATCCTCTCCGGCGGCAACGTCGTCCATCAGGTGGAAACACATCCGGAAACTTGGCGGACTTATGGGAATATCCCGGTCCCAGTGCCAGCCGTTAGGTACCTCCAACTGTCGGCTAAGAAGCACGATACACGCCGTTACTCAGATCTGTCGGAGCCCTCGCGAAGATATCCAGTAGCTAAATAGGCGTGGCTCCTGCGCCTTTGAAAGTGAAACTTTCCTCTTGGCCTGGCTCGCGCAAACGTCCCGTTCTTCGCTCCACAGTCGATGGTAGCATGAGTACCGTGGCCAATCCATTCCGAGAACAACGGTGAAGGTTCTGCAGCCTGCCTAGCACAACAGGTCTGCGGCGATGGACCAACGATCCCACTGGCACCGGACACGCACACACCTCTTGGCAACCTGCAAACATGGTCCGGCTCTGCACCTCTGGGTGCCTGTGGATAATGGGCCCCTTTTTAATAAAAAAAAAAAAAAATTTAAGCACATACAACATGCAAATTGCTCGGGGCTATAAAGACTGGATGCGAGGTCCAGTATTACCAAAATACGAGTACGAATGGCGAATCAAAGTGATTCTGCCACCACTCGCGTCGGCTGCTGTGGTCCTCCACCTGAGCAGGTGCATAGACTCTGGGCACTTGGGAGTCTTGTGTCGCCGGGGGCTCCCGTGTTCGCGCGGCGGAGGGGATGGGACGACCTCCTCTTGGCGGGTTAACTCGGTGCTGCGTCTGTAAGTCTGGCCCTACTGGTGCTGGTGAGAGGGCCGAAGCTCGCCAATGATGGGTGCTGGGGATTGCTGCTCGGTGGGGAAAGTGCCCTCATTGTGTCTCGGCTGACCCATCCGTAGCACCGGCCCGTCCCTGCTGCTCAACTGGTCTGGACCAGTGTGGTCCTCCTGCAGATCACCACACTTACGGCGTCTCTCGGCTATCCCCTTGCCGATGAGTCACTGGATCTGCTGCGGCCCGGAGAACCCCGACCTGGTGACGCCGACGTGGAGGCCTCGGCGGACGGCCTGATAACTCGGACTGACCGTCCATCGGTCTGGGAGCTGGGGCGCTTCCGTGGGGTCGGACTCGTCTGGCCCGCTGGAGGCCCTCCTTCCGCGCGACACCTCTCTCTCTCTTCCCCTAATGCCCTGACTCATGCGCATCCAGGGGAGTTCATCGACTTTCTGCGCCTAACGAAACCTGAATGATCGGAGCGTCTCAAACCTAAGGCTGCTCGAACAAATGACCTATGTTGTCTTCGTCTCTGGCCACACACGGGAACACAGTTTTCAGGAAGTCTGTAAAGACTCCCGAACATCTCCTGAACTGTCCGGCTGCCCTGCTGGATCTCTCTTTCAAATCCCTCCTCAATTCTGTTTATGGCTGTGGGAAAATACATTCCCATACCAGATCACATAATCCATCACCACCTCAGCTCGCGGTTGCCCTCAGTCTCTGGTCTCGCCATCGCTCTCGCCACCAGTCACGTGCATCACTGGATAACAGGGGTGGTCTCCCAGACGGTACCTGCACTCCCTTTGGAACGTACAGATCCTCAAAAACCGTCGTTCCATTCGCCTGGACCCATTCCTCAGCAACCGGCTCAGGTGCTCTTGCCATCGAAAATCAGTGCGATCAAATCGGGAAAAGGGAGCTAACGCCTCCGGGGTCACGCCTCTGTTCGGGCTCGTCAAACTGTACGGGCACACCCCTAGCAGGCGCAACTGGCGGCCCTACAGGGACTGCCTGCTGGGGGAGGACTCTGCAGCGGTGCCTGTACACTGAATAGTGGGGGGGGTGGAACAGTGCTGCTCCTGGTACACACTCGGATACGAAACTCGGTGACTGAGCTATCCTCTCCAACCTTTGCAACAACTCCCCCTACTGTCTCGTCACCTTCAGTCGGGCGCAACTGCGCACTCAGATCAGGGGGTTGGCGTAGCTCAGGTCGCGCACTCGGCATCAAACGAACAAGGGGGGGGTGCATCGCCGGGTCTGTTCCTCTGCTTCTGGCCGAGCACTCTGCTTCCATTTGCTCAGGGGGTCTCTCAGAAGGTCCAGCCACGATCTCGCAACCGGACGGGGTCGACCTCGGCGACGTACATAGCTTGAAAAGCCAAGTCGTGGTCAGTATACCAGTAAAACTCTCGACCCAATCAAACGAAGTCTGGGAACGCCTGTCCTGTTTCCCTCACAATTTATGTCGTCTGGCAGCAACATAAATATTCTCAGGCCAAAACACGGTCTCCTTCCAATCACTTACCCCACTTTTGGAGGAGTTAAAACACCTAATCTTTGACTTTCGCAATAATTACGCCTTGCGCGTTCTTGCTCCTTAAGGGGTTTTGCCAAACTTAGGTTTCCGTAAGGGTCCATCATGTAAAACAAAGCTCCTGATACGCAACTTAATTTGTCACGGCCCGAGCTGTCTCGTTCCCCGGGCCACGCGACAATCCGACCGTATACAAAGACTTTTCCACTGTATACGAAGGCGTCAAAGTTATGCACTGGGTTAGATACTACAATACTACACACAATAGTATAGAGCTGCGTCATAACCAAAAAGCTAAACAACTGACGTTTATTACATAGTCCAAGTCAAAATCTATAGGAGCTTACCCGCACTGTCGAGGTTAAGTAGCTATGTACCATAAACTCAGGACAAAACATCTACCTGCAAGGTAGGGGTGGACCCTGCTCTGTCAGGTGGGTAGGGCTCCTAGCTCCGAAGCCCTTGCCTCGATCCTGATCCGGCGAAAGGCGCAGCAGCCGAAACCCCCCCTTTTTTGTGTGGGCTCTTGCAAAAAAGAGTAACAAACGCTGGGCGGTGGAACTACGCAAAAAACAAGTAGTCCTCAGTGGGTTACGCCCAAAACAACATCGGTCACCCACTAGTCTACAGAGGGGGCAAGGGGTAGTAGAAAAGCAGGAAGTCATCTACGCGATATCAATCATGCACTAATCATGCTCACACGTAACCAATGTAGGAAAGTCCAAATCTTACCCAATCATCGGGACTATAAGCAATACCGTCCCCGAGACTGGCTGATCACGTCCCTGCCCGACTTGCGAATGTCCAGCTACTCCACACTAACTGGTTCGTGGAGAAGCAAGTCCAACTGGCATGAGCGGACACCACGGTGAAAAAGCACAAAGCAGTTCTCCGCAGTGGGCACTCGTGGGCGCTACAAACCGGTATGCAGCGTATTCTTTGTCGAGCTCAATCAGGCTCTCATGCCAAAGTCAACCCCCCTTAGTGACGGTCAAATGGTCTAATTACCACACGGTACATGCCCTCGGCACAATCTGACGCCAAAGGGCGATACCGGGTACCGTAACTCTGACGGGCACCCAACAGCTCCGGAACAACGCTGCAGACCCTGTAAAATACCACTCGGCATACCAGACGGGAGCGTTAAATGTATTCTTAAACACTTCTGGAGTATCGTCTTGAGATACTGCGACGTACATTTTTAAACGGCTTCTCAGAGCTAACTCAGGCAGTTTAAACAGGTGAGGTTCCAAATCCAGTTTTCTCCTAATTCATTTTCAAGTCACAGTAATACACCTACTTAATTCTATTCCCATGCTCCAATTATGATTTGCGAATCTTCTATAATCCATAAATTCGAGCTGAATAATTATAAAAATCGAGACTCTATAATGTCGCACGATTATGACAACTTAGGGTCAAAACCGATGTACCACCTTGCAGCTAATTCCAGGCAGCAACGGAACCCCTCGGCTCGAACCACCGTGATGGATCGACCAAAAACGGCCCGGTCTCGAAATCGAGCTATCCAAACTAAAACACCAAAAATCCTCAATTCAGTCCAAAATCCACAGCAGCAGAGAATGGAGAGGATTATAGACCAAGTAACCTTCACCAAAATTCAAACGTAAGGGGCTTGTGGATTTCCTTCGAAGTCCCGAATCCACACGAATAAAGTCTCGCTGCAATCCGATTGCTCGTACATCGCGTACGAGCCAAATACGAAGTCGAGCAGAAATTGCGCATAGGCACCGAGCTCGAAATTAATGGGAATTGAAGTTCTTGGAGGAGATGCCCAGGGGCAGTAAACTTCTAACATGTACCTGAATCAGCACGACGTCCGAAGGATGGCGGAAAGCCGCACTCGCGACCTCTCGCAGAAACCACGAGTCGAAGTGTGATCGAATGGGCTTCGGCGGGCGGCGTCGGGGACGAATTCCCCAACGAGCTCCTCTGCTCATGATCGGTATGAGAGTGAGGAAAGGAAGTAGCAGGCAGGGAACTCACTCTCTCTGGTCCTCACAAGGCTAAATAGAGAAGAGGAGGTGGGGTGATAAACGAGGGAAGAAAAGACCAACATACCCTCTACCTTACACTGGTGTCCGGTACACGGATCGCTACCCGGTACAGGAGCCAAACCGATAGCACACCGCGCGCGGCCAGTGTAGTGTACCGGTACACTTAAATTGTTACCGGTACAGCAAGCAGAAACTGCAATTTGCAGTTTTTTCGCTGAAGTTGCCATCGCGTTTGCCGGAGGCCCGTTTTGCGGTCTATTTTGACGCCACGCGACTCGGGATTGGGTCCGACACTCCTCAGAGCTGTGACAAGCTCATAGTCAACACGAGGATCTACAAAATTTATACGGAATTTTTGTAGTTTCCTAGTTTTGGGGTTGTTCGTGGCATCTAGCATCTGGATGCTTGACGACAATAGTCTGGTTGAGAGTGTCGGACAAGTCGGATTCGTTTTGGCCCCGGGGGGGGGAAACGGAAGCAAACGGACTCAACGTGAGGCGAGAGTGGGGTTCGACGCGCCGTCGACGCTGAAATCCGCAATGTGCGGATTTCAGTGTTTGAGATCGGTAACGGTTATTGCGGTAGGTACGGTACCCTGCGTGTGGGAGGCTTTGCGTGCTGAGAGGACGCCGAGTATCGGGTAACAATCAGGTCGATACTCCAGCTTGTAATTGGGGAGTTGGTAGAGGGATATAAATGTTATTTTTGTTTTGTGGTTATCACGCCCAACTTTTCCCCTCGGCTCGATATTATATCTACTGAGGGAGAGTTGGTTTATTATAAGTTCCTCTTCTTCTAAGTTAATTGTTGCTTTAGTGGAGTCTATGGTGAGTCGAATCGCGTCGACTGTTGCCCGGAGAGCCGTTCCAAGAGCGCGGCTGTGTGGGAGTCGCGTTGTTCCGCCATTTGGGATGGCCGGGGCGGCGCAGTGATTTCTTCTCTTTAGACTTCTCGCCGGTGTTTGACGAGGTTTTTCGGAGGTGGGTTGAGTTTATCCGAAATCATTGGATTACTCCTAAGTTTTATATAGTCAATGTATTATTTGGTTTATTTTTTACTTGTACTTGAATTCATGGTTTTAGATTATAAATCGAATATGAAGTTAGCTTTAGTATTTAATTTTACATGTGGACTTGGTAATCAACTTAGGGGAGAAAACTATAGACCCTACCTGTCATTTCTGAACAATATACCATATTAGTTTAGGAGTATAATGTTTGGTTTGTAGCATCGCTAATTAGGGTATGCAATGGTACCAGGATTAGTGTAGATGAGTTTACACTCTTGCTGAGTACCGATTGGTATTTTTTACGTAGGTGTGTAGACTGTTCAACTGTCGGTTGCCGGTGGCGGTTGACGGTGGCCAGTTTCTGTATTGTGCATCAGCTTATGGCCAAGGGCACGTGAGGATGGTTGGCTGTTAGACCAGTTGACCATTTACTTTGAATCTATAGTCTGGGTGAGAGCCTTGATTGAAGCTAGGGTAGAGACACGTTTGCATACTCGTGTCGATAGAAGCACGGGTGGTCACTCGGAGTGGCTTTGTGGTGTGTGGTAGTTTTGTGGTGCTCCTGATTGGCTGCTTCTCATTATGACCTTAGGCGTGGGTGTGGTTGGGACTTGGACAGTGGAACGGGTGGCGTTGAAGTGCCTGGGTTGGCGGGTCAGGGGAGATTGCTATATTTTGTTGTATATCTACGCATGTTAGGTAGGTGTTGGTTAGGCGGATAGTATTAGTGGGGCATTTAGTTGCTAGAGTTTTTTCAGGCTTCTTTTTTACTATCTTTGAGCGATATTTGTTTATAGACTTATTGGTTGGCCGTTGAGATCGCGGTAGCGGTTATCCCACTTAAGGACTGACTTCTTTTTGCAGTTAATCCTTCGCATACCTAGGTTTATTGCCCTTTTTGCAGAGACTTCTTCTGCGGCCTGCTACTGTCAGTGATCCTGGAGCGTGTGGGAAGGGAGTCGCGAACTATCCATTCCGGTTTTGGTTGCTGTTCTAGAGGGTATCAGCTACAGCATAGTTTTGGTTTTTGATTTAATATACATATGATGTGTAGATCCTTGCTGGGAGGAGGTGACTGTTCGTTTTTCTGGAGCTGTATGTGTAGGTGACATGATATTTCTATAATAGTTATATATATATATATATATATATATATATACACAGTTCAGTTTAGTAGCTTTATACTACTAGTTGTAATTTGTATGATTACAGGTACAGGTACAGCTATCGCTTCGTATATAGAAAATTTTTTTTGTATACGACGGATCTGTTGGCGTGCCCGGAGAAACGTGGTAATTCGAAACGTGACAATTTTAATTCAAATTTTTAATAATTCGTGAATTATTTGCCAATTACCTAACAGATTCTTGCAGCTACCAAATGTGTGTACATTAAGCTTGCAGCTGGAAGTCACGTTCACATGGATTACAAATAAGATACTTTTTGTTGGGGCCAAAGCATTAAAACGCAAAATACATGGAACGAAGAAAAGAAGGCACAGTGTGGAAGGGCCCTCTACTCCCCCTTTTATTTACATACATATTTATTAACTGATAAATATGTAATTTCATGCAGGGGAGTACCGGTATCCCAGTGTAATTCCAGAACAGAATGCTCTCGGGTTGCGCCAACTGATGCTGAGTACCGGTACAGCATCGGGCTGGTACCGGTACCCTGTGTGCGAACTTGTTGGCTGAGAGGCCGAGTACCGGTATCCAAATCGGGTACCGGTACTCCAGCTGAATTTTTGAGTTGGTGAGGGATATTGTGGTCATTTTTGTTGGTGGATAAGGTCACCACCTACCCTCCCTCATGTTTATCAACTTGGTCAGCCGAGAAAGTATACTTCTCCTTTTCCTCTCTCTCTCTAGTTTTTTGATCGTGTGCATGGTGGAGGCCACGGCTCGAGCTCGAGAGATTTTCGACGTCGATTTGGAGGGCCATTCGAGCGTGCGTGAGTCGCGGTTGCGTTGTTGGAGACCGGGTGAGTGCGTATTTTTTCCTTCTTTCGACTTCTCGCCGTAGTTGGACAAGCTTTTCGAGGTGGGTTGAAGTTTACCAAAATTGTCGGAATACCTCCTAAGTTTTAATATCGTCGATATATATTATTGGTTTATTTTTCTTGCTAGTACTCAAATTCATGAATTAGAGACAAAATCTGAATTTGGAGTTAAGCTAATAGTATACTTTTATATGTTGGACTTGGAATTGACTTAGGAGGAAACATATAGATTCTACACTGTCATTTCTGAAAAATTACCAGAATTAGCTTTATGAGCTGTGGTTTGTTTGTATCATTACTATTCGTATGCGGTGAATACCCAAATTAGTGTAGGATGAGTTTACCCTTATGCTGGGATACCGAGCTTATTTTATAGTCGTGTATAGACTGTTTCGGACTGTCGGTGCCTTCGCGATTGACGGTGAACCCAGATTGCTGTTTTTGCATCAGATTTTGTCAAGGGCACGTGAGCGTTGGTTGTAGGACCAGCTAGATCCATTTGTTTTGATTATAGCCTGTGAGAGCCTGATTGAGCTCGGCAGAGACATGCTTGCATACTTGGTTGTGTAGCGCTCACAAGTGCCACTCCGGAGTCGGGCTTTATGTGTTTGCGTTGATGTCGTAGTGTCCAGGTTGGACTTACTCTCCACCAACAATCCAGCGTGGTGGTGGTTGGTGTAGCTTCGACAGATGGGACGGGTGCGTTCACAGTTCCTAGTGAGATTTGGTCAGAGAGTGCATTTCTGCATCTACATAATAGTGGTTAGTGATAGTATAGTGACATATAGCTGTAGGGTTTTACCAGCATCTTTTACTATCTTTGTGCATACTTTCTGTAGACTTAGTGGGTGAGCCATTGAGGTCGGTAGCCGTACCCACTGAGGACGACTTCCTTTTGCAGTAGTTCTCACACCCAGTTGTTGACCTATTTTTGCAGAGTCTTATTCTTCGGCTGTTGCTGTCGCCGATTCTGATCGTGAAAAGGGAGTTGCCAGCTAGATCCTTTCCAGTCTTGTTGCAGTGCTAAATGAGTACCTCCCACAGATAGTTTTGGGGTATTTATATACATATGGTTGTTGTCTGGGTATTCGCTAGAGCGAGTGGTGTGGTAGACATTTTGTATGTATTGGAATCCTTCGAGATTTTATATATATATATATATATATATATATATATATATATATATATAATTATAATTTTAGCAACTCTCTATCTTGTGGTTGTAACTACGATAATTCGTAATTTAACGAAGTACATGCTAATTGCTGAGTTAATTTCGTATTATCATAATAATCTATTATTATTTATTTATACGAATTGGGTTCTGATGGCAAGTGCCCCGAAAAACGGTAATGCCGGATGGCGCACGACATCATTTTACTGTAAAAAACTTAAATAAGTTACCATCGAACTACTCAAGGTGAGCCTATAGATTACGTTCAAAACTAACTGCTTCTTAATACATTACGTATTGGTTAGAAAAGTAAGCCAAGCGTTTTAAGACGTTAACCTGACATCATAAGCTGGATCTCACATATATTCGATCTTCATCTACCCTACTCTAATTATTATTTGCACAAAGAAATAATAATATTATAAAAATAATATAATATCTAATAAAAATATTTAATGTTTTAAAGGAGTTATTAAAAGGGGCAATTCTATACTACTCCTCTGAAAGTTCCCACTTTCTGATTTACCTATTTTAGAAGGCTAATATTGAACAATCACCTTCTACGTTCCAACCATATCTCTAATAGTACCACCGTTTGTTGGGGTTACAGGTGAAATAACCCCTTAACCCCCAATTTATACCCAAACACCACTCTTAAGGGGTGGGGTTAGTAAACCCCACTCCAAACCGGGTTAGTGGGGTTTACTAACCCCACTCCCCCTCCCAACTTTAACCCCGCACGCATCCCGAGCCCTCACCTTTTTCTTCTTTATCAATCATTAACCCCACTCCCCTCCTAACTTTAACCCCGCACGCATCCCGAGCCCTCACCTTTTTCTTCTTTATCAATCATTATCTTCTTATCCCACCTACTCCAACCAAACACTTTTTTTCACTATCCTAGACTAACTCCAACCTCCAATCAAACACAAAAAAATTTTAACACCATTTTAACCCTGAACTTAACCCTATCCCTGGAATAACTACTTTTTCTTAACCCCGAACCAAACGGTGGCCTAGAGTTAAAATCTGTTAATTAACTCTGTTATCTTTATAAAATTACTATTTTGCCCTTTCAAATATACCCTTCCATCATCATTGACTTTCTTATTTGCCCTTAAAGTCAGAGACACAAAAAGTATTTTGACTTTTGGTCTTTTCCAATATATCCCTCTATCATCACCAACATTTCTTATTTGCCCTTAAGTTAAGGGCAAAATTTGTATTTTATTTTTTTTAACTGTGATAGATATTTAACTTACGTTTAACCCAAGTTAACTTAACGGGAGATAACTGCAGGGGTATTTTGCAATAACGGTGGAACATATGAGGGGTATTTTAGAAAGAAAAAAAAGTAGGGATAAATCGGATATTTTCAAACGTATGAGGGGTATATAGGCAATTATCCCTATTTAAAAATAGCCGTTTACATAATAATATATGCTAGTTTTTATATTTATATGTATACAATTTTTTTAAAAAAGTATAAAAATTTTTATTTTTATTTTTTTAGAAAGGAGCAAATTTTCTGTTCTTTTCCTTTCATCTATATATATAATATTTTGGTAACATGGTATCAGTACAAATACTCAATTTTTAATAAAGGGTTAATTGCATACACGTCCCTGCAAACATAGTGAATTACAGATATATCCCTGTAAAACTCAATTTTCATAAGTTGTCCCTGCAAAATCCTAATGTATGCAGATATGTCCCTACCGTTAAGGTCTGTTAGAGAAATTTCGTTAACCATAATTAAAATACTTAACCATGGTTAATTAATAACGTGAATTGACTGTTTTACCCTTCTTCCTCTTCATTCTCTTCCTCTTTATCTTCCTCTTCAATGGCCGTCGTCGTTATCGCTGGCGAGGGAGGAGATGGGGCGGGCGATCACGGTGGAGATAGAGCTTCGCGGTGGAGGCGCTCGGCTGCGGAGGCACCGAAGAAGGAGGAGGAGCTCCGCCGGGAGTCGAGGAGCTTCGCGGCGGAGGCGTCGGAGGAGGAGAAGGAGGAGGGAAGTGCGGTTTTGGGGACGAGGTGGAGCGGGGCGCAGGACGAGTGCGGCGCGAGGAGCCGGGGGAGTTGGCGGCTGCGCCGGCGTGGGGCTGGCGCTGCAGCAGCTGCGCGGCGAAGCCGAGGTTCGGGTCGGCGGCTGCACGTGCTGCCTTGACGTGGTGGAGCACGACGTCGAAGGGGATCGCGTGGCGCCACATGAGGTAGGCGACGACGATGGCCGTGGAGCGCGAGGAGCCTCGGACACAGTGGAGGGGGCCGCGACCTCCTCCTCCTCCTCCTTCACCGCCGCTGCTGCGAAGGTCCTCGAGGAAGTCGAAGGCGTCGTAAAGGACGGAGGAGCGCCGTCCCGCTCGTTCGGCCCCATGGCGGTTCCAATCGCTACGCCTCCTTCCGCTCGGAGTGCTGGATCATCGTCGCCGCCTCGTCATTCTGCGACGTCGCTGCCGCCGCCCGCTCCGGTAGCTCGTGAAGGAAGAGAAAGAGAAAAAGGACATTTTTGTGAGGGTATTTATGCAAAATACCAACTGGATCTTTTGGAGGGATATATTTGTGAGGGCAAAATGGTCATTTCACATGAAAACTGTTAAAAAATAAACAGTTCACTAACGGATTCTAGCCAGAAGGACATATCTGCATACATTAGGCCTTTTGCAGGGACAACTTATGAAAATTGAGTTTTGCAGGGATATATCTGCAATTCACTATATTTGCAGGGACGTTATGCAATTTAACCCTTTAATAAATAACATATAAAAAAGAAAACGCTCCCTTACATCTGTTATAAGGGGGATCGGTGTACAGCTTACACCTTTGATCCAAAGGTTGATACAACATTTTTGGAAGTTTAATGAAAATAAAATGATAAGGCCTCAAATCAAAAAAAAAAATCTATAAATAACTCTACAAAATTTGTATTTGCAAGATTGGCTCTATCTCCGTCATGTAAGCGCCACGCGAGTGTGGATGACGGCGTAGTTTAAGTTGAACACGTTGAACCATTCACTGTATTTGGACAGGGTGAATGGTTCACCGTGTTCCTTTATTTTTCCACCATGGTATTATATAATATTTAGGATTTAAGATTTAGGAAGAACATGGTAAACTATTCACTGTATCCAAACACGGTAAATAGTTTACTATGTACAACTTAACCTAACAATACAACAGAATTATGTTAAAGGGATATATTTTTAGGATACTTTTGTGTAAGTATCCTATTTATGCCCTTTTTTTTTAAAAAAAATCTACTAAGGTCTAAATATAAAGTCCAATCCAATAAAAAACAAAAAGTTTTTCTACTCAACCAACCCCACCCAGCCCACTCGATCCGATTACAAATAGAAAAGGAAAAAAAAAAAAAAAATTGATTACCATCTCCCCTTCTCCTTCTCCGCCGTTGCAGTCGACAAGCCAGGGTTCCAGCGGCTGGAGTTTGCCCAAGGATCTCGCAGGGACTGTAGAGGGTTACGATCGCCACGTGTCCCTCCGCCACAGATCGCTGGAGGAGTGGGTGCCAAACATCAAAGCGGCCCTACATATCGCTACCCCACATATAGCAACACTTTTAAAAATTGTCAGTAATTTAGCAAGCAGTATTTTTTTGACTTATACCGACATTTAAAAGTGTCGCTATATACCTTTTTGTTGTAGTGCTACCGCTACACTCACGTGGCGCTTGCGCTGGGNTTAGTAGATTTATTTTTAAGTTTTGGCATAAATAGAACACTTATACAAAAGTGTCCCAAACATGTGTCCCTATAACCTAATTCTGTTGTAGTGCATATCTAATAGATAATTATGCAAAACTTTAAAATACAAAACAAAAAAACTTCTTTTCTCATGGATGAAAGTAAAGCATTAGAATTGAAGAATATGATAAATTATCTTCGATTATTATTTTTTTCAAATGTTCAAATAGAAATAAGAAGTATTGTTGTGTTTTAAACTTCAGAAAATAATAAAAGATCTTTTTTCAAAAATAGTTTTTAATTAGTAACTTCATTATTGCATAGAAAAAAAAAAAAATCAAGACGTAGATAAAAATATATAATAATTAATTAGCTTAAATACTAGATCAAAGTAGGCTAAAGTTAAGAAACCCCTTTTCTAAATATCTACTTTTTTATTTTTCAACTCTAACTTTTAGAAACTTATATTTACTCCTCTCAAAATTTCAGAAGTATTTTTACGGGATTACGATGGTAACATAGAGGGCAAAATGACTAAACTGTCATTACTTGTTCCACCGAAAAAAGAACAATTTCTAATTTTTCTAACATCTTCAAGGATATTTTTGGTATATCTAGTCATAAATTATAAAAGAAAAATCACATGAGGGCAATTTTCATAAAAATCCATCGATTTTGCATTTTACAAAAATGGATCATTTTTTTGAAGAGAAATGATTCGGTACTTTAAAAAAAAAAAAAAGAAAAAGATCTTAACCGTTGATTAATAGAGGGTAAAAATGTAACTTTAATACTTAGTAGGTAAAAGGATTATTTTATTCAAGGTTAGTTTGGTAATTAAATAATATAATATTTAAAGAAACTTTTAATTAATTGAGGTCCTAAATTTATGCATTAATTAGCACTAATTTAGGAAATTAATTGATTAACTAAATTTATGCAATTATTAGGCATTAATTTAGGAATCTACTTTAAATGTTTTAATGTTTCTCAAATTATGCATTAATTTAAATTATAGAAATTTTAGAAATAGTTTTATTTCTAAATACGATGAATTTAAATTTTAAAAATTAAATACTTAAAATTTAAAAGTGAAATTTAAATTAGAGGAATTTCATATTACTATTTAAAAACTAAATTTCTACCAAGATTTAAAATACAGTTTATTCGCACCAGTTTAAAACGTAATGCATAAAAAACTTAGAGAGTAAGATTTCTACAACTAGATTTCTCTAGAGGAATTTCATATTACTATTTAAATTTTAAATTCAATGATTTAAAAACTAGATTGAACCGATTGATTTGACTGATCAGACTTTGACCTATTCTATCAAGAATCTGATTTTAACCTATTGAACCGAATAACATTAAGAACAATTTGGAACCGGTAAAGATAATAAATATTTTAAACAGAATGATAATTTAACTGTTAGAGCTAATAAATATTTTAAATATAATTTTAAACATATAAATTAAAAAGATTAGAATTATTGGTGAGAAAAAAAATAGTTAGGAATTTGAATTCGAATCTGACTAACAATCACAAAACTTATTTCCGAACTCGACGGATTTCAAAAATCCATATCCAAATTCAAAACTGACCAATTTTTCGAAACCCAAAACCAAACCTAAACCAGAAGACTAGAATTCAAACAATTATTTCTGTTTACCATATTTCAAAGTATTTATATGAAACTTAAATTTTTAAAATATAAATTTGAATATAATATTAAATTTTAAATTTAAAAGTGAAATTTAAATTAGAAGAATTTCATATTACTATTTAAAGTTTAAATTCAATGATCATATTGTCAAATCATTTGAAAATTTTCTTATATGAAATGCCAAATTATGAAAGGAAAGATAGAGTGAGAAAAAGGAAACAAAGAAAAAATAAAAATTTTGAAAATATAGTAGATGTAAAATGACTAAATTGCCTATGTATTAAAAGACAAAAATATCCTTTTTTGAGGTACCTGGTAACCGGTACCTCTCCCTAAGTGACCTACTATTGCAGGTCATAATTTTAAAAAAACTAAATCTAAGCCGTTGAATACGCGTGAATGAACGGTAACTAAAAAAAAAAAGTATAGAAGCATTACTCTTTTTTGAATTTTGCATATTATAGTTAATTGATCAAAATACTCTTATTTCTCTTTTTCTCTCCTTTCTCTCCTATTCATTTTTTTCTCCTATCTCTTTGTCCACTTTCTCTATATTCTCTCTCGTTTGTTTTTTCCTGCCTTTTCGTTCTCTTTTTCTCTCTCTTTTCTCTCTTGTTTATTTTTCTCCTACCTCTTCTTCTCGCTCCTTCTCGTTGTCCCTTCCTTTCCTTATTTTCCCGCTTCCTTTCCCCTCTCCTGCTCTTCTATCGCCTCTATGTTAACGCCACACTCTTCTCTTCTACATCGTTTACACTTCTGCTAATGCTGGCGATGGCGACGAGAATTTAGAGATAGCACAGATCGCGGAGGTGAGTCAGCAGTAGAGGGCATGGCTATGGATGGTGACGATAAGGGTGCCATAGGATTTGAGAATAATGGGGAGGCAAAGAAAGTAGCACTATTTGAGATTAAGCTATCAAAATCTGTGGCACTCTGGTCATTAATTATCTTACCTTTACAATCTTTGTCATATTCAATCTTGCGTCGTCGTTGTTGGCTTCAGTGGAAATATAGATGAGATAGGAGAGAGGAGCGTGGCATCGACTTGGGTTTGATGGAGGAGGAGGATAAGAAAGTAAAAGAAGAAAGAGAGAAAAGAACACCGAAAAAATGGGAGTGGAAGAGGGAGAAGAAAAACGAACGATCGAGAGAGAGCAAGGAGAGTGAAAGAGAAATAAAAATATTTTTATCAATGCACTGATAATTAATAATTAATGTTTAAAACCTAAAAAAAATGATCTCATTTTGTAAAAATGCAAAACCAATGAATTTTTTATGCAAATTGGTCATCTTTTATAATTATAAAAATATATAAAATTTTATTTTATAGATTTTAGTTATTTGTGGCCCTAGGAGGTTAATTTATTAAATTGGAGATTACTTATATATTTTTATATGTTTACAATTGTAATTTAAAGATTCTAGACATATATAAAAATACATATAATTATAGTTCGAATATTATAATAGTTCGTTATATCCTTATTTTTATTGTTCGGATGAGAAATTTTTTGCTTTAATTACAATTAGGTAATCAAAGAGAAAAAAAAAAAAGAAGGTTAAATCAAATCTCCATGTTATCCACATGGCTATACACACTCTTTATGCATAGTGATTTAATCCCAAACTTTATTATGGATTCTCCTATTTTTTAGTAGTTTAAATCAGTGCATACGTAAAGCTTTATCTTTTATTATAGTTTTTGATTTGTCCTCTAATTCCAAAAAGCAAACTCGAAATTTTGGCTGCTTTAATGATCAGCATATTCAATTTCTCACTACTTTTTATGTTACTCCCTTTATTCCTAACACAAAAAAAGAAGAAGCACAATAGCTAGCATATAATTATAGGATGATTAATTATTACATATTAAATAGAGAATGGCAAAATAGATATTTCAAGATATATGCTCCCAATCTAGCCAAATTTGTAAGTTTATTGTGGAGTATCGACATATATATTGCCAAACAGCATTGAACCAATTCAAAAACTTAGATAAATACTATTTGTACACTAAAAAGTTGGGTGTAAATTTTATATTCTTCCATC
This sequence comes from Ananas comosus, assembly GCF_001540865.1. Classification (NCBI taxonomy): domain Eukaryota; kingdom Viridiplantae; phylum Streptophyta; class Magnoliopsida; order Poales; family Bromeliaceae; genus Ananas; species Ananas comosus. The sequence goes on from NC_033621.1 coordinate 9,453,828, forward strand.
AAGGAATTTAAACGCTCGTTTAGAAATTTTAATATTTTTAAAAGATTAATAAGATTAAAGTAAAAAAAAATTACTGACCGTTCCTAATGCAACCAGCAAAGAGTTTGATGGTTGATACTCGAAATTCTAAGTTCGAAGACTAGTTGACTCACATTTTCGGTTAAATTCAAATTTACATTAATACTTTTGACTAATCGGTCTATAACGCCTTATCGGCTGTAGACTTAGTATTTCTCATTAATAAATGTAAATATACAACTTAATTTGATTTAACACAACTGCAATTATATGGCCGACTGTTCCTAGCGCAAGTGGTAAAGGGCTTGATAGTTGGTACTCGATGTCCCAAATTTGAATCCTAGTTAATTTATATTTTCAGCTAAATTTATTTTTTTTAAAAAATAAATTAAGCGGATAGGATGGTACCTTTTTCTCAAAAAAAAATACAACTGCAATATCAATTCCATGCATGGCAAGCGTGGGGACCCAATCATAACTAAACTTTTCATAATACATGTCTTTGATTATTCTCATCCTAGTTTTTGGAAGATGAAAGAAAATCAAATCTAGCTCATCCTATATATATATGTATGATCTGTTCTCCAAATAAGCAATCAAAATTAACATAAACCAATGGAATCTGATAACTAATGGAATGACCAAACACTGTAATGTTTACGACTAACACATTAATTAGTTTGTGTTTGTACATGTATACCAATCACACTATTGTATCCAAAATTTTCATGTAAAAAAAAAAAAAAAAGGGAAAAATTTGATCTTATCGTTCGATCACTTATTAAATGATTGAGTTGGTCTCTTTATCCCCCTAAAATCCATAGAATCGACGCACCCAACACTACCACTGTGCCCATTCAACATCTTAAGCAACCTTGTGGCCCTCTCCTTTGTCTCCCCACTACACCCCACCTGAAGCAGCAGCAGCAGCTTCTGAAAAGCCCCCAGCTGTAGAGCTTCTACTATCACGCCCTCTCTCCTCCTCTTCTCTTCTTCTTCTTCTTCTTCTTCTTCTTCTTCTTCTTCTTCTTCTACTACTACTTCTCCTTCTTGTACTTCGCCATTAGAGCCCTTGAACAGCTTGTAAAGCGCCGAGACGACGAGCTCCGTCGCCATGTCCGATACCCGGAACATCTTCTTCAGCAAGACCGGCACGGTCAGCGCGTGATCGCGCGACTCCGCCTTCGCCCTCGGGGAGCTCAGCACCGCGTCGAGCACCGCGAGCGCCCTCTCGCAGAAGCTCCTATCGGCGTCGACGAGGGCTTCGAGCAGCAACGGGACGAGGCCCAGCTCGGCGAACCTCGCGGCGGTGCGCTTGTCGTATGCGACGAGGCGGAAGGCGGCAACGAGGGCCGCCTTCGTCGCTTGCGCCGATATGGGCCTCTTGATGAGGCTGAATAAACCTTCCACTAGCCCGTCGGCTTCTGCGGCACGCTCTCGGCTCGACGACACGAGGAGTTGGTTGATAAGTAACGCTGCGTTGAGCCGCGCCGCCAGGCCGCCGGATTTTAAGATCTCCACGATCGATCGGAGGGCGCTCGGCGAGCCGACGGCGATCACCTGGAGAGTCTCTTCGTTGAGCGGTGACACGGATATTAAAGCTGACAGGATGCCCTCGAGGGGCCCCGGTCGGGCCGAGCTCCACAACACGAAAGCCTCGGCAAGCACCCGCCCCGCGCCGTTCCCCACGAAGCACCGCCGGTTCCGCTCGCTCTCTCCGACCAAGCCTTTCACTTTCGCCGCCAATTCGGAGGCCCGGGACTCGTCACGCGCCCCGCCAGAGACATCGGCGATCTCCGATAGGATCTCCGTCACCTGGGCGGCGGTCACCGGGATTTTCGGGGTGGGGATCCGCTCGATCCCGTAGACCGAGCGGTTCGCGACGCACCAATCCTGGATCACCCTCCGGAGCGAGTGGTTCGGGATGAGCTCCGGTTCGGAGCCAATGTCGCGGTTCGTGACGGGGCAAGTGGCGTTGCCCATGTCGAGCCACGCCTCGATGCTCCGGCGGTCGTAGGTGATCCCCGACGGGGCCGTCACGGGGTCCCTCATCAAGTCGAGAGATATCGGGCATCGGAAGTGGGCGGGGATCGGCGGCGGCTCCAATTCCTTGAAGCCGGGTTTGCGGGCGCGACGCATCGACGCCATGATCGATTCAACACGAGAGGGAGAGAGAGAAAAACTTCTCTTCGGAGGAAGAGATGTTTATGCAGCAGTGTAGAGGAAGAGAGTTTATGAAGGGTATAATCAATGGCGGAGCATACATAAGTACACGGCTTAATTAGGGGTATATATTAGATATTATATATATATATATATGTATGTATATAAGAATGATTCAAAGGGAGAGGGGAGGAGGAGAGAATTGGAGAGGAGGGGAAGGGTTTGATTTGAATGTTGACCGTTGAACGTTTGAATTTGTAAACCGCGGGGGGGAAACGGTAGAGGAGTGTGAATATATAATTACTACGTTTACCTTATATTATACAAATATGAAAGCATATGCATAGAAAACTCCCCCAACTTTTTTCTATTGTGAAATCCCCCCTCAACTTTATTTTATCATAATCGGCTTTCGCTTATATTTTAATTGTCTTCAAATTGAGTGAATTTAATTAATTAAATTCAAGAGTTTATTAATTTATCGGTGATTCCACTGCATTTAATAATTTAAATTAGTTTTTATTTAATAAAATCATAATAAATTGATAATTAATTTCTTAACAGAACCATTAAATTTGCTAAAATTCTAATTAACTTTGATAACTACAATTAGGAATAAGTGGGTGTTGATTAAAAAGAGAAGCGTATCAGCCGAGGTTCTTATTTTATTACACCACATATATAATTTGGTGTTGAATAGATCTAGTAAGAACGTGCAACATTTTAATTTTTTATAATCCACATAATTAATGATAATATGTAAAGTTTGTCGATCGATGATTTACATTTTATCACTCTACATATAGTTTACAATTATTGCACTTTTTTTTATTCTATTTAATGATAAATTATATTTAAATTGTCCTCTAAAATTCCGTTTGGTTTGGAGATAATGAATATTAGAATAAATTTTTTTATTTTTGAGATATTTACTATTCCAAAATAGTCAAAAATAAAAGTAAAAAATTGTGTCCGGTTGATAATGCCGCTATACGCAGGAATAACAAAAATTATATTTATTTAATTTTATAAAATATAGAGGATAGTGAAAAAAATAATAGTTAAATTTTATAAAAAATATTAGTTTAATAAAAATAATTTATGATAAAAATAATTTAATAAAATAATTCATTACAACATTTAATAAAATAATTTACTATAAAAATATTTTCTTTTTCATATTCTACTTAAACTTAAATTTAACTTATTTTAATATTTAAGTATAATTTATTAAAATTATAATATGTAATATATCGTGTCTATATAATTTATTTTAATTTAATTTATAATCTTAAAAAAATAGAATTATACTTTGAAATTATACTATTCTATAAAAAAAAAATAGAATAATTTATCCCAATTTCTTCCGGAATAATGAAATAACAGAGTCTGGCCAAAATATTTTATTTCGACTAAAAAGAAATATTTCATTTGATTGAATAGTTAGGATAACTTTCATTATTTTTCACTTTATTTATGAACCAAATCGGAGCCTTGAATAGTAAAGTATAGTATTTCAAGTCACTTATTAAGATAGTGTTTAGATTAAGTACAAGGGGGGCGGGCGGAGGGGGGGATAAGAGTCGTATCTCCCCTGTTGTAGCCAAACACAAATCTTTTGGGGGGGGGGGGGAGCGTGCCCACCCAAAAGGTTCGTAACAACTTGTTCCCACCCACCAAGCTTGTTTCCACCCATCCCCGTTGCTAGAGAGAGAGGGAGAGAGAGAGAGAGAGATTTTTGTTATAAATTAAAATTAAAATTTATAAAATTTAATATTTGTAATCTAAAAATTGAAATTTATAATTTAAAATTCTAAATTTCAAAGTTTAAATTTTAAGTTTGATATTTTAAATTTTTTAATTTTAAATTTGATATTTTATATCTTTTTAAAATTTAAATTTGGTCTTAAATTTAAAATTTAAAATTTAAAATTTTAATATTAAGAATTTGAAAATTTAAAATTTAAACTTTAATTTTAAATTTTAAAAATTAAAAGTTAAAAATTTAAATTTAAAATTATAAATGTAAAATTTTAAATTTTAAATTCAAATATAATGAGCAGGGTACGTAATATCATTATCTTCTATTTATAACTATCCGCTATTCTTCTTATTCCATCTTATCATTCAAATACTAATTTTTTTATTCCTGAGAACAACCTAATTTCATATAAATACAAAATTGGTCTAGTTATAGCTTATATCTGAACTTGTACATGTTTATGTAATAATCAGTTTTTACTTATATCCGAACTAAACGAAGCCTAAGATGAAAAAATATAAATGCACTAAACCACTTGAGGCTAATGAAAATTTATTCTAAAAATAGAATACTAACACAGGCCTCCCACAGCATTGAACATTGAGCGATACCATGTAAAGGATCGTGATTGAGTAATGCACTCAATCCAAAAGTGCCACGTAGGATTCTAACAAATGAATAACATATAACTACGTACAAGATCGCAAAAGATGCATAGAGAATTTTCCAAAGAAATAAAAATTGGATATGGTTTAATTGGGTCCTAAACCATGTATTATCGATGTGCTGATAATCTAACTAATGCCCCATTATGAGAGTGCATGAATCGACCAATCAATTAAATCCCTTCTCGTTATTTATAGCACTACTCTAAAAAAAAAAAATTTCTATGTTTGGTCCTCAAGCTATGAGGTCCGTAACTTTAATTTATTGTAGTTTCTGGGTCAAACAGTCAAAATTATTATAACCAAATTTAATTGACTAAATATTAATATTTTGCTAATATAAAAGTGATATACCAGAATTGCAATAGATAATATGACAATAATTAATATGGTACATTAATTTTGCTCTAGTGATACGTCAATATTCAATCAACTAAATTAAATCGTGGGACTTAATTGTATTGAATGTTTAAGCCATAGATTAATAAAATTTATTAATTATACAATCTTTTTGGGCTTATATATTGCAAATAGTTTTATAAAAGCTTCAAAACACACCCAAAAAAATTATTTTTTTGCATTCTCACATGCATACAAGTAGAGCGAAAAAAATAAAGTTCGATTTAATTTGTTCTTCGAGCATCCTACTTAAATATCAAAACTAGATGAGAGAGTTTTTGTTCTATATATATATATATATATATATATATATTAATTTAAGTTTCATAAAATTATGCGAACAACATCCGATCGAAACAGTTGATTTATTAGTAAGGTCACTGGAGCAGGAGGAGAGAGATCTATTAAACTACTCGAAAAAAAGTAAGGGGTCGATCTTTTTGTCAAATTTGAAAGCCTGTTTACAAAAGAGAAAGAGCTAAGGTCCACGAGATCTCCATGGGTGCATTTCTTCCAAAAAAAAAAAGAAAAAAGCTGCAGAAGGATCTATTTCAAACGCGGATTGGTGAGGGCGATGTCAGTACAAATAAAGAAATTGGCACAAATTAAGTGACGACCGGGTTTTGCATTCGACCGCGGTTGACGTCGAAGACATTGATGATGATGTGGTGCGTCAACGTCTTATCAATTATATATATATATATATATATATATATATATATATAATTATATATAGGCTGGGGCTACTTTATTCATATGAGTATAGAGTCTTTTGTACTTATAACTTTTTGACCGTTCAGTGATGAAAAACAATGTGGGTTGGGATGAAAGTGTTACGGTTAGGTGATAGTGGGTGGTTGGTTGAATAGTATAACCTAACGGATAAAAATGATTAAAGGGTAGAACAAACGTAAAAAATTTATGAGTACAAAAGGCTCTATACTCATAAGATATAGTAGCCGGACTCATTATATATATATATATATATATATATATATATAGAATTAGGCTGGAATACTATTAATAGTAAAACGCTCTTTCAATCCTTGGATGAAAATTATAGGGTCAGGATAGTCGGTTAGAGTTGAGTAGTCCTCCTGGGTTGAGTGGTCCCCACTGAATTATAATATTTAATCCAATGGTTAGAAATAATGAAAAGAGTTGATCCTAAGGCTAAAAACTGATAGCAACAATAAAATTTTGCTACTAATAGTAGCCCAGTCAAACTATATATATATATATATATATATATATATAATATAGTATATAATATATAATATATATAATATATATATATATATATAAAATATGTGTATGTCGGTGAACCGGTTCGGCTTGAATTCGCGGTTCCTCGTTCTCACCCGACGTACACGTCACACTCAATTTTGTTTTGTTTTTTTCTTCGTCATGTTTTTTTTAGTTGGTCTTAATGCAAAAAAAATTGGGGGCATAACAATAACGTGGATTCACGCGTCTAAAATTTTCTACGTGTTTCATTAGAGAAAAGAGAAAAAGTATACAACGATTCCTTATGTATATTAAGTTTTGGCTCTTTCACCGACCGTCCCTAGAGCAAGTGGCAAAGAGTTTGGTGGTTGGTCTCGGAGATCCAAGTTTAAATTTTAGTTGATTCATATTTCTAACTAAGTTTATTTCTAAATAAAATAAACGAAATGAATAGCATACTACCTATTTCTCAAAAAAAAAGCAAAAGAAAAAAAAAAACTTTTGGCTCTTTCACGTCCATGCACCTCTAATTTATAAGTTCGGTAAGCCTTATTAATTATACATTTAGTGTGGTCCTATATCTTGCATATAATCTCAAAAAACTCAAAAACACTAAAAAAATTTATTTTTTATGAAAATATAGAAAAAAATAACCAAAATTAAATTTTGGGTCGCCCTAATTTTTAATTATTATACTTAATTATCAAAATTGAAAAAGAAAAAGTAAGGTTTTTTTTTTATTTTTTTTATTTTTTTTCTTATACTTGTATGGACTAGGGATGCAAACGGATCCGGATTGGTGGAACTCCCGTCCCGATCCGGCCCGATGGGGGGAGTACATGAGAGAAAATAAACGGATTCGGGGCGGGAAATAAGATAAATTTTACGATTCGAAATGGATTCGGGGCAGGAAATTGGAGAAATTTTGACCCGCCCCGAACCGCCCCGCCATGATCCGCCCGAATCCTCCCCGAAAATTATTTATATTTTTAAAAAATATTCCTAAAAATAAAGTATTTACAAAAAAATTCAAAATACAAATAACTTAGTACTCTCATTTATAATGTATTTAAAATTTTCAAATTTTATTTTGAATTGTGATTGATATTTTTTATTTTTATAATTAATATTATTAAATTATATATATAATATTATT
>NC_033621.1:9461242-9508261 GCF_001540865.1 Ananas comosus
ATAGTAGCCCTACTATATATATATATATATATATATATATATATATATATATATATATATGGAGCTGAGCTAGAATACTATCGGTAGCAAACAGGCTCCGTTGCCACCCATTTGTTTTCGGTAATGGAGCCTCCAAATCGACGATCGGCACCGTTGAACATGATGTATACCACTTGAAATGTTTAGAAATCAAATTTCAAATCTTTTCGACATCATTTACCTAATGATCAAAGGGTTTCAAATTTTATAATTTTAATGGTCGATATGAGGTGTTTTCTCGTTTAACAGCGTAAAGATATCCAAATCAATTGAATTTTTGTTAGAAAATTCTTTAAACTATTTAAAATAAGATTTATACTCGTGATCTTGATTACAAGACTCCTATCATCATTTTTTAAAGAATATTCATTTTCAGCCGTTCATTTTTTTGTTCACTCGATAGATAAGAGAACAATATCGAACATATATTAAATTTGAATTCTAAACACTTCAAGTGGTTATAGATCTGTTACGGATCGATCGTCGCGATTTGGTGGCTCCTCAGAGACGAGCCAGAATTCAATGACAAGGTGGGCGCCCAAAATATGTCAAACTAAAAGTTTAGCAGTTAAATAAAATTTTAACTACTCAAATTTTTAATAAAAATTTTAGTATTAGATAATTATGTTAAAATATATAATTTATTTCTTTAATTTACACTCGCATTAACTTCTATTATTTTATTTGCATTATTATTCAAAAATTATATTTAAGAATTTTATAAATTATCGATAGCAATTTAGTTTAGAATTTATTTTGTAAAATTTTTGTTATAAAATAATAACAACAATGACTAATCTAACAGAGCTTTAATAATTTAGCATACTATTTGATTTAGTTAACTAAATTTGCTATCAATAATGGAAAGTTAAGAATGTATAAATAAATATTTAAGCTTGAAAACTTATTTCAAAAGCACTATAATTACAAGGTTTTAATTATTTTGAACCTATAAACCCAATAAGAGAGAATGAGAGTCGCTTATATTAGCATAAAAACTTTTTACAAAATATGGCCTGATATATGTTTAAATTATTGAGAATATATATAACTACGAAAGGACTATAAAGTAAATATTGAAAAATTGAAGAGGCCATGGCTGCTTTGGGTATATATGGGCGTGTCCCTAGTTAGCCTATTGGAGTATTGGCCACAAGCCAATATTCTTTTCAAAAAAATTTTACTTTGGTCTCCCTAAATTACAATATTTTAATTTTTTAATTAGCTTATAGTCTAGTGGATTTCTATAATTTTTAAAATGCTGGGGCGGGGGGGGGGGGGGGGCGCCAGCCATTGTCGGTCCCACATGCTCCGTCCCTTGTGGCTCCATCATCGAAAACAAATTGTGGCAACAGAACCCGTTTGCTATCGATAGTATTCTAGCTCAACTCTCTCTCTCTCTCTCTCTCTCTCTCTTTATATATATATATATATGAAGAGAAATTTTTTTTAAAAAAAAATTAAGCCAATAGCATGCTAAAATTAATTCTCTTTCTCAAAAAAAAAAAAAAAAAATTTGTCTTTTATTCGAAACCTTGCAGGGTTAAGCAATAATTTGCTATTTTCCATCCCTTTCTAAAAAATAATTTTAGGTCATGCAACTTTTGTTGAGATCGGCATATTTACAGTATTGTAGTGTTAACATAAAATATATAGAAAATTTGAATAAAGTATTTGATCAAATTGTATTTTTTGGGTGATAATTTTATACTTATTAATTCCTATATATGAAGTTTTGGTGTTACATATGAACCGTATTCGCTTGCAAAAAATTTTATTTTTTTTACAATTTAGAATTTATAATTCATATAGAATGACATAAAATTAGAATAAAAATATAAAAAGTAATAAATGGTATTGAACATAATAAAATGCTATATAGTTTTTCAAGTATTGGTGATTATTTTATATAAGAAAAGTAAATCCTAGGGTTAATTACACTTTTGGTCCTCAAACTATGAGACGTGTGATACTTTACTCATACAACTTTATTTCGTTGTAATTTCTGGCTCTGACTATAAGGTGCGCGACACTGGGACATTGTAGTTCTCGAACTTTAATTAGTTGTAATTTTTAGCTCAAACAATAAGCATGTGATACTTTAGTCCTTGAATTTTCTAAATTATTTTAATCAAGTTCCACAATTCAATTTTTTTGAATAAGTATTGATAATCAATTACTAATACCGAAGCAATATAATAATTTAATTATTATTGTATCATCAAGTAAAATATTATTAAATTTATAAAATTTGAGAATTAAAATGTCACATACTTTATAGCTCGAGCCAGACAATGCAACGAATTATAGTTCGAGGATTAAATGTCACGCGAGTCATAGTTCGATCTAGAAAATACAACAAATTAAAATTAAAGGACTAAAGTATCACATGTCTCGTAGTTTGAAAACCAAAAGTGTAATTTACCCTCAATCCTGACCGGTCAACTAAGGAAATATATTTATTTGCAAACTCTATAATTTTGGAAGAATATATCTAACAAAAAAAAATTGTATGAATATATTTGTACTTTTATTGCTTTGGAGGAGCCTGTATATATATATATATATATATATATATGTGTGTGTGTGTGTGTGTGTGTGTGTGTGTGTGTGTGTGAAAATGACTTTATTTTTTTAGGTACATGTGGGATTCTTCTAGAAGGATAGGCCTACTTTTTATGTTCGAACACCAAAAAAAAAATAATCCAATTTTGAGAGAATATATCTAACAAAAAAAATTTGTATGAATATATTTGTACTTTTATGTTTTAGGTACGTGTGGAATTCTTCGAGAAGGTTAGGTCTACTTTTTATGTTCGAACACCAAAAATGAATAATCCAGTTTTCGAATAATATATCTAACAAAAAAAAAAAGTTTGTATGAATATATTTGTACTTTTATTGCTTTGGAGGAGTATATATATATATATATATATATATATATATATATATATATGCAATTGACTTTATTTTCTAGGTATATGTGGGATTCTTCTAGAAGGTTAGGCCTACTTTTTTTTTTGGATTAATTTCATATAGGTCTCTGTAAATATAGTGAATAGCAAATATATTACTATAAAATTTAACTTTTACATATTATCTCTACAAAAGTCCTGTTATTTTTAAATATATTCTTGTCGTTAGAATCTGTTAGAAAAATTTAGTTATCCATAGGTTAAATACTTAATCTTGATTAGTTTTGACATTTTTATTCCTCTTATATTATACTATTATGACATTTGGATGTACATATTTGTGATGGTAAAATTGAAAATATAAACGGTTCTCCAACGGTAACAAACCAGAGAGATATATTTAAAATATTAGAACTTTTGCAGGCATACAACATATGAAAGTTGAACTTTGTAGGAATATATTTGCTATTACTATGTTTGCAGGGATTTGTATGAAATTAATCATTTTATTTCTGAACACCAAAAATAGGATAATCCAATCTTAACGGTGAAACAATGCCCGGGAAAGGTTTTTTTAATGGGAATCAGAGTAAGGTTCTTCGTAGTTTGAGATTGACAGTGAAATGAAGGTCAAGAATGATGCAACCAAGTTTGAAATCCTTCACTTTGATGGGACAAACTTTGCACTATGAAAGCTGAATATGTAAGTAGTGCTGGTAAAGGATGATTGCAATATTGCATTGCAAAAAAAAGAGAGCAAGAGCCAAAATGAAGGACAGATAAATAGTTAGAAGAGAAGGATAAGATGGCTTGGTTAACCTATTTTTAGCATTGGATGACTACTAGAATTCAATGTGGAAACCGAGACTATCTTGAAAGAGGTTTGGAAGAAATCGAAGAACCTCTATAATGGAATGTTATTAGTGAATAAAATTTTACTGTGATAACAATTATATAATCTCAGGATGGGGGACAGGGTACCTGCTCAAAACACTTGCGTACATTTAACTCTATTATGAGCAAGCTCACTCCTCTTGATGTGAAAATCGATGAAGAAGAGAAGGCTAATATTTTGCTTTGCTCAATGCTAGAACTTTGAGACAATTTGATGAACTTGAGCCACGCGGAAATCCTTAAGAGAAAGTCACTTATGGGATCATTTCTTACTGATAAAATGAGAAGTTTAGCCAATAAAGCTTTTCACGGAAGGTTTTGGTAGTATAGGAAAGACCTATCAAAAGGAAGCATGGTGATAAAGAAAGATCAAGGTTGAAATCCAAGAGTTAAAAAGTAGTGTTAGAATTATAAAAAGTTAGAGCATATGAAGAAGGATTACCAGGTGAATAAGGGAGTTGATGGTAAATTCACAAATCAAGCAATTCACAACGTAATGTAGCGGAAGCGGATACTAGGTTTGCTACTTCGGGGGATGGAAATGCATGGGCAGTGTTGGAGAGATCCAAGGTTCTTTGCCATTGGATCTTGGATTCGGGAGTATCGTTCCCTGTGACTTCCTTTAGGGAGTGGTTTCAGATTTACAAATCATGGGATGGCAACGTCTCTACTTGGACAACAACCCGGCATGTCCTGCAGTTAGAATAATAGATGTTTGAATCAAAATGTTCAATGGTGTTATTCGGACGGTTTCTAATATTTGGCATATTCTTGCACTCTAGAAAAGTCTCCTCTTATTTGAAAAGTTTTGCAAGGGCTGAGATTCGTTGGTGAGAAGGATCACTTGATGATGTGTCAAGGATGCTTGGTGCTGATGAAAAGGGAGCAAGTAGGTGGTCTATATAGATTGATGTGTGAGACTCAAGTGGAGAAGAGGTCGTGGGTAGCGCAAAGATAGAGTCTCCAATGATGTAGTGTAATCATTTGGGATACACGAGTGAGTGTAGGTAGTATGTATTATCTAATCGAGAGCTTTTTTTAGTGAGAAGGATCACTTAACGATGTGTCAAGGATGCTTGGTGCTGATGAAAAGGGAGCAAGTAGGTGATCTATATAGATTGGTGGATGAGACTCAAGTGGAGAGGAGGTCATAGGTAGTGCAAAGATGGAGTCTCCAATGATGTAGTGTAATCATTTGGGATACACGAGTGAAAGTAGGCTGTATGAATTATCTAATCGAGAGTTTTTTTTAGGTTACAAGTCCTCACCGCTAAGAGTTCTATGAAGATTGCATTTACGGGAAGTGACGAAGGTTGTCGTTCTCTCTATCACATCAAAGGACTAAGAATTTTTTCTAGTTGATTCTCTCGGATACTTATGAGTCATCCCACAGATTGTTGGGTAGGTATTCTTAATTTATCTTTTCATTAATGATTACTCTGGGAATGGTTGGTTGTACATCCTAAATCGGAAGTCCGACATATTTGAGACTTTTAAGAAGCTGAAGGCTATTGTGGAAAATGAAGGGTTTGAGATTAAATGCCTACATTTTGATAACGAAGGCAAAAATTGCTCGAGGGAATTTGGCTAGTTTTGCAGTGGACACTAGATCAAGTGGGATCTCACGATACCTGATACACTGCAGCACAACAATGTTGTAGAGAGGTTGAATTGAATACTCATGGAGAGGGCTTATAGCATGTTAAGTACTTCAAAGCTCAATAAGATATTTTAGGCGAAAAGTGTGAGCACGGCTTGCTAGTTTCTAAACCGAGTGCCAACAAGATCTCTTTAGTTGAAGATCTTGAAAGAAGTGTGGAGTGGTAAGTCTATTGACTGCCACCTATTTTCATGTCCTTGGATGTGTCGTGTATACATGGATTCCAAAGGAGAAAAGGTCAAAATTAGATAAAAACACTCAAAGATGTGTTTTCTCGGCTACGAAAAAAGTGTCAAGGTTATTATTTGTAGGACCATACTACTCACAAGATTGTTATAAGCTATGACGTTGTCTTTAATGAGGAGTCTTTTCAAAGTTCTAAGGAGAAGCAAGATGATGATGCCATAGTTTGAGTTGAGCACTTTGAAGCACTCGATAAGCTGCAATATGAACAAGCACAACCAGACAACGAGGTGGTTGGTGATGCCCGAACTTAGACTCTCCTCAATCATTCGAAGATACAAGTTCATCGTTGGAGCCACTAGTGAATTCCGAGTGTCCTAAGAGGGTCATTAGACCTCCTAAGCAATATAATGACTATATCACTTCTTTTATCCCTTCTGTTAACTATGTTAGTGCATATGTCAATTTGGCGAAGGAAAATGAGGTGACTTTGTACAAGGAGGCTTGTTAGTAGGCCAATGCAGGAAAAGGGCAATGCAAGATAGAGGAGGAGATGTAGGAGTTTGTGAAATTACCAAAAAAGCAGGATGCGATTGGATTCCGGTGACTTTATGAAGTGAAGGACATATAAGAGAATTTGGAAAGGTTCAAGGCAAGATTGGTAGTGAAGGATATGCTCACAAGTTAGGAATTGACTTCAATGAAATCTTCTCACTGGTGGTTTGTCTGACAACTATTTGAATTGTTCTGGAGATTGTGATGGTCATAGATTTGAAGCTTGAATAGATGGATATTAAAATGACATTCTTGCACAATGAGCTGGAAGAGGAGATTCATTTGGCACAATCTAAAGGCTTTATCGAAAAAAATGGGGAGCATCTAGTTTGTTGGCCGAATAAATCATTGTATAGTTTGAAATGGACGCTAAATGTGAAACAACCGTTGTACTCTAAAAGTTTAAGCTGTTAGAGAACAGTGTTTAAACATTTTTATATTTAACACTCCCCCTCACGTTTGGGCTTGAGACTTTTTAGTCAGCCCATGACGTGGACTTGAATTAAATGGGGGGAAATTAATATGCTAGGAGTCTGACATGACTCAAACTCAGGACCTCATACTCTGATACCATGTGAAACAACTGTTATACTCTAAAAGCTTAAGCTGTTAGAGAACGGTGTTTAAACATTTTTATATTTAACACTAAACGCTGTTACAAGTGATTTAATGCCTTCATTGTGAGTTTAGGGTTTGATAGACTTAAGCAAATAATTGTGTCTTTTGTGGTTATGATGACGAGAGACTTTTGAATGTCGACGATATGGTGGTCACAAAGAATAGTAAGGGCTATATATCTACTCTAAAGATTTAGTTGGCCGAGGAATTTCATATGAAGGACTTAGAAGCCATGAACTAGATACTCGGGATGAAGGTACTATGGGAGAGGAAGAATATAAAGGTCTTCGTTTCATAGCATGGTTCAGTAGAGAAGGTTTTGGTGTGCTTCAATATGCAGAACACGAAGTCAGTATTTACCCTGTTTCGTATTCACTTAAAGTTGTCCGGCAAGCAATCACCCAGCATGGAAATGGAAATGATAAACACGGCTAGGGTACTATTTCATTGGCAATAAAGAGTCTTATGTTTACTATTTTATGCACGAGACTTGACATTGCACAAGCAGTAGGAGTTATGAGTCGTTATATGATGAATCCTAGTTGTGATCATTAGGCTGCAGTGAAGTGAATCCTTCTATATTTGAGAGGGGTAACAGATTTCTCACTCTATTATAATTCTGTGGATTTGGAGTGTGTCGAATATGTGGATGCAGATTTCGTAGGAGATAGAGACATGAGAAGACCTACCATTGGTCTTGTATTCTCCATGAACGGTGGAGCTATTTGCTAGGAGTCGAAGCTTCAGTCGGTGGCATTGTCAATGACAGAGGTGAAGTACATAGTGATGGCACATGCTTATAAAGATGCCACTTGGTTGAAGAGGCTTTATGGAGAATCGATGGTGAAATAGAATATGGGGAGGGTGAATTGTGATAGTCAAAGTGGCTATACCTGATAAAAAAATTCGGCGTTGCACTCTCAGACGAACCCCAGCGATATTCTAGCTCTATTATTATGTGAGAGAATGGTGGAGGAAGATCCTATCTTCTTGTTGATGGTTCATATCGATGCAAATCAAGCGGATATATTGACGAAACTGGTTAGTCGAGAGTAGTTCAATTAGAGCAAGACTTCTCTTTGACTTAGAGCTATGTGAGAAGTGGAAGGTTGACAAGGCCTCCGGATTTGGCAATTTAATGGTGTTAGACATATGTCTTCAAGTAGGAGAATTGTTGGATCAAGTTAAAGCCACATTCTGAGTTGATTTCACGATCAAGCGTCAAGAAATATGGATTATTGGATGTAGGTTCCGAAACTCAAAATTTATGTTCCAAAACTTGGACTACATTTGGGAACACAAGAGTATGTTCGTAGAACCTAAAAGTGTGAAGTTAGGCTGGTGACTTAGGTTTTGGAACATAGAACCAAGTTCCAAAACATGACACTTTGAAAAGTGTTTGGTTCCAGAACGTCCTATTTATGTTCTCAAACCCAAAGTCGTGACGAACAAGTTGATTTTAGTGCAAATTCAAATCAGACTAATCTTATTCTTTAAGATTTGAGATGGCCCAGGATCATCTTGTGAAAAGTTTTTAACCAGAGATCAATAGTTAGAAGTGAATTGGGAGTCTCAGGTGGACGGTCGCCATTTTTTCCTACTTGTTTTCTATTTGGGGTTTTATAAACCTTGTAATCCATGTTTAGGACTTTAGAGTTTCATTGTAAAACCCTGATTAGGAGAGAAAACATAGTAGATCTCCATGAGAGAGATTTCTTGTATCCAATCTATATTTGTACTTTGTCCCATGGCTTAATGAAATAAAGTATTGAGATTGTCTTACTCGTTGACGTAGATTAGCATAGCATTGGCTAAACCATATAAATTCTCGTGTCCTTGTTTATTTTATTGCTTTGTTATTCTTGCACTTATTTTCTCGATTGTTTTTGTCATGGTTTCTCTACATAAGATCTAGTTTTTTACCGTGCTCGTGTGGCATGAGGGTTTGAAGTGTGCTCGGTTATCTCTCGGCTGGTTCCTTCAAGATTGACTTGAAGACATAAGATATTTGTTTATACTACTTACCCTATATGTTATAAGCTTCTTGAATAAATAAAATAAATGTCTTGAACAAGATATAGGGGGTGTTTGGCCTAACTTTTAAAAAGTGCTTTTGGGTTGAAAGGTGATTTTCGGCTCAATAGAGCGTTTAGCAACCTCATTTTTAAAATCTTATTTTGTTTTTAAGAATCAGAAAACTGATTTTGAAGGCCCCAGAATTAGAAGCAGAAAAAAGCTATTTCTTGAAATATGATTTTGATTTTAAACTCAAACTTCAAATTTTTATTTTAATTCTAAATTAAATATTTAAATTTAAATTTAAGTTTAAATTTCAATTTTCAGATTCATTTTTGAATTTTTATATTTTAACTTTCAAATTTTAAAATTTGAAAAATAGATTTCAAACTTTAAATTTTAAATTTCAAATCTCAAATTTTAGATTTTAAAATTTTAAATTTCAAATTCCAAATTTCAAATTTAAAATAAAATTTAAAATTTGACATTTTAGATTTTAAATTTAAATTTAAAAATTTAAAAATTTTAAATTTTAAATGACAAGTTTTAATCTTCAAATTATAAATTTCAAAAATTTAAAATTTAAAATTTAAAATTCTAAATTTTAAATTTAAATTTAAAAATTTTAAAATTTTAAATTTTAAATGACAAATTTTAAATTTTAAATTTTAAATTTCAAATTCCAAATTTCAAATTTAAAATAAAATTTAAAATTTGACATTTTAGATTTTAAATTTAAATTTAAAAATTTAAAAATTTTAAATTTTAAATGACAAGTTTTAATCTTCAAATTATAAATTTCAAAATTTTAAAATTTAAAACTTAAAATTTTAAAATTTAAATTTTAAATACTCAAATTTTAAATTTTAAATTTTAAATTTTAAAAGTTTAAATTATTTTTTAACTTAAATATCAAATTTTAAATTTCGTATAATTTTGAAATTTAAAAATTTTAATTTTAATTCAAATTTAAATTTAGATTTTAAATTATTTTAAAATAAAATTTAATAAAAATATTAATTTATGCAAATATCAAAAAAAATTTTGCCAAGCAGCTTTTCAAAATCACTTCAGAAAAATTGCTTTCATCTAAACTCAGCCAAATGCTCTCCAGCTTTTAACCAAAATCACTTCTCGAGACCAGAATCACTTTTTCAGAAGCTTGGCCAAGCGGGCCCATACATTCATCTAAACATGGCCTCAATGAAGTTTCACTTTATCTCTCAAAGTTTCAAGTTCAATGTTACAGATCCTGTACTTTTACAAAAGTTCCAATTTAGTTCATGTGAAATTTTCTACTAGAGGGCAAATTACTGCATATATTCAGTGAATTTGTATATTTATACACCCTATATTTATCTACCTCTACCCATTGGTTTAAGATCTTTTTATTTACAAATTGAGCATTAAACTAAAAGTTTGATATGGATGAAGGACTGACGACGAACTTACAATATTAATTCTATAGTCACATAGATAAATTAGATGCAAGTAGCAATTTTTTACTAAGTTACGAATTAAAAAAAAAAATTATTAAAAGTCACTACAACAAAAACGGTATATAGCGACACTTTTAAATATCGGTATAGGTCAAAAAAGTGCTGCTCGCTAAATTTACCGACACTTTTGAAAAGTGTTGCTAAATGTGGGGTCGCTAGATATATAGTGACAATTAAAGAGTGTTGCTATAATCTAAAATAGTGCTGCTAATTTACTAATATTTATTTAAGCATCTAGCAACCGCCGGAACTCTACCTCGTTGGCTGCGGTGGCGGAGGAGGACGAGAGGAAATGATCTTGGTCTAGAATTTCAGTCGATTGAGTGAGGAAAGAAGGGAAAATGATAATCGATTTTTCTTTTCTTTTTCTTTTCTTTTTCTTTTCTGTTTGTAATCGGGCCGAATGGGCTAAGTGGAGTGGGTTGAGTAGAGTACCCTTTTATTTTTAGTTGGATTGGACTTTATATTTAGGCATTAGTAGGATTTTTTTTTAAATTTTGGCATAAATGTGACACTTATACAAAAGTGTCCCAAACATGTGTCGCTATAACTTAATTCTGTTGTAGTGAGTTTAGAAACTAAATCAAAGCATTATTGAAAGGTCATGACTCCAGAGTAATTCGAATTTAATGACTTGAGAACTAAAATAAAACTCGACTTACCTTTGTGCAACTAATATATAGCTCAATTTACCCAATATCTTAATTTCCAATGGTGGACCTATTAGAGTAGGAAATTGGACCCCTCCATCTCTCTTTTGCTGTATGGATCAGCACAAAACTAATAATCAAACTTCTATGATTTTCTAGATAATTAATCCGTGTATCCTTTGACTGAAACCTACCTATCAGATTCCGTGTAAGTCAATAAAATATAATCAAAGCATGCATCCACAGCTAGTATGTATCCTTGTGGGTATTTCTATGGAAGTTATTAGAGGTCAAATGTTCAATCCTTGAACCTTGCAACGACCACAGGTCTTGTCGTCTGAGGTTTTTCTAAGAGAAAGGTAGCGTGTTCACTACAACAGAATTAGGTTATAAGAACACATTTTTAGAACATTTTTATATAAGTGTTTCATTTATGTTAAAATTTTTTTTTAAAAAAACTATTAAGACCTAAATATGAAGCCCAATCCAATCAAAAACAAAAAGTTCTTCTACTCAACTAACCACACCCAGCCCACTCGACCCGATTACAAAAAAAAAAAAAAAAAAAAAAATGATTATCTCCCCTTCTCCTCCTCCGCCGACGTAGCCGACAAGGTAGGGTTCCGATGGTTAGGGTTCGGCTGCGAGGATCTCGCAGGGATGGTAGAGGACTACGATCGCCAGGTATCCCTCCGCCATAAGTCGCTGGAGGAGTGTGTGCTAAACATTAAGACGGCCCTACCTATAGTGATCCTACATATAGCAGCACTTTTAAAAAATATCGGTAATTTAGCCAGCAACACTTTTTTTTACCTGTACTGATATTTAAAAGTGTCGCTGTACACAGTTTTTGTTGTAGTAGTTATTTGTTTTTTTTTTTTTTTTCATAAATAAACTTAAAGGAAAGCAACTAGCATTTAAATGTTGAAACCCCCAAATACCAACCATCAAGTCTTCTGCCACTTGCACTAGGGACAATGAGTGTCGTTCTTGAGGTTGCAGATTTGATTCTCACTTTTTCTTTCAAAAGATAGTGTCTCATAGCTTAGGTATTAAAATATGTACTAGAGGATTCGGGTAGGGGTCTGACAAACTAAAAAAATAAAAAATAAAAATCTTGCACTTTCTTGGCGAGGCAGCTGCTCACAAACATCCTGAAAAATTTTTAAAAATAAGATTACAAATAGAAATAATGACAAAAAAAAAATTCTTTACTGGATGTTCATGTCCAAGATTCAATTATTTTGTGATTACAACATAAAAAAATGTGATATCCCAAATCAAAAGAACTTAATTAGTACAATAATAAAGGAAAAGAATCACCGGAAATGAGCATAGCGAATAACTAATTTTGAAAGAATTTGTTGGGGGTCAATTCACACATTAGTGCATTTTAGACTTTGTTGATAATATTGCTATAGCTGGTTATGCTCTTTTGTATGACATGGTCGATCATAGAATTCATAAGACTCTTAACTCGAAGCTGGAGAGTGAGGATCTGAAGTGCCCAATTTGGATATTGAAAAACCAAATTGATCTTTTATCCAGTTTGATGAGTTTTCAAACAAAAACTATGCGCATTATGTACTTGAATTAGATTTTTTTTTTTTTTTTTTTTTTTTTTAACGAATAAGTTGCAATCTATTTCAATATACTTAATCGCTCATAAAAGACCGGATTGGTAGCTATTGTTAGATTTTTGGTCACACGTACTTTTGTTAGATATTTGGTCCATTATTATGACCTACATGATCAAATTAAAAAAAAACTAAACTTAATATTTGAATTTGAAAGGGCAAAATTACCAAATTATTTACCCACTCACTGCAATTGTAATATAAAAATCCACAGCCACCCTTCCTCTTTCCTTTATTCTCTCTCTTCTCTTTCTCTTACTAGAAACAATGATCCACCATTCTTGGAGAGCTCCAAGCTTGGGATTGATCTTGTTCGAAGCTGGGAAATAATGAGGAACTTCAAGAAGAAGCTCTATAAGGTTGAAGGCAACCCTCTCGACCCGTTTCTTCCATACTTGGAGAAGACAGGTGAGTTTGTAATTTTAGGGTTTGGATTTTAGGATTTACCCAACGGAGATTTTTTAGTTTAAACGTTGGTAGAACCATTTTTAGAATTTTCTTTGATTGAGAGATCAAGTCCATCTTTTTGGAGGAGAGTTTAGCAAAGGTGGAGAGTATCACTGAAAAGAATTTGATCTTCCATTTGTCCATTGTTTTCTTAGATTTTATAGTATATTTCATAGTTATTATTAAACTAAATGGATTTTAGTTGCATGCTAGCAAAAGTACGATTTTGATCCCTTTGCAAGACAATGAGACTTTGGATACTTGCATGCATGTTTAAAGAGAACATAAGAAAATAGTTAAACATGTGTGGCTGTAGCATACTAGACTATTGCAAATTACAGTGTCATAGAGAGAGGAATAATATTTAATATTACTATGGAGGTTTTGGCAGAGTTTAGAGAGCTTGAAGTGTTTTCGAGGCCTAATTGGCACGAAAATGGACTTCGAATTAATTAAACTAAAATCTGGAAAAACTGTAGTTTTGACATTATTTACCAGTGCTAATTGTGGTGTACTAGAACTCAGCTGAGGCTGGGTTAGACAGCTCTCGAGTGTTGTGGAACTCAACTGGGTACCGGTATTGATTCGGTGTGTACTTGAATACAGTAGAAACCTGCAGAATCCAACATTCAGATTCTGTGGAACTGGATACCTGGTATCGGAACACTTGTGCTCAATTTCGTGTATCGGTACTTAAAGATGCAGAACCTATTTTCGAGGTTGTAATTTCTTACTCTTTGAGGGGCCTAAGTGGATATTGTTTCAACATGCTTTAAGGCCCTTCACTCCTCTTATCTCCCTTCATTTGGAAGGTGCAAGAGAAGAGAAAGATGTGAGTTTTCTCCTCTTTTCCATAGATTTTTTCCTCCAATCTCTTCTAATCTTTAGATTTTTTCTCTTTTTCTTCATCTCCTCCTCTATGGATGCTTACACTTAGGGCATGTTTGGTTCATGATTGAAATAGGAATGGGAAATGGAATTGGATTGCTTTGGAATGGAAAATGGAATGACGAATCATCCAAAAATGTTTGGTTCATTATTGGAATGGAAATCGGAATGAAATTTTAAAATTTTTTAGAGAGGGTTTTGATTAAGAGAGAGAAAAGTGATGAAGGGAGAGGGGATAGGTGTTGATGAAAAAGAATTTTGAATAGTTTACTTTGGAATGAACCAATTCGGAATTCAAAGCCGGATTGGATTATAAATGGATTTGGTCATTCCCATTCCGGAGTGGAATGAAAATCGGAATCCGATTTCTATAAAACAAACGGCAACAATCGGAATCAATGAATTCCATTCCGATTCCATAGTCTAAAATAGGTGAACCAAACATGCCCTTAGAGTTTGAAATAAGGATTAGACTTGAAGAAGAGAGTTATTTGGAGCCCTAGATTTCAACCTTAACATTTCTAAGGAAGGATTGGGGTTTTGATAAAGATTAGTAATCTTTCTTCATCCTCTCATTGAGAGATTCATGAAGATTTTGGTAGAAAACTTAATTTTGTAGAAACTAAGATTTATTTTGAAATTTTCAAATGTGGGCTTTTGAGTTGAAATTGATGAGTGTAGAACACTCTTATAGGTTAGAATTGAATCCCCATTGCTTTGATTTGGAGCTTGGACAAGATTTTTTTTTATGTAAGGTATTTTTCACTTATTTTTCTTGTGATTTTTTTTTGAATTTCGTGGTGACCTTTTTGGAAGCTTGTAACTCCTTGAAAATTTATTTTTAGGTTACAAGAAATGAAGGGGGCAGCTTTGATTGGAGGAATGATCAAGTCTTGATGACTATCTGGTGGGTTCGATCTCACCGTAATTAGTGAACTCCTATGTTTTCTATAGTTTTATAGGGTTTTATAAATGTTCTAGCATGCAATTCATGATGTCATTGAATTTATGAGCATGTGGTTTGGCTACTTCTTGCATGATGACTTTCATTCTCTATGTAGTAGATGCATATGTAGTAGAGTACATGCATGGCATAGTACATGAGTTTGGTTGATAGTTATACATCTCATTTGAATGTGGCATGAGTAGTTTATTCCTATTTATATTATAGTGGAGTTAGGATATATGTGGCATATAATTTTTATGCACGAGCTTCATAGATAGGTAGAGTCATCTACTTGATTGAGACATGCATATTTTATCTTCGATACTTATTATAATTAAGATGAAAAGTGTAGTTCATGCATGTTAGAGATATGTCGTGATAATGGTAGGAATTCTCCTTTAAACAAGTTGAGGCATTGAATATGACATATGTGACATTGTATCTGACCTAGTGTTGAAGATTGAGATTCCATACTTTAGACATGATGATTGAGATTTTGTCTTTTAACATGACGCATATGACTGACTGTCCCTAGAGCAAGTGGCAAAGGGTTTGGTGGTTGGTACCCGAGACCCAGGTTCGAATCCTAGTTGATTCACATTTCTAGCTAAGTTTATTTCTAAATGAAATAAACGAAGCGGGTAGCGAGCTACCTATCTCTCAAAAAAAAAAAAAAAAAAAAAAAAAAAAAAAAAAAAAACATGACGCATATGATTACGCTTGCTTGCTCTTATGCTCATTCACATATACTTGTAAGGGTCGATCCCTACAAGCCAGCACTTCGGAGTTTAGCCATCACGACACCATGCTCGCCCATTCGGGATTAGGTGCCGAAGTGGGACATTGTGAGGGTTCTAGAGGAGGAATGTTGACTACCATGGGACTATTAAGCACGGCACAAGCCCGGACGCTACCTTGTGTATATCCCTGACGATTAGGTAAAATGTTAAATGTACTTGATATTGGATATCACGACTAGTTGATGTACATATGATAATTAGATATACATGTTGGTTTTTTATATGCTTTTATACCTGAAAGTAGTAGAGCTATATACATGTTGATTGATATAGTTGCATAGAGACATGATAGTAGTAGAGCTACTTCATTTAAGTTATTTATTTCTGCTTTTCATTTTCCCAGTTATATTATTTATACTTCAGTTGATCTAGTGGTGTATTTTGCCCCTCTCGGCGGCTTACCCACTGAAATTATTCTCTAATAGTTCTTACCCCTATTGGTTGTTGGTTTAATTTCAGAGCCGTCCACAACAAGAGAGGTTAGGGACTGCGACAAGGAAATTGCGTCTTGCTAGTGCATACCGGTCGAGTGCTTAGAGGTGGACTTGAGGCATCTTTCTCTTGGTTTTTTGTTGTGAGAGGTGTACTAATATATTTGTAGTGACCACTTTGTGGTTACTATTTTTATTTTAATTTAGTTTATGTTCATATGTTCTTATCACCTTGTTTAGAATGTGTACATATCTCCTTTTCCACATTGTTTGTTGTGGACACCTTGTGTGCATCGGGAGGGGGGTGTTACCTTGATCACATGGCGTATCTGTGCATATGCCAGGTAGGCTTCTGTTGGAGTTCAGAGCATGACAATTTATATTAGTATCAGAACCTAGGGTTGAGTCTCAGTGGACCTATAAACCTTGGGCCGGTTTGGACTATAAGAACTAGGAACGTGAGAGACGAGATCTTTTATGCCTATTGGTGAAAGTATCATGATTAGGTCATGTCTATCACTACAAAGAGTTGGGGTTTGATTGAAGTGGTAACATCTCCTATTTCCTTCGATGGTTTGGTTGGCAGCCGACAACGTGAAATCGAAAAATAATTGAGCATACTTCCTTGACTTTAGCATGATTTGGATTTACTTTATGACTAGTAGGGATACGCTTAGCGTGGATTGTTCTAACCTAGCATGTTAGGCTGGTTGCAGTTTGTGATGCCGACGATGTGCTCTATCTTGGCCGAAGCAACCAAGACGAAGATATTCGCAACCATCGGATCCTGCGAGGACCGTGAGTTAAGAAAGCAGCTGGCCATGCTAGCCGACATGGCGGAGCGACAATCGTCTGCAATGCGCAAACAAGCCAAGGCTTTACGCCAGCAAGAGGGAAGGATGAAGTGGCTAGCGGACTTATTGATCTTCACCACTAATGCAAATAGGAGGAGCGGTGGCGACCCCCAAGTCGGTGACGCCGAACTCTTCTCACTCTATCTCGAGCACTGGGCTCGAGGAGGAGGTAGTGCTAACACCGCCAGTTCAGTCTTCACCGGCGAGGACAGTGCTACCGACTACAGTGTAAGGAGCCGAGCGGGATCGACTTATGGCTCGTTTGAGAGAGTTTCGAAAATCTAAGCCTTGAACCTTTGATGGAGAGAAGGCATATTATTGGATTGTGGAGAAGTGGATTTTTCACATGGAGAAGCTTTTCCATGACACTTTCGTGGAGGATAGAGATCAAGCGTGGTTGGCTACACACCATCTTGAAGGTGACGCTTACCAATGGTGGACGAATATCCATGATGATCCCAATACGGATACGGCTGCAATTACTTGGACGAGATTCAAGGATATGCTCGCGGTGACATACTTTGCCACGAGTGTGAAGAGATGGATGGAACCGGACCTTCGCAACTTGCGATAGGGGGATAAGACTTTGGCGGAGTACGCAAGGGAATTCACAAGATTATTGAATTGTATTATGCATGTAGTGAGGAATGATGAGGATGAGGCCCGTATGTTTGAGTTGGGCCTCCGACCATGGATATTTCGGTTAGTTCAGCCTTTATACCTTCAAACCTATCGGGAGGTAGTGGACTACACCTTGATAGTGGAAAGGGACGCGGAGATTGCAAAAGAGGAAAGAGAAGCCATTGATCGATCAAAGGATAAGAGACAAGCGGTCGAGGGTGCGAATAGCAAGCCTAGCTTGAGGAGGCCGCCGAAGCACCCAAGGAGCCAGTCGCAAGGACATGGCTCATCTTCTTATCATGGAGCACCTGACCGTCGACAACTGTCATGCTGCATGATTTGTGGTGGTCCTCATGTACCTTTGCAGTGCCCTCAGCGTGGAGGCAAGTACTACCAGTGTGGCCAGGAGGGCCATTTTCGATTTGAGTGCTCGAGAGGTTCTTCATTGACATCATCAATAGCATTAGCACCGGCTTTCCTGAGTCACGGCCAGGGGACTCCACCCACATAATCCCAGACAGCATGACCACCAGCCACGATACTATGAAGGGTCACGACAGGCACTTAGCGAGTGTATGTATAAAACCCAGGCGAAGAATGCATCTATCACGCCCCAACACCGCCGATTTGGTTGGTTCGGGCGCGCCGACAGGCCGCTGAATAGACAGAGCCTTCTCTATCCATCCAAGGCTCCACAAAATAAGTACATTGAAATTCACATAGGAAAAATAATACCATACAGTTTTGCACAAGGATATATCACAAAAGCAAGAATGTCAACCTAACTATTACAACATTGGACATTCACATATTACATACACTTTTCACTTCACATACATGTGTTCTTTCTCCAAATACAATCACATTTCCAAATTATATTTACATACTTTTGCTTGTACATAGGGCAACCTAAACTGGGTGACCCTGCTATCTAGGGTGCGACGCCCACGCCTCGGTCCGGTGCCGCTCCGCAAATAGTAGCTCTGCAACAACAGGGAGTGAGAACTAAAAGAAGTCCTCAGTGGGTTTGGCTGCCAACCTCGCCGACTTTCCCACTAGGTCGAATAAGGCATAGTAATACAAAACGAGATAGCAATGCAATATATAAGCAAATGAAAATGTAGTCCACCACTACTAAACATACAATATGCAACAATGACTACTACTATGCCTTACAATAAGAAATGAATGTCATGGTCCAATATATTCAACGGTGTCCCTCACACACTCTTGATCGAATTCATTCTTGACCCAATCGGGGCTTCTCACAAGACTAATCCCAACTCACAAGAATATTATGATCGACCCCGTACACACAAGATGTAATCTCACTATGCTCACTATCTACATGAGATGCAACAATACAAGTAGCATAGGGTATAATATGGTCAATCAACTTTCTCTTTTCTCTTTGACCCAATCATACCAGCTAATCCGAAGGTTGACCCCAACTCACAACCAATCCCACAGATGAGGAGACGCCCGCTACACTCATCGGGGACCGTCTGCAGGGTAGCTACGCTAACTCAAGGGTGACCACTCCGGAGCTCACTACTTGAGGTGTCGCGACCGCCAACAAGCCGACAGACGCTATGTGAGTATGATCCAATCTTCTAAACTTGAGGATTCCCTACCAACTAGAGGTAACAACACTCGGGGATCTACTAATCTCTAGTATGGTCCAGAGGATCTATTTCAATCCTTCGCACGCTCAATAACATCATAGCACTAGATGTTACGCTACATATTCACCGACCTAATCTTTTCCACATGTACACTTGAGAATTTACTTGACTCATGTAGCGTGTATCAATAGGATATACAAACACCACACTATGTGGACACAAGCAACTATGCAATGTTTTATAATGATATGGTAACTCAACATAATGCCACGATGCAATGACCTAATTTCATATTCATACTTGAGGCTTTCTTAATTCATGCCATATCCCTCTCATGCACAATACGTTATGCCCAATCCATGGTTCTATCACAAGGTTCACATTCAACATCACAATGACAACCAATGTATCATTTATTTTAATATCCACAATATTTTCTATATCCAATCCACTAGTTTTTTTCCTCTACTAATTCAACATGTCACTAGGGTTCATATGTCAACAAAAATTATGCATCCTAATTTCCAAGTCATTATCACAGTTATTCATTTATACATCATAGGAGATATGCAAGTTTCTATAACAAGAAATACTTGAACCCTATCACACATAATCAATACACATATATATGCTCAAAAAGAGAATTAGACATAGGGAGAAATTCTGCAACTATTTCGGAGAGCACCACTCACCTTCGCTAGTTACCAATTGCAAGGATTTCCAAATAATTTGATTTCCGACGCTGATTCGTCTCGACCCAAGCCTAACGAACCAAATTTCACAAATCTCTCAATCAGACGTCGTAACCTCGTCGTAATCCAAAACGAAGTTGTCCTCCGCATCGAATTATCCTTCAATTAAGGTTTTACAAGATCAATTTGATTCAAAACCTTTTAGAGACAAAAGCCTCAATTCTTACCCTAGGTTTCATGAATTCTCAAGAGCACAAAATCTATGGTAAACCTTTACTCAATCTTGTTTAGAATTACATGAAGATCTCAAATACACTAAGCTACCGTTTGGTTCGGGGTTAAGGAAAAACTAGTTATTTCAGGGATAGGGTTAAGTTCAGGGTTAAGGTGGGGTTAGAGTATTTTTGTGTTTGGTTGGGGGTTGGAGTTAGTCAAGAATAGTGAAAAATAGTGTTTGGTTGGAGTATGTGGGATAAGAAGGATGGTGGGTTATTATGAATAGAAAATAGTATTTGGTTGGGGTTTGGAGGGGTTAGGTGGGGTTAGCTAACCCGGGATAGCCCATTTGAGGTGGGATTAGCTAACCCTACCCATTTTTGGGAGTGTTTGGGGATTAGCTAACCCGGTGCACAATACTTAACATACTAAACGAGAAGGTTACATCATTTTAGTTCGGCAGTACTTCTGTAATATACCGAACTTCTACAATTATGAAGTTTCGGTGGGAATTAGCTTAAGAAGCTAATTAAATAAGTTCCAACGAGGTTTGGAGAGCATTCGAGTGCTTTTGGTGCAAACTAGACGCGAACACGGGCTCGAAGAGATGAAATCTGCCTAAGTTGCAGATTTTGCATTGGGTACCGGTACTGGGATTGGGTACCGGTACACAATGCGAAGGTTGGAAATATAGGCTCTTGGGAATTGAGGTACCGAGGCTTGGGTACCGGTACTAAGTCTGGAAATTTTGTATTGGGTACCGGTACGCGGGGTCGAGTACCGGTATGCCATATAAATGTTAGATTAAGGGGATTTCGAGTTTTTGAGGAAGTGAGCTCATGCACTAGTACTGGGTGGTGGGTACCGGTACTGGCAGCCCGAGTACCGGTACTCCAATCTGAGTACCGGTACTCAGCCTGACAGTGTGCTGATTTTGAGAGGTAAATGTGTAATTTCAGTGGGAGACTTTTATAAAAGGGTCCCCAGCCCTTTTCCTCTGCAGAAACACATACACACACACACACACACACGTATAGATAGAGAAAGAGAGTGGAGGAGCTTATATATCTCTTTCCCTCTCTTCTTCCTCTTCTCCAATTTTGAGATTTTGATGGAGATTGAGCTCAGAAACGCGTAGAGGACGGTGGATCGAGCCCTCGGGCGCTTGGAGGCTCAGAGTGCTTCCAACTCGAGGTTCGTTTTTGGGTTAAAAGTTTAGGATTTGGATTAAATCCTTTGAAATGAAGTTCTAGAGATCCCTAGATGATTCTAAAGTAGTTTACTTGAGATTTCTCCAGGGATTTGGGATATTCTTGAGGAAATGAGAATCTAGGGTTAGAATTGGGGATTTTGGAGTTTTAAGGTTTTGAACCAAATCGATCTCCTAATTCTCTAATTGAAGGATAGAGGAGAGCCCCAAACAACCGTAAGTTGGAAATCGGTGAGCGTTCGGTGGTCAATTTCGAGGACGAGCCGAACCAGACGATGTTGGCCAAGGGAGTCAGATTGCAAGTATCTACAAGCAATCAGAAGCATTATGAGGTGGGTTGTGCTTCATCGAAGTGACTAGGTCGTTTTCATGCCAAAGGAAAGTATGGCTTTATTATTAATGCATGCATGTAATGGTAGATTATTGATTAAATGAGTAGGCATAAATTGTATGCTATTTAGGATAAAGTTTTTACCATTGGATAAGAATTGGATGAGTATATAGGCATGTGGAACATATAGAATATATGTATGCCTAGGTATGGTTATTGAAAATAGGTCGGTGAACTCTAGAAAAATTAGAGAACTCGACAGTTGGAAACAAGGACTAGATGTCATAAATCCTAGGTGTGGACATCTAGGATAACAAATAGCATGACTAGACGTGGAACCTAGTGTCATTGAACATAGGTGGAATATTGAACCTAGAGTCGGATGAATCTAGGTGAAAGAATATAGGACCTAGTGTTGTTGAACCAAGGTTATGAAATATAGTGGTATTGAATCTAGCGTTATTGAACATAGGTTGGAAAACATAGCGGTAGGATAACCACTAGGACATGAGAACATAAACCTAGAAAGGTGGACCTGGAAAAGGACGGATGTGCACATCCAGTGAACTTGATGGTCTTGGTATTGGAGCTTCGGCGTGTGCGGCGATTTAGCAGCCGGGCTTGATACCAAGGGGGTGCGTGCGGCAATTTTGCCACCCGGGGACTTAAGCCATTGTCTGGCGTGTGCGGCGACTTCGCCGCCGAATGGCTAAGTCAGGTAAAGGATTACACCACTCGGTTGCTTAAACCATGGTTTGGCATGTGCGGCGATTTCGCCACCGGCCGAGGGCTAAGCCAATAAGGTGGTAAGCTATGAATGATTGACTCAAGACCGAATCGAATGAAATATTTTGGCAGGTAAGGGAAACCTTAGGAGAGAATGGTAAATGATATGGAATGTAAAATAGAAAGTAGAAAGGTAGATCTATTTGCATTATTCGCATTGTTGCATTTTGTGAGGCATAAGCATGATTTTCTTAGTTACATAAAATTATATGTTTATATATATATATATCTACTGAACTAACTTGCTTATGTTGCCTTCTTTGGACCTGGTGGGTCGAACTTTTTTCTTGGGTGGTCGTACTCACTGGAAACTATATTTATAGTTCCCACCCCCATGTTTTTCAGGTTCACACGTAAGCGGCGCAGCGGCGCGGCGGCGCGAGGAAAGGGCGTAGCTTCGTAGATAGTGCCCTACCACCGAGACCAAAGATAGAAGTACCCCCAGTCAGTTTAGCTTAGGGGTGTGAAAAGAAAAGAAAGAACAAAATTGTAACAAATTGTACTAAAAAGGATTGTATTTGAAAATGGAATGTAAATTTAATGTAAATGTAATGTTAAGTGAGCTGAATACTTGTAATAGCTTAGTAGTTATGTTCTTGATACCTTCCTTACGCAATCTATGTATGTATTATGTTCCTGTTTGGAACTATTTAAGTTGTACTGTTTGCGATGCCTAGGACGTACAAGGGAAACTCTGTCCGTTCGGCGGTCTATCGGCGCACCGAATCCGACCAAAGAGGCGAGTCTCGGGGCGTGATAGACAACTTCCTAAAGGTTTCGACGTTCCGGATGTGGTGCTCGCTGTATAGAAGGGATCCAAGCACCAAGGAGAAAGTTACACAACCTATCCGTCGAACTAAAAGCTCCTCGGGGAGCGACGTTACTAATTCAACAACTAGAGGCCCCCCAGCAGCAACCAAGATGAGCACGACGATGTACAGGGTCCAGCGGCGAAGTCACAGGTGCCCAGATCCGCTAGATCCACGATCTCTGTCTATTGGATCCCTCCAACTCGAGCCTAAATAAGGCAGCATCCAGCAGCAGGGCTATTTTGCTACCGTGCAACCCGAAGATGGCCTACAGCGGCCAGGTATAGTAGCCCCGACCGAAGAAGACCCCGAGGTGAGGTTGCCGGCGGTGGGGGCTCCATACATCAAGCTGCGACCGCACCGACACAAGCTTAGTTTTAGGTGAGCTCAGGGCTCGAGGAAGGCGGCGAGGTTGGCGAGGCAAGCTTGCGGGCGCAAGAGCATCCACAAGCTAGCGGCGGCGGCGGCGATGCAGCAATGCTTTCGAGAGAGAGAGGGAGCTCAAGAGCAAAAAATGTTAGAGATCATAAGGAAGAGAAGAGAGAGAGGAAGAAGACCATGGCTGGCCTACGCCGGCCTGGGAAGTCGCCGGCAACCCGCATGGGGTGTGGCGGCGGTTGTGCAAGAGAGTGGGTTAGGGTTAGGGTTTACAAAACCTGTATAGATATCTTTATATAAATATATGTATACACACACACACACATACATATGTATATATCCCTTGTAAAATTACATTAACCCCCTCCGAAGTCTCTCTTTCTCAACAACAACTACAAAGCACTGCATTTTTTTGCAGGGGGTCTTCCTGCAGTAAAAATTTATACTTTTTACCCATAGAATCTAGCAATTTTTATAGAAATACCCCCGATCAAATTCTCCTCTCTCAACTTCAAATCTATGCCATTTCCCACAGAAATCTTCGAATTTCGTAAAACTTGAATCCGTGCATTCCTTGTTGAGTCTACTATCATGTGATCTCTTCTACAAGTCAAAATTCCTAAATTTTTCATATGAAATGGTAGCCTCTTCGCGAACTGCTCCATTTTCACAAACTGCAGAAATTGCAATTTGGTCCCCAAAACTCAGAATTTCAAACTGAGAACTCACCATTGCATGTAAATTGCACAGTTGCACCCTCCCCTAAAGTTTTTATGCAATTTGGCACATGAAATGTTGTGCCTTTTTCACAACAATTCAATTTCTCCAAAATGGTCACTATTTGAATTTCGCTAATTAAATACAATGCTTTCAACTCGCAGAAACCAGAAACAGACTTCATCACGACCTCCGGCACTGTTGGACTATCAAAGTGATGATCTCGTTTCGTTAGACACGGTTGCAATTTGCTAAAATACTATATCAACTTATCAGATCCCCTATTTGAATTTAGGGAACCAAATTAATATTTAAATTCTAAATTTCAAATGTTAATTTTCCAAATTCGAAAATTTCGATTTCCTACGACTTCTCTCACTCCTCAATTGGGATAATAATCCCCTAATTAGAAATTAACCTGATAGATATATATAGAATATTTCAACTCCATCTCGATCGTCTCATTCTTCTAATTAGATTATTTTTTAAATTATTGATGGTGGTGCCTCAAACCGTGTAACTTTACCATTTTCTTGCCGTATTTCTAAAGATTGTCATGAACCTGCACATTTATCAGGTGGGCAAAAAATACCAATCAAGCATAAAGGCGTAATTGATATCTCTTCTAGCATTGTAAGGCGATGTTTCATGTGTATTCTATCAGATAAAAAGCTAACACGTGAACTAAATTGCATGTGCTTCCATATTTTTCTCAGTTTTTGTGGGTCAACGACTCGTCAACAAAGAGGCTTAGTTGGAGTAGGTGAATTAATATTGCGGTGCATGGACTACATCATCTCTTGCGTCGTTTTTTCGTTATTAGATTACGAAACATGAACTTAATTTTCCTACTTCACGAGCTTCGTCAACTGGGTTACGTCACAAGTGACCTGGGAATCTATACACACGGTCAACGTATCCCAAGTGTGTGACTAATGATATTTATAATAAATATGCCTTGTCAAATCAACTTTTGTTTGTGATAGTTGCCATCGTGCTACACAAGCAAGGCTCAATTTCTTTCTAGAGCAGTGCAGTAACTTCTCATCGAAGAGTGGGATTAATTGCTCATCACTTTGTCATGCTTCAAAAATTCGACCAAAAAGATCTCAAGAATAGAAAATAATTTTAAAAACTTTTTTGAGCCTCTGAATAAGATTTGAGAGATCAGTTTGAACAAAATGGAGTCAAATTAATACTTTGAATTAACTAAAAATTAATTAAGTAAATATTAATTTGATTCAATATGAATATATCGAATTTGAACAAAACAAGCTCAAAAGTCTTTGAAAAGTTTTTTAAATTAGCCAAATTTTATTTGTGTCGTTGCAAAGTTTTTGAATGGTTTTAAAGAGGTCTTAGCCAAATTTTATTTGTGCCACGCCTAGGGTTCGAGCGAGAGTAGTCCTGCGGTAATGTGCCCAGAACTATCGTGTACACAAGGCTCCCTCATGCACATGAAGCAACAAACTACCACAATAACTCATACACAGTAATAGAGATCAAATACGAGTTGGAGTATCAAGTATGAAAACACTATTCTAATATGAGTATATAACTACTAAACCAAAGAAAATGCTAGAAGTTTTAAATTCAAATTTTAAAACACTTCTAAAATGTCATTGCCCTACAAGGGTCCCAATACTAGTCTCACCAAAATAAAGTGGTGGAGAGCTAACTATGGCGCAATCTCTTTGCCTTGATCATACACGAAAGACAAAGGATACTCTGAAAAAGGAGCCAACAAAATGGAGTGAGAACTATAAGAAATAATTTCTAGTGAATACCATCACCATAAGAAGCAAGCATTCTACCCACTAGGTCTACTAGAAGCATTTAGTCAAGAAATAGATAATAAGTGCCAACATGTAAAAAAAAAAACTTCTAACAACAAATATAACTATTATTGTGCTTCTGCTGGATCAACCATGTCAATGGTCATCTCTACATGTGTCGCTATAAAAAAAAGTAATATTTAAGGATGTTTTTTCAATATTTAACGATGCTTAAAAGCATCTCAATATAATCTAGCGTCACATTTAAAAGCATCGATTAAAATGTCGGGAAATAAAAAGTCGCCACATACTGTGAGTATTTTTTTATAGTGTTTGACTGAGTTGGAGACGTTTTTTTATAGTGTTTGACTGAGTTGGAAACGTTTTGGCGCCAAATAAATGCAAAAATGAACTCAAGAAGTCAAAGATTTAATTTGTGAGGTACAAAAGTCGAAATATTTGATCTTGAGGGGCCTTTTTGCATTTTTTTTCTTTTTCATTCTATGGTGGCCACGTAGCCCTTGATGTATGCCTTATAAGAGGCATGCCTGAGCCTTATTTCTTTTGGTAAGGGGGAAAAAAAAAGAGAAGCATAGGGAGACTGAGCACGACGAAGGTAAAAGGACAAAAAAAAAAAAATTTGCTTTCATAGTGAGTCGAGCGCGCGCGTGTTTATTTTTTGTATTTCGACATCACGGTTAGTATAACAATATTATTATTTCTCGTTTTAGCACTACAACAAAAACGGTCTATAGCGACATTTTTAAATGTCGGAAAAAAGTGTTGCTGGCTAAATTTACCGACACTTTTGAAAAGTGTTGCTATATGTGGGGTCGCTAGGTATATAGTGACAGTTAAAGAGTGTTGCTATAATCTAAAAGAGTGCAGCTAATTTACCAACATTTTAAGCATCTAGCAACCGCCGGAATTCTACCTCGTTGACTGCAGTGGCGGAGGAGGACGAGAGGAAATGATCTTCGTCTAGGATTTCAGTCGATTGAATGAGGGGAGAAGGGAAAATGATAATCGAATTTTCTTTTCTTTTTCTTTTCTGTTTGTAATCGGGCCGAATGGGCTAAGTGGAGTGGGTTGAGTAGAGTACCCTTTTAATTTTAGTTGGATTGGACTTTATATTTAGGCATTAGTACGATTTTTTTTAAGTTTTGGCATAAATGTGACACTTATACAAAAGTGTCCCAAACATGTGTCGCTATAACCTAATTCTGTTGTAGTGTAGATTCTTTTGATAAATTTTTTGTGGAAATTGAGAGTTAGAAACTGATTTTTTTTATATGTTTTAGGAGTTGATTTCGTGGCTGCATGTCGTTCAGACTAGAAGAGCTGTGGCATATCATCTGATTATTTTGACTGTCGTACTGTTTCTTGGATTTATGATATAGATGGATTTTGTGTTGTCAAAATTGGCAGACTAATTTTTATATTCATATTATATTATTTAACCTCTGAGATAAACTGTTGATGTAGTTGAGATAGTAGTGATATTTTGATACTTACCAGTAGAGTAAATTAAGACATATATATCTGTTATATTTCTAAAGGTCAACAGACAATTACAGATAGTGTGAGACTATAACTATATTTTGGACACTATAACAGTATTATTATGATCTATTTGATCATTGCATTTGACCACAGCCTACATACTAAGTTGAGTTTGACAGTGATACTATACTCGATTGTGATAGCGTCCCGCAAGTGCCACTCCGGAGGTTGGGTTATGAGATATTATTATAGTATGGGCGAGACAGTAGCCTGCATGGTAGCGGACTACTATAGGTAGGTGCTGAATACGACCCAGCGCAGGCTAGACCTGACTGTTGAGTCGGTCACTATGATTGGGTCTTATTGCAATGTTTTATTCAGTAACTAATTGATGCATGGCGTATATGAATTGTAAATTTCAGTTATATTGTAGAAGTATGATAGTAGTAATTATTTTCAGCAATTATTCATATTAGTAATTATTTATTTACACTTCTCAGTCATTTACTATTTTTACCTCTTATGGACCTAGTGGTGTAGACCGTCAGCGTTGATGATCGTACACACTAGGGACTATTGATTATAATTTTCAAATCCTCTTTATTAATATTTTATTTCAGAACCTTCAACATTAGTGACTGATCGAGATAAGGGGATTGTAGATAGTTAGTATCTCCTATCCTTTTTCTTTTTGTGTGTGTAGTTGAACCACCTATCATAGTAGATAGTAACTTGTACAGTACTTTGAGGTTTGAATAGTCAGAGATGTTATACCATTTTGGGGGACGGGTATAGAGATGATTGT
Source organism: Ananas comosus (assembly GCF_001540865.1). Classification (NCBI taxonomy): domain Eukaryota; kingdom Viridiplantae; phylum Streptophyta; class Magnoliopsida; order Poales; family Bromeliaceae; genus Ananas; species Ananas comosus. The sequence continues at coordinate 9,489,743 of NC_033621.1, forward strand.
ATATCTTTACGGTGTTGCTATAGTATATAATTTTTATTTTCTTCTGATACCTATTGTTGTTAAATTTTAGTAAATTTTGTTGAATAGATTTTGTTAACGCTTTATATGTATAAGGTGTATCCTTGTGCATGCGGCGGGTCTGTTGACGTAACCCGGGATGCGGCGGGTCTGTTGACGTAACCCGGGATTTCGCTGTAATTCGAGACGTGACACCACGTAACTACTGACGCTTATGCTAAGCGTTAGTAAATTATATTCTGACGCTTTAAAACATCAAAATTTTTTAAAATCCTTACGCTTTAAAGCGTCGAAAAATTAAAAATAATAGTAAAGTTTATTATTTAAATAAATTAGTTTAATACAATAGAGGGTTCATTTTGACGATGCTTTTTGAAGCATCGGTATTCGCTATGCTGTAGGGATATTTGGTGATGCTTTCCCCAAGCATCGTCTAAAATGTGTCGTTATATTAGGATTTTCTTGTAGTGATCAACGTACGTGAATATTTGTTGACTACACCAGTGCCACATTAGCCGACCAAACAAGGTCTCATCTAGCTTGCGTCTTGCCTAGTGAGACGTCGAACAATCATATACGAACCCACATCAGCACTCAACAGCTAGCGTGAGGTGAACAATCGCATCCTCTCTTGGTTATACCTTCAGAGGACCAAGACTTGTAGGGAGCGACCCTCACAAAATAAAATACTCATTGAGCACCTAAAAATGGTTTCAATTTGGATGCCTGAAATAGAGAATCGAGCACCTGAAAATGGTTTCGAAGGGTCCCCCGTTGCGCTTGAATCTTTTGAACGCTTATCTGGAGAGCTGGAATTTCGAGAACTGGACTATTCGAACGCCCGCATTGCCCTACGAGTGCCTGGAAGTTAATTCGGACTCTATCTTTGGGCGTCCGGATGATTTCCAAACTGCCAACCTAAGGGGGGAAATCCTACACAAAAGATTTGGATGTCCGATATCCCCTGCAAGCATTCGGAGCAACTTTCGGATAGTCCTTGTTGGCGTCCGATGCCACATTTGGACGCCCAACTCGACAGCTTCCCTTGTGTGAGAAGTCGACCTTTTGGATGCCTGAAATACCCTGCGGGCACCCGAATTGAAAAGCGAGCGAAGCCAGCACATGCCTCCAACAACTTCGAGGTGTAGCTACATATTTTGGGGCATTGTCACCTTCTATCGAATGCCAGAAAGTTGGGCCAAGTGCTCGAAAAGTTTGGGCGAGCGCCGAAAACTAGCGTACAGATATGGTCTCTGACTCCGTCATCTTTAGGATTTTGAGTTCACCTCTTATAGTTTGTCAGCGAACTCTTTTCGCCTTCTATTCGGCTTTGTAGGTATTTGCAAGGATCCCCCAGGCTTGTCATGAGGTGGTAGCAGCCGAAACTTGTTTTGATGAAGAGGGCCTTCTGATCCTTCTTTTTTTGACTCTTTTAGAGCCGTGATTTAATTTTCTTGGAGCGCAGCTTCATCCGGAGACTCTACATAGAGTCTCTAGATAGTTTCGAACAAGTTCCATTTTGCATCACATCTAACTGATTCCTTAGTTTGGATTGAAAATGGAGAGGAAAAAATGAGAAGAACTTTACTTTTCTTTTGATTGATAATACAGTCACACCCTATTGCCTCTATTTATAAGGCTTAGACTAGCTACATAAGGAAGAACAATCTAAACTTATCCAAAACCTCAAAAGAAACTTGATTAATATTAAAGCTAGCTATTTATGAGATAAAACAAAACCCAACAAATAATAAATTTCAAAATAATAAAATATATCCTAATTAACAAAGAGAGAGATAAAATAATTAATTTTATCTCTTTCCAACAATTTGGACATGTTACTATAAAAATATTTTTTGAATAAAATAATGAAATGTTTGAGATAATTTTCAGGAAAAAAAAGCTAAATATTTTGGATTTATTTGAGAGAATAATAAAAATGCAAAAGTTCATTAGTGCGCACTATTGAAACAATTGAAATATACAAGGAAAACTGAACAAACGAAAATTATTGCTGCACCTGGCGTATAACCTTGTCAACTCACTACAATAAAAACGGTCTATAGCGACACTTTTAAATATAGGTACATATCAAAAAAGTGCTGCTAGCTAAAATTACCGATCTTTTAAAAAGTGTTGCTATATGTGGGGTCGCAAGGTATATAGTGACAGTTAAAGAGTGTTGCTATAACCTAAAAGAGTGCTGCTAATTTACCAACACTTATTTAAGCATTTAGCAACTGCCGAAACTCTATCTCGTTGGCTGCGGTGGCGGAGGAGGACGACAGGAAAGGCTCTTCGTCTAGAATTTCAGTGGATTGAGTGAAGAGAGAAGAAAAGATGGTAATTAATTTTTCTTTTTTTTCTGTTTGTAATCGGGTCCAATGGACTGGGTGTGGTGGGTTGAGTAGAGTAATCTTTTATTTTTGGTTGGATTGGGCTTTATATTTAGGCATTAGTAGATATTTTTTTAAGTTTTAGCATAAATGGGACACTTACTCAAAAGTATCCCAAACATGTGTCCCTATAACCTAATTCTGTTGTAGTAACTGTGCACCGCACTAGTCCATCTCCCACATCAAGATTAGATAATTTGTAAAAAAAATTATAAAAAAATAAAATATTTAGGTACGATGAAAATTTGGACATGCTAGCTGGATTAACCAAAAAAAGAAAAAAAAAATCTCTAATAAGTTACAAATTAATTCTCTAATATTTGAGGTATATAATTTAGAATGCTACATAATAAAAGTTACCCTTACATTTGCTTTCTATTTATTTGCTTCTCTGCATATGCCATTTTCATTTCTTTTGGTTTAAGTTTATTTAAAAATATTTAAACTTTATTTGAAAGAAATGTAAAAAAAATGTGAACTTCTTATTATTACAGCAATTGTAGCAGATCCCCAGATTGGCACACCCTCATGTACTATTCATGTGTCAGTATATGTATATGATATTTAGATTTTTAATTAATTGACTTAAATATACAGTTAAGGGTGTTGATTGTTTGGTTCCAAATTATTTGCAAGTAAATTCACTACAACAAAAACGATGTATAGCGACACTTTTAAATGTCGACACATGTCAAAAAAAATACTGCTCGCTAAATTACCAACACTTTTAAAAACTGTTGCCATATGTGGGGTCGCTAGGTATATAGTGACAGTTTAAGAGTATCGGTATAACTTAAAAAGAGTGCTGCTAATTTACCAACACTTATTTAAGCATTTAACAACCGTCAGAATTTTGCCTCGTTGGCTGTGGTGGCGGAGAAGGAGGAGAGCGAAGGGCTCTTCGTCTAGGGTTTCAGTGGATTGAGTGAGGGGAGAAGGGGAGATGGTGATCGATTTTTTTTTCTTTTTTGTTTGTAATCGGGCCGAATTGGCTGGGTGGGGTGGGTTGAGTAGAGTAACCTTTTATTTTTAGTTAGATTTGACTTTATATTTAGGCCTTAGTAGATTTTTTTAAAAGTTTGGCATAAATGAAACACTTACACAAAAGTGTTCCAAATATGTGTCAACCCTATAATCTAATTATGTTGTATGATTGAACCAAACCAAACCGAATACAAAAATGCATAATACAGTTTACCTACTTTGTAATTTACTTTACTTCTAAAAGTAGCTGAAATTTGATTTTTAGTTTTGATTCAGCTTTTCTTTTTGACACTTCTTTATGCTCAATGGAATCGAAAAAAGAACGGCGGTACTATATATACGCATTTCTTGTCACTATCGTGTATCCAAAATTTTATGATCCAGATTTAATTTTGTATTTAACAATTACCGTTATCCAAGTTTGGTTGTTAGATTATAGATATTAATTTTTAAGAAAAGTAGGATAATTGAAACCAAAATGCAATAGATTTTTTAAACCGACTACTTCAGTTTGGTTTAAAAGTTTCTTCCAAATCACCAAATCAAACTAAGTTCACCAATATATATAAACAATTTAAAATACAACTTTGTTATGCAATATACATCAACAATATTATACGAAACCTTTTTTGTGAGGGACCAGGTATTTTCCTCACGAGAATCGTTGATCCTATTGATAGCCAATAAAATAGAAAGTTTTAACAAAATTTCTCATTGAAAATGTGAAAGAATGGAAATCACAAGAGTCAGAAGTTAACCAAGTGTTAATAGAAAAAAGTTGAAAGTTACGGAGGCCTAATTCAAAATGGCTTATAGTTAAGGTCTCCATGCCTAATTTTAAACGTTAAATTAATTAAATGCAGTAACCTGAGGGATTAACTAAACAACTATATGAAACTATATGAGATTACTTTCTCTCCATGCAAAAGTACATATCTCATATGCCTTGCTTTGGAACCCAACTTATTCCCCTCAAATATACCAAACCCAACATTTGTCCCCCACTACTAGGCCTATCAATAGCAGCAACTACAGATTCCCACAAAGAAAAAGATGTTGTGTAATGTTATTAGAGGCACCAATAAAAACCAACCAACTCTAATTGCTAGATACATTGATCTCATTGTTGATATTTCTCCCTCACTAGCTCCAATTACACTTCTATGGCTCTCTCCGCGAATCCTAAGTTCCTCCTCGCAGCCACCCACGCCCGTACGGTGGCTCATATACTGGCCCTGGTGGCGGTGATCCTCATGCTGGTGTGGGTGCTCCATTATCGAGGCGGCGCGAATCTGCGCTCAGATGCGGATCCAGAGTTGATCTTTAATGTATGTGTCTCATTCATGTTGTACGAGTTAATAACATGTTTAGGTATAAATAAGTTGTTCCTACATAAGTTAATGTGCTACTTATAAAAGAACAAACTGTCATATCAGCTATATATGCATGTCTATTTGTCATCTTTTCTCTCTTATCTTTTCTTTCACTTTCTCTTTCCTCTTTTCCATTCAGCTGATCTAATTTTCTCTCAGTTTGCGCCTCCCTTACGCGTGATTAAAAACTTATTCGAGTCAAAACTAGATTAGACAATAGCTACAGCAATTAACTACATTAATTCTATATCCTGACCCTATCTATATGCGTAATTAAAACTAGAATCGAGCAGTGTCATTTATATGTACAAAGCTAAACCTAAATTTAAATTAGATTTAGTTGGACCCAACTAGATTTACCCTGGTTTAGGAGATTTATATGAGTGTAAGATTAATTGATGATGTTTCTTTTGTTCCAAGTAAACTATATATAAAAATTTGAAGTACAAATCTAATATGGCATATTTAGAATACTATTAGAAATTTCATAATTAAACATCTATCCCAAGACACCTACATAATAAAGATGAAATCACAAGACACATATGTTACCCTGGTTTAGGAGATTTATAATGTATTTGCTCTTATGCACTCTAATTCTTTCTTTAGGTACACCCTTTGGTGATGAGTTTGGGGTTTATTGTTGTCATTGGAGAAGGTACGCAGGATCTTTCACATTGCACTACATGTTACAAAATTTCAAGATTGTCGCGAGTTAATTAACCCATACATATTATCATGCTGTTTTTGTCTTGAAAAATTTTGATCTTTCTTATCTTGGCGCAGCAATAATGGCGTATAAAACGGTTCCGACTGAGAAGAAGGTGCGAAAATTCATCCACATGATGCTTCACTTCGTCGCACTAACTCTTGGGATATTCGGCATCTACGCCGCCTTCAAATACCACAAGGAGAGTGCCTCACCTGACATGCTTAGCCTGCACTCTTGGCTGGGGATCTGCACCATCTGCTTGTTCGGCTTGCAGGTTCTTATAACCTCACTCTTTATTTTGCGCTTTATTTTCTCTATTATTTCGAGGTTTTAGTATTGACAAAAAGATTCAAAATGGTTTATAGTTCACCTAAGTTTATGTATGACCGGATTTGAGTGATTCAATTGTATCGATTGTTAGCTCATAGTATAGATTGCTCTATTAAGACAACTTTCCACTATTTTGAACTTAACTAGCCAATAGTAAGTTGTTGCTATATTGGAACCTACTGGAGAAAACTAATTAAGGCCTGTTTGGCCCAATAAGTGCTTTTCTCAACAGCTGCACCATGTAATAGAATGGAAATTCCCCAACTTTTTAATTCTCAAAGGAGCACTTTTATGCTTGGCTAAAGAATTGTTAGTGCTGGAACAGTAATGGATAAATTTAATAGGAACAATATAGTCCAATAAATTAAAATTTTCAATAGTGTTTGACTAGAAATGTAACACTCTAATAGTCATAATCAAACGGAAAAAAAGTTCTAATTGGAAATATAAAAGACTATGCACTTTAGCAATAATAACTGGGACCGGTGGTTTAGACCTGACGAGTTATTATTATTAGCGATTCAGGTTATTTATATTTGGTATGAAAACCGAATACTAATCAAAATTGTAAGAGCTAAATGCTATACGAGGTAAACTACTACATCATTGATTTGGCCCTCTGGTGGGAGCCACCTCTTTAACGCGTGGTAATTCTTGGTTGACTGATATGTAGTCTAACCCCCATAATATTCTGCTATTTCCAAGGCTAGATTTTTTTTTTTTCTTGCAAAATATTTCACTGCTATTTTCCAATGTAGATAAGTAGAAGGCAATGCCAAGTAGGGTTGTATATAAATGTTTTATAGTAGTGAAATTTTAGCTTAAATATCTTAAAATTAAGATGTAAACAACTGAATGTGATCAAGAACATCTTAAGCATACTCACATAGTTTTACAAAAATTGAAAAATGTATTTCCCAAGCATAAAATTGTATTAAAATCAACAAATTATAACTTTCAAAAAAATTCCAAAGTTGAATGCTTCAGATAAAGGTTTCAGTAATTATAATTTTTTTCACGTAGGTTTTCTTAATATATATTGCAGATCATATTTTACCTTTCTGATCTTCAAATTTGAGGCTCCCATGATTGAATTTCTACTGACGTAAAGAAGGGTGTAACTTAAATATTTAACTTGATCCCAACATATGTACATGCACCTTAATTATACTATTAGACTCCATTTGGTTCGGGAATTAGTAGGAACTAGTTATACCGGAGATAGCTACAAATATGGATTTTTGTAAGAACAAGAATATTTTTTTGTTTGGATGAAAATATAAATATAAACTGGAACTAGAAAAATTATGTTTGGATGGTTGTTGGGAATAAAAGAAATAGTTGATGGTTATAAATAGAAAATAATAATATTATCCCTCTCATTTTATTTGAATTTAAATTTTAAAAATTAAAATTTTAAACTTTAAATTTTAAATTTTAACTTTTAAATTTTAAATTTTGTCAAAATTTTAATTTTAAATATCAAATTTTAAATTTAAGACCAAATTTAAATTTAAAAGATATAAAATATCAAATTTAAAATTTAAAAATTAAAAATATCAAATTTAAAATTTAAACTTTAAAATTTATAATTTTGAGATTATAAATTTTAATTTTTATAAATTTAAATTATAATTTAAAATAAATCTCTCTCTCTCTCTCTCTCTCTCTCTCTCTCTCTCTCTCTCTCGGGAACAACTTGTTCCCACCCCTCCCATTCTTGTTTGGATTAAAAATGATCAATAATTATTGCTTGAAGGTATATACAATGTTTTAAAAACTGAGTCAAATAGTGACTCAAAAATATTACTGGGTCAAGGATCACAATTTCAAAAAGTGTTTAATTTTTATAAATTTAAATTATAATTTAAAATAAATCTCTCTCTCTCTCTCTCTCTCTCTCTCTCTCTCTCTCTCTCTCTCTCTCTCTCTCTCGGGAACAACTTGTTCCCACCCCTCCCATTCTTGTTTGGATTAAAAATGATCAATAATTATTGCTTGAAGGTATATACAATGTTTTAAAAACTGAGTCAAATAGTGACTCAAAAATATTACTGGGTCAAGGATCACAATTTCAAGAAGTGTTCAACCATTGACTGACCAACTGACGTTAGTATGACATCATAAATATTTTACTTATTATTTTAAATTTATTATGTATAAAAATATACATATATTATTATTCAAGTACCATATTTAATTATAAAATACTAATTTATAAATCAAATTAGGTAGATATAAGTTTTCAAGTTTCATATTTTAAATGACTAATTCATACTTAATAGAAAATAAAATTAGGCCAATTTGCATAAAATATCCATTAGTTTTGAGCTTTTACAAAAGTAGACCCTCTTTTTGAATTTTATAGATTCGGATTTTTAAAAAATTGAACAAAATACTTTTATTCCCTTTTCTCTCTTCTTTTTTGATCTCTCATTCTTTTATTTTCTTACACTCCGAAGAGGGTGGCGAAGGCGGAGGCGAAGGTGGCTTGCCTCGCCTCTGTTCCGCGCATCCTCACCCTTGCCGTGCACCCTCCCTCCGCCTTCCTCGCCTCCAACCCCGTCGAGGCGGCACCTCGGCCGTCGTTTTTTTTTTCTCTCCGGCTCTCCTCCACCACCTCCTCGGCTTTTTATAACAGTAAAGATGACAGCGTCACATCCTCTTCCTCTCTTTATTTTTCTCTCGTTCTTTTTTTTTTTTCTCTTCGACCCCAATCTACCACCTTCGCGACCTTTCACAACGGTAATGAGGACAGCGCTATATCGTCTTCTTCCGCCTTTGCCGGCGTAGGCACCGAGATCGGTGTCGGAGAAAGAGGACTCAGAGCGAGTGCGGGTGAGAGCGAAGGCAAAGAAAAAATATGCAAAAGATAAAAAAAATAAAAAAATATAAAGAAATTATTCTTTTCTAAAAAAATTAAAAATCAGAAAAAAAAAAAAGAAGACAATAAATTTACACTATTTCAAAAAAAAGAAAATAATAAATTTATACTATTTTAGAAAAAATATTATATTATTTTAGCAGAACGTTGTATTATTTTAGAAAAAAATTACATTAAAAACAAAATATATTCTTTTAGATAAAAATTATACTATTTACATAAAAATTATATTATTTCTCCTTCTCCTCCACCTGCTCTTCTTCCTGGCCAAATAGTGCAAAAATTGTCTTCTTTTTTTTTCTTTTTTCTTTTTTTTATAATAATGTTTTGAAGTGTTTGGTGCAGTGGTTGTTTGGGTTCTTCTACTTTTGGCTTCCGCGAGGTCCGGCGGTGAACCGGGCGATGGTGAAGCCGCTGCACGCCTCCGCCGGCCTTGCGATCTTCCTGATGGCGATCTGCACTGCGGAGACCGGCTTGGTCGACAAGGGCGGGCTGACGGTCTCCGAGACGCAGCTGATCAACTTCACCGGCCTCTTCATCCTCCTCTTCGGCGTCGCCGTCAGCATCGTCGTCGCCCTGCCCAAGATCGTATAGCTGGCCTCTACCAAATCTTCAGCAGATTCCATTAGCTAGTATTGTTTCAAACCTTTTGAAACCCAAGTTGCAGATTTAGCTTGGTGAGATATATATGGGATGTGTTCGCATCAAATTTTAATTACGCCGATTGTGAAATCTTCAATTCCTTCTCTTACGCTGTAAATTATGGGATAAAAAGACATTGAAAATTAATTACATTTTTTATTGGAACTTGTTCCATGTGCTAGCAATAAATAATATTAACGAGCAAAAAAAAAAAAAAGCGAAAAATAATAATAAAAAAAAACACAAAAAAGGGACAACGTTTTATATGATTCAGCAAGTTGCCTGTGTCTACAGAGAAAGCAAGAATGATGTATTCTTTATACGAAGACAATCAAAATACAAGCACATATCTTTATGTTTCTCTCAATCTAATGTACTAGCCTTATGATTACTACCATCCTTCTTTTGTTATAAGAAAAAATTCTCACCTTAATCTCAAATAAATTTTTTTTTCTTAAAATAGAGAGAAGCTCAATAAACTACTAATTAACTTTTCAGACTTCTCCTAACACCTCACTTAATTTACTCGTTTCTTATTGCTTGTTCTCAGATGGAATTGGAATTGTTTCTTATTGCTTGTTCTCAGATAGAATTGGAACTCTTTCATAGGCATGCATGTAGTTGCACAATTGAAGTTGGCAACTTCAATTATTAATTTTTCTTAATTAGCTTATGTATAGGCTTTTTTTGGCAATCATGGCAGCATGTGTGTTTCATGCATACATACATAAAACACAAGCATACTTTACCGTCTAATGAAAGCCATTCTATTCACACTTTAAATATTTTGGTAGATCCAGTGTATCTTAAACCAACTTTCATATCCATATCTTTTTTGCTTATTAGTCCAAAAAATCTATGGGTCAAACAAATATCTTTATGCCCTATACAAAAGAAGACATATAATCAACAATAATCATATTTGGCTAATTGCTCTACAAAAAATATTAAGTACAATAGGAAATCAAATGAATTAAACAACAAAGGGAGAAGCAAAGTAAAACACATAAATATTTACATTGTGAAATCCCAAAATCACGCCCATACAGGTGGAAAAAAAAAGAAAAAAAAAAGAAAAGAGGATTCCAAGATAAAGTTTCACCAGAGAGCTTCTCTTAATTAAATCTAGGGGCAATTGCTTATATATTCCTGAAAAGTTCTCGACTTTCTAATTTACCCTTCTTTGAAGGCTAATAATGAAAATGTTATTTTTACATTCCAACCTATTTCTAATATACCCCTAGAGTTAAAATCTGTTAATGAACTCCGTTATCTCTATGAAATTATAATTTTGCCCTTTCAAATATACCCTTCTATCATCATTGATTTTTCTTATCTATTCTTAAGTTAGGGGCACAAAAAGTATTTTGTTTTTTGGTCTTGTAAAATATACCCTTCTATCATCACTAACATTTCTTATTTGCCATTAAGTTAAGGGCAAAAGTGGTATTTTAATTTTTTTTAATTGTGGTAGATATTTAATCCACGTTTAACCCAAGTTAACTTAACATGTGGTAACTGCAGGGGTATTTTGGAATAACAGAGGAACATATGAGTGGTATATTGGAAAGAAAAAAAAAAAAAAAAGTAAGGAAAAATGAGATATTTCGAAGTTTTGAGGGGTATATAGGCAACTATCCCTTAAATCTATGTGGTGGTGCAATGCATTAGCTATTGCATGGTTGTCAATATAAGTTTAATTAGAACTTTAGTTCAATTAGACTCCTAATTAAATTCTACTTATTTCTAATAAATTTTAAATCTTATCTTATTCTAACTTAATTTGAATTTAATTCCGACCTAAATAATTATAAATCTAATCAAAATCTATCAATCTTCATCATGGTTTGATTTGTAGTCTTCAATCACAATGCTGAGCTTACAACACAAACTCCATCTTAACTAGAGTTTTCCATCTTTTCTACTAAAACCCCGAAAATGGTCGTCAAGTGTTGCTGCACATTTCATCTATGCCGATGCAATGTTTGAACGTATCAATGAAAGAGGTTTAGTCAATATATCTGTTAGATTATCTATAGTACCAATCTTGATCGTGACAAGATCACCTGTGCTATTACATCATGAATAAAACGATAATGAACACCTATATATTTTCTTATCTTATAAATTATTTGATCTTTACAAAAAAAAAAAAATACAGCACTCTGGCGATCACAATGGACGATAGTAGTCTCTTGACTAGAAATAAGCTCCCATATATGTCTCTTAATCAAATAGCTTTTTTCACAACCTCCGTCATAATAATATACTCTTCTTCAGTAGTGGATAAATTAGCACTAGCTTGCAAAGTAGCTTTTTAACTTACAGAACAACTACCTGATGAGAAATCACATCCTACAAGTGATCTCTATTTGTCCAAATTACCTACGAAATCTAAATCAATAAAACCAACTAACGAGTCATCAGATCTCTCAAAATCCAGGCATACATAAAAAATTCTGCTTAAGTATCTAAAAAAAAAAATCACTTTACCACCGTCAATTTGACTTATTAAGATTAGCCATATATTTACTCACAATACTGACAGCATGTAAATTAAGTATCTAGATAAATGCAGACCATCACATACATAAGAATTCCAACTGCACTAGACTAAGGAACATTTAGCATATACTTCTAATCCTCAATCGATTGTGGCAACAAAGCAATTAAAAATATAAAATGAGAAGTAAGCGGAGTACTCATGGTTTTTAGCATTTTTAATTCTAAAAAACTCAAAATCTTTCTCAATATAAATTTTCTGAGTCAAATACAATCTCCCTGAAGAATCTTCTTAACTGCTCTCATGTTTTTCATTTCAAATTCGTGACTTAACAAAGCTTTCAACATATAATTCAGAAATATCTTCGAAAGCAATAAGTATATCGTCAGCATAAAGTAATAAATAATTAAAAACTTCATTGCCAATCTTTCTAAAATAAGGGCTTGTTTGGTTCAAGGGTGTGGAATTGGAATGGATAATGGAATGGGAATGAATTGAAATGGTAATTAGAATGACCCACTCTCCCAAAACGTTTGGTTTATTTGTGAATTGGGAATTAGAATGAGTTATTCAAATTTTATTGTTTGGTTCAGGTAAACTAAAAAAATTATAGAATACTATAATACTAATTTTACTCTCAAATATAAATTTATATTATTTAAAATTTATAAAAAATATAATACTATTCTCTAATAAGTTTTCCAAAAAAAATATCAAATTTATTTTTAAAAATTTTTATTGATGTGGGTTAGGGATAGGGTTTTGAGAGAGGATAGGTTTTTTTTTTTTTTGATGAGAAAGGGGTGAAGAGAAAGAGGGTGAGATGGTCACATGGGCTTTGCGCTTCCGGAATGAAATCTCAATCCGGGCTAGAAGATCGGAATCAAGTTGAAGGCTAATGGGCTATTCCCATTCCAGTCCAGAATAGAAATCCCAAACCGATTCATGCAAACCAAACAAAATTAACCGAATTTGATCAAACCGATTCCCATTCCATACCCAAAATAGATGAACCAAACAAGCCCTAAATGTAACTGTCATGCTTAATCCTTTCGGTGAGGCGAGTGGTTGCAGCCAAGGCATCACAGAGTAACTAGATCATTGTGAGCCGGTCCAGTGAGAGTTACCCATTATGGTTAAGTAAAACTAGGTACTACTTTGGAAAAAATAAATGTTGTAAAACTTTAGGAGAAAAACTATGGTTTTAAATTTAATAGTGTTACTTTTAGGGCCTTTCTGGATGCACCATAAAATATCTCCATAAAATTTATAAACTGTGATTTTGGTACAAATGAAATAGAAAATTCTGAAACATATATTACAAAATTCTACCGCTTCAACTTTTAAACTATTTGGATGCACATTGTGGAACTCTATGGGAGATTTCTTTAAATTTTAAAACTAAAAGTTTCAATTTTAAATTCTAAAATATTAAATTTTAAATTTGAAATATGAAATAAAATCTAAATTTAAATTTCAAATTTTGAAATCTAAAATTTAAAATTCAAAATTTTTGAATTAATATTTTAAATTTTAAAATTAAAATTTAAAATTCTAAAACCAAAATTTTTTATTTTCAAATTAAATATGAAAATTTTAGAATTAAAATTTTTAATTTTAAAGTTTAAATGTTAAATTTTAAACTTGAAATTTTAAAGTTTAACTTTTAAAATTTTAAAGTGTAAAAATTTGAAAGTCAATATTATATAATTTAAATTTTGAAATTTAAAATTTAAAATTTTGAGTTTTGAAATTTGAAATTTTGAAATTTGAAATTTAAAATTATAAAATTTAGAATTTTGATATCCACAATTTAAAATTTACATTATAAAATTTAAAAGAAATTTAAAATTTGAAAAATTTTGAGTTTTGAAATTTGAAACTTTGAAATTTGAAATTTAAAATTATAAAATTTAGAATTTTGATATCTCCAATTTAAAATTTAAAATTTTGAAATTTAAAGTTTAAAATTTGATACATCATTGGAGTGAGGGAGCTCAAAAATGGTGGATTTTTTTTTCTTTCGTTGGAGTAAATTGTTATTTCACTCCATTCTTTAGAGTATGGTTTAACTATACTTCAAAAATATATGCTCTTTTTTATCTGTCAAATACTTTGTCGGATAATATTTCTATCGGTATAGCATAATTTAACTATGCTACGTTTTAAGATCCAAACGAGGTCTTATGCTTTATATATACATGCGATATACTGGACCTTAACAAATAGGCAACACTGCAGTATGAATTTTTCGTCAGCATTTCTTTTTATAGTGTTTGACTGAGTTGAAAATATTTTGACACAAAATAGATGCAAAAACGAACTAAAAATCCAACATTTAGCTTGTAAGGGACTAAAATTAAAATATTTGATTTTGATGGACCTTTTTGCATTTTTTGCATTCTATGCATGGAAGCCACGTAGGTTCCATGCATAGCCTTAGCTTTATCACCTTCTATAAGAGAGAGAGAGAGAGAGAGAGAGAGAGAGAGAGAGAGATTAGTTGGTTAAGAGAAAAAAAAAAAAGAGTAGCTAGCAAGGTTGGTTTTCTTTAGTAGCGAGCGAGTCGAGGGCGCACACGTGCGTTTATTGGTGTTTCGACGTCAGGTTAGTATCATAATATTATTATCTTTTTATTTAGACTCTTTTGATGAATTTTTGTAGAAATTGAGAGTTAGAAATTGATTTCTATGTGTTCTAGGAGCTAATTTCGCATAATTTCTGACGAGAGATTTTTCGAGCCACTCTAGGCCGTTGTGGCTACCGTTCAAACTAGAAGGGCAATAGTGGATCACCTCGCTATCTGTCACGCCCCGGGGCCCAGCGGAAGTCCGCCCGGCACGTGTCCAGATCTGCCATATGTCTAGAACATATAAGGCGTCTACGAAAAAGCAGTAAATAAAATAATAATACAAGAGATCTAGCGATATCAGAGCAAAGTACTACTAGATTCTACGACGGGAGAGTAATCATGCAACTATAAATCCATAAAGTGAAACCATAAAGTAGTATAAAGAAAACCCAAATACAAGTGCTAAAAGAGTACATAGGTGGTCTCTATACATGGTACAAGAATCTCTCTCTCACTACGACAAAAGAAAGAGTAACCACCTAAGCTCAAAAGTAGCTCCTCTCTGTCTAGCTAGGCGACACCCCTGCCGCGATCCCGTGCCTCCGCCGGTGCCGAAGGCTCTGAAAGGAAACATAAAGCAGAGGGCGTGAGAACTATTAAATAATAGTTCCCAGTGGGTAATTACTGACTTCAGTGAAATGCGCCACTAGGCCCAACAATTAAAAAGGGGTAAGTGTAAATGTAAGCAATATGAACAACTAGTAAGTAAGCATGGAAATTTACTACAATATGATGTCTCTACTTAGTATGAAATTGCATAAGTAATAAAGCTACTGTAACATGAATGTAAACGAGCATCACTAACATAATATCCACAAGCTAAATAGTAAATGTCATTATTTACTATTCTAGTCAAAGTCCAAATGGCATATTCTGTCACTAAGTTTCAATCATGTAAGACCCACCCGTAGGCTGTCTGGCCTGCGCCGTGCCTAATTGCCCCGTGGTAGTCAACACCCCCACTCTAGGAATGAGCCTCCCCCACGGCATCCCATTTCGGCGCCCAATCCCGCACGAGCGAGCATATGTCGCGGTGGCTATCTCCGGAGTGCCGGCTTGTAGGGAGCGACTCTCACAAGCATGTGCAAATGAGCACAATGGCAAGCAAGCGAAAAATCTGTCTCAAGTACCAAGTCCTCATATCTAAAAACATGGAATATATCAAGAATCTCGATGGCCTACCACTACGTCGTCATGTCTAAAACACGGAATAATAGGGGATGTCAGAATGGCCTATCACTATGTCTCTAAGTTGCAGTTTCACAGTTTTCTAAGTCAGGTGCCCCTTTATGGCACTTTGTCCACTAAGTCAAGTATGGTGATTATGTTCAAGAGTACAAAATTCTAAACATTTTCCTCATAAGAGACATATTCCCAAACTTGCAATAAGAGTACTTAACACATGCATAGATACTACACATAAGGCTCTACACATAAAGTGAAATATTCATGATACATACTGCATGCATTCTAAGCATTCAAAAATTCACATAAATCCTATCTAGGATAAAAATGCATAAACCATGATGATACGAAAGCGCTCCTGCAGCGCACTCTCCAGCTCTCACGTGGCTTCCCGCTCCCTGTGGTTGCTCCAAAGGACCTTTACATACGAAATGTCCCGATTCCGTAATTTCTTTACCTCGCGAGCCAAGATCTTCACTGGTTGCTCCTCGAAGCTCAAATCGTCCCGCAACTCCAAGGGTGTAGCATCTAACACATGAGTCGGGTCGAAGACGTACTTCCGAAGGACCGATACATGGAAGACGTTGTGTACCCCCGAAAAGTTCGGTGGTAGAGCAAGTCGATACGCTACCGGACCTACACGTTCCAAAATCTCGTACGGTCCAATGAAACAGGGGCTCAACTTACCCCGAATCCCAAATCTCCTGATCCCTTTAGTCGGCGAGACCTTCAAGAAAACATGGTCTCCAACTTGGGACTCCAAGTCTCGCCGTCGTCGGTCAGCGTAGCTCCTCTGTCTACTCTGTGCCGTCATAAGTCGCTCCCGAGCAATACGAACCTTGTCCTCAGCTTCCTGGAGCACGTCAGGGCCTAAAACCAATCTCTCGCCAACTTCACTCCAATGAAGTGGCGATCTACACTTCCGTCGATAAAATGTCTCGAAGGGTGCCATCTTGATACTTGCTTGATAACTATTGTTATAAGCAAACTCCGCTATCGGTAGATGCTGCGACCATCCTCCCTGGAAGTCAATCTGTAGTATCCTTGTTTTATTTATTAATTAATTAAATTATTTATGTTTTATGTCGGTTGGTGCTAAGTGGGGTGGCTTGGATGCCACGTCCACCCATGCATGCAAATTAGGGTGGCTTGGATGCCGCGTGCACCCTTTGCATGCTTATCAACAAATTAGGTGGGGATTGCCTAATCTTTCTACTTCTCTCTTTGTTCAACCGAAGCAAAGAGCTCGGAGGAGGTAGTCGCGAGCACGAGTTCGACGCCGACGACGCGCCGCGAAGCCGTTCGAGGGTACGGTTGGGATCGTAGCGTTGCGAGGAAACTAGGCGAGGATGCGTTTTCGCCGTTCTCGACGCCGCGTCGATGTCCGATTAGCCTTTGAGGTGAGTGTTCCCATTGCACTGCTCCAATATTATATCTATCGAGCTTGGTGTGATTTGCAGAATTTTCCAGCGGCGACCGTCGGGTATTTCAGTTCTGTACTCGGCGGATAGAGCGATCGGTTTTCGACGGCGACTTTGATTTGTTGATTCGGACTTCGAGGAGGAATCCACGAACCCTTACATGCTATTGATAAAGTTTGCTTAGTCAATTTCGCTCTTCTATGATTGCTTTTGAGCAGAAATAATGCTTTTGTCCGGATCTCTCCCGATGTAGAGTTGCACAGCGCACCACCAAAACCCAGAGCTGACTTCCGAGCCTGGAGAGCGTTTTCGAGACGTTTCGCAGGTTTTCCCAGCCGACGGCCCCACATTCCTGTCCAGGATTACCGCGACGAGGTGCTTAATCGTTCTATCCTAAGTATAGCATTAGTCGAATGTAATGATATTTAGTTGTATAAATATGTTGGTGTAGCTCCTATCTCATGGATTATATCTTGATAATACATTTAGAACATGATTAATAAACATGAATCTTATCATGTTGACTTTGGATTTAACTTAAGAGAAAACGCTTAAGATAACGATCGGCTATGTTAATACCTGATCTAGCCCTAGGGACGTGCGTATGATTTATACAGTTCTAATATCATCATATGATATGCCAGGTATTTAGATTTTATTCACTCGTGCTGCGAGATGCCAGTACTATTTTTACAGTAGCGTCAGCCTGGTTCCGGACTTGTTGGGCCTCACGGGTGTTGGGCGCGGAGTTGCCGTGTCGGAGCCGCCGTCGTCGTACGGTGACCCTGGGTTCGCGTTTTGGATCCGGTGCGCGTAAGATTGTGCCGAAGCCGGTTATTAGTTGGTTGTTAGACCAGGAGTGTCGGTTACTTGACTTTTGGTCTGTTTGAAGCCTGTTTGAGCACAATCGACTACAGAACCGGCTGCTATTCTCGGTGGTAGCCTCCACGTATGCCACTCACGGAGGCGGCTCACTTTTTGCGTTAAGGCTTCGTCGCCGGTCTGCGACTTGCTCTCCACGGACCAAGTAAGGTTGTGAGGTACGGATGTGTCAGCAACTATGGCGCAGGCGAGGGTGTTCACTAGACCCAGGGCGGATTCTGTACAGTCCGATTGGATGGAGTACAGATTTGACTGATTTCTACAGTGGTTAGTTTAGAGTATGATAGTTGTAGTGATTACTATCGTAAGTTGCATTCATGATTTACTACTATCCTGCTCCCTTTCTGTAGATGTATCTGGGGTGACGAGGTTGTTTAGGCCGGCACCCTGAGAATACCGTGTTTACAGTATAGTTGCTTCGACGCCCATGTGATACCTCTGTTATATAGACCCCCAGGTTTCGGCTGCTGATCATCTTCCCGAACGATCGACGGCGATAGCACCCTAACTTACGACTCGCTGAAGTTAGCTCCACCTCTACCAATATATATATATAT